>NC_044303.2:70288858-70592704 GCF_007474595.2 Lynx canadensis
AGTAACTGAATGTGAGCAATTTTGGATTAACATGAAACAATGCTTTTCTTTCAAACCACTTGGGGAGATAAAATTAAGGTGAGTTGTTGTTCTCTGAGTACCAAAGAAACCTACAAAAATAGAAAAGCTGGGCGCCTGGGTGGCTCAGTCGGTTAAGCGTCCGACTTCGGCTCAGGTCATGATCTCGTGGTCCGTGAGTTCGAGCCCCGCGTCGGGCTCTGTGCTGACAGCTCAGAGCTTGGAGCCCGTTTCAGACTCTGTGTCTCCCTCTCTCTCTGCCCCTCCCCTGTTCATGCTCTGTCTCTCTCTGTCTCAAAAATAAATAAACGTTAAAAAAAAAAAAAATTAGAAAAGCTGTGAAGGAAAATATAGGGTGGGAGCATGAGGGTTTTCTTCATACTGTCTTTACGCAAGGAGGTGACATATATGTACCAATGACACCTAGGATAAACATAACCAGTGAAAAACATTATTAAATGAATCATACTCGGGTTTACAACCTGATTGCCTTACCCCTTGACTTTGCAGAAAAGAAACCAATTGACTAACTTTAACTACAGTTTGTGTAGTTAATAAAAATGTTTATAAGACCATGTGCTCTAATACTATACGTGCTGTTACATTTACAACAAACATGTATTTGGTTCCATATTACACAACAGGAGGAAAAGAAGAGATTTTACGGTAGATACAGTGTGTCTTCAATAAGAAAACAACAAAGACGTTCAGTACTAAATGTACAAGCAATCTAAGGGCCGAGAATGTACAACATATTCTGAAAACCTAGGCCCATACCACCCTTGTCATATGTCAAGGGCCCCCCTCCATTATATTCCAAAATGAGACATCAGTTATTTTTGTACCGAAACAACTTCCTGTCACTCATATCCTGTTTGTTATGTCTCAGTCACAGTGGAAGACAAAAGCCGGGGCAACAGGATGAATGCAGCAGAAAGAGGAGCTGACCAGAGAGGAGCCTGCCATTAAAGCACACAGTCAGTACCTCCTGCCTGACTCCACCGCTTGTCTTTTCTCTGCAACTTATTTACCTGTGGCCTGACCTCCCGCTGGACCCTTCCTTACACCTCCATCCCTGGTATTGACTTCTTGGCCTCTTCATCCCTGATTAAACTCCCCTCTCCCAAGTGGCTATGCACACAGTCTCTTTCTCCTTCACCCCGACCCCCCCACCTCTACTTCATCTGCAGGTTACACAACTATGGAATCCATTCCTCTCAAGATCAAGAGGACCAGCAGTCAGTCAACTCCCTGCTTCCTTAACAGGTACAAATGGTCCCCACCCGGACACAGTGGAGAAGGTTATAAACTAAGCTAAGACCACATTGGTGCTTGGAGCCCTGGACTGTGAAGGGCTGAGAGTCCCGCACAGTCAGGCCTGGGCTCACCCACCCCGCAACACCACACAAGCATCACAAGTGTGCCAGCAGCACGCTGACTGCATGGCAATACATCTTCATTCTTCTTTTTTTTCCCTTTGAAAAATTACTTGCTGCCCTTTTTCTATCTTCTGAAATAAAAATATTTTTATAACACTTAAGAGCTGGGGTCGGGGGCAGAAATAACAACAGCAAAGCCCCTTATAATGCTTTCTTTTTCAGGCTTTGACCATGACCATGACCACGTAAGAAATACGTTTATATCACAACCCAATACATATACACATACTACATTGGGCTGCCTGGGTGGCTCAACTGGTAGAGCATGAGACTCAGGGTAGTGAGTTCGAGCCACGTGTTGGACACAGAGATTACTTAATAAAAAAGTTTTTAAATAATATCTGTCATTATTAAGGGTAATGTATTTAATATTCTCTATCCAGTTCTATTCCATTTATATTTTTAAAATGTCTGGGTCATATAATGTAAATTAAAGAAACCTCACGTAAAAAGCGCATACTGTATGATTCCACTGATAAGAAAGTCTGGAACAGTCACAACTAATCTACAGTGACAGACATAAAAACAGCAGGCATATCAGCTGGGAGGGGAGGACAGGATAGTCTGCTGGAGTGCTAGAAGCGTTCTATGCATTGATCTGCGTGGTGGTTATACAGGTGCCCAAATGTGAAATCCACTGAGCTATCCAATTAGTGTTCCATGTAAGTTCTACTTCAATTAAATAAATAAATAAATAAATAAATAAATAAATAAATAAATAAATAAATAAAGCAAAGCAAAATAAAAAGAAATGGGGGGTTTAAACTAATTAATCTGATTTAACCAATCAAAACTGCTTCAACTAACCTGTTATACACAGTTTGAAAATAGCTCTAAATATCTTTGTGTGTGTGTGCGTTAACTCTCTTATATATGTTATCTCATATAACTAAATTAAGGAAAGTTTAAAAACTTTCCTAGGGAGTGCCTGGGTAGCTCAGTCAGTTGGGAATCCAGCTCCTGACTTCGGCTCAGGTTTGATCTCATGGTTCATGAGTTCGAGACCCGCGCTGGGCTCCACACTGACAGTGCAGAGGCTGCTTGGAATTCATTCTCTCTCTCCCTCTCTCTCTCTCTCTCTCCCTCTCCCTCTCCCTCTCCCTCTTTGCTCTTCCCCTGCTTGTGAGCTCTTTCTCTCAAAATAAATAAACTTAAAAAAATAAAGTAAATAAAAATTTTCCTAGGTCTTAGGATTGAGAAATATTGAATTATTATGCTGGCCAACTACAGGTAGTCAGTGAGAGAAGAAAGGAGGGCACAACTCCTGAATGTCTTCACAGGGAGAAAAAAAATACAGATTTCTAATTAATCAACATTAGGCTCAAACAATATGAGTCTTCTCCTAGGTGTCCACGGTGTTCACCCAGTAAGTGTAGAAAGTTACTTTCCAAGTTCTGGATTGCATTGCATATATTATCTGCTTCAATAAATAAAATGGGTTTAAACATTCTGCTTTGAGAAATTACGAGCCCCCCAAATATCCAGAAACAAAGAAAAGTGAATCTCAATGCAAAATACGATGCATAGAAGTTCATAGCACAAAAACACATATATACAAGCCAAAAGCCGTCCCAGCTTAGTAGGCGGTTACAATGGTGACACTAAAATTAGCTTTAATAGGCAGGTGCTAAAAAGATACTGTGGTAACAGTCAAGTCTTGAAGAAAAACAATACTCTCAAGTCCTAGCCAGGGAGGGAGATTTTATATTTTAGAACAGCCATGTTGTCTTAAAGTAAAGGTCAATGCTGAATGCCAGTCTATTTATAATCGTATATGGATAAACCATGTTTTCTATTACAGTGTTTAAGATGTGGGTGTGTAGGGTCTCTATTACACTGTATTCGCAGAGAAGAAGAAAAAGGCAGTAACAGAGCAAGAATGGAAATGGCTGGAGAAGACAAAGATATTTCTCTCATTTAAAAGAGAATCATTCATAGATGCACACAAGGAGACAAGTACAAGGATATTCATTGTAGCATTGTTTGTAATGGAAAAATAATTGGAAATAACAGAACAGCGAAAATAAAATGCTTACACGGTGCAATCAAAGGGATGAACTAGATCTATATACCAGCTTGGACAGATCTCAAAATCAAAGTTGAATTAAGAAAGAAAAGTACAGAATAATATGTTAGCATTTATATAACATTAAAAAAAATTTTTTAATGTTTAATTTCATTTTTGAGTAAGAGACAGAGCACAAGCAGGGGAGGGGCAGAAAGAGAGGGAGACACAAAATCTGAAGCAGGCTCCAGGCTCTGAGCTGTGAGCACAGCGCCTGATGCGGGGCTCAAACTCACAGACCGCGAGATCGTGACCTGAGCCGAAGTCGAGCGCTTAACTGACTGAGCCACCCAGGCGCCCCACATTTTTAAACACATGAAAGGAACACAACCATGTAGATCATTATGATAGATACACTGGGAAAGATACAGAGATAAAATGGAAGTAATCCCAGGAAACTCATAACAGTGTCTGTCTCCGCTTGAGGCTGTGGAGGAGGAAGGGAATGGAGTAAGGATGGTGTTTAAAAAGAACTTTAACTATAGTTGATGTTTTATTTCTTTAAAAAATATGGAAGCTTATTTCACTTAGCATCACACTCTCCAGTTCCATCCACGTTGCTACAAAAGGCCCTATTTCATTTTTTCTCATTGCCGTGGATCCTGAGAAACTTAACAGGAACCCATGGGGGAGGGGAAGGAACAAAAAAAAAAGAGGTTAGAGTGGGAGAGAGCCAAAGCATAAGAGACTGTTAAAAACTGAGAACAAACTGAGGGTTGATGGGGGGTGGGAGGGAGGGGAGGGTGGGTGATGGGTATTGAAGAGGGCACCTTTTGGGATGAGCACTGGGTGTTGTATGGAAACCAATTTGACAATAAATTTCATATATAAAAAAAAAAAAAAAAATATGGAAGCTAAAAGGACCACAGAGTGACAGGGTTGAATCTGGGTCATGGGAATAAGGTCGGCTGTTTTGATCTTTGTGATTTTCAGTAACTTTAAGGTTTCTCAAAATTATTGAAGACAAGTGTAACTTTTTTTTTTTCATTCAGAGTGACCCAGAGGCAATTTACAAAACTCAGGCAACCCCTGTTTGGTTTAGCAGTAGGACTGTCACAGACCACCCTCTTTGGAAGTGTGTCTATTAACGTGAATAGGGAGAGCGTATGTGTGAACATAGTAGGTACCATGTTAATGTGGGAAACTTTACCTGTGCGTTTTGGTTATTTCTTCAATACTCGTAATCTGGTAGTAAACATTATGGAAGGGCAGGGACACAGAATAATAAAAAGAATAATCTGTACGGCACTTTCCAGAAAACAAGACTAAAATCTGACTCAGGTGAGTATTTTACCTCCCCTCACATTTAGGACAGAAAATAGAGAGCAGTAACCACAATGTCTTTTTTAACGATTTACTACAATGTAATTGTTAATCATTTCAATAGATTCCATCCTGGACAAGCTAGGAAATGAGAAATATTTCAGTATCATTCTATGAAGGGCAGAAGACTGAAGATGATTATTACCTTGGCAAGTTCAGGCAGGTAGCTATCTAAACCGGAACCAGAACCTTCCAATTTGCTTTGTTCATCATCTAAAATGGCAAAACAGATGACCTGAGTTACTTGTAATTGAATGTATTTTATTTAAAGCAGGAGGTCAAAGGCCATTTCTCTTATATTCACCCTTGAATGCAGTGGTTTCCAACTCTAAATGCCCATTAAAAACACCTCAGAGCTTTTAAAAAAAAATACTTACACCCAGGGTTGAGAACCAAATATTTAATAATTGATACAGCATGGACACTGTCTAAAAAGAACTGATATTAGTTATGAACACCAGTCTGCATGGCCACATCCATCAGACCCACTAAAATGCCTGCCCAGGTCCCACCCCAGGCCAACTAAATAAGAAAGAGAATTTTTTAAAAAGTTTCACAGAATTTCTAAGGTACAGCCAGGGTTGAGATTCACCGGGCTAAGAGCTTGAAACAAAACATGAATTGTCAAGAACATAGCCAGATTCTTCCCACCAATGAGGCTTCTGCCCATCTTAACTTTGTCTTAAAAAATCTAAAGGATAGGATTAATGACAGTAATAACCACAGTATTTTAAGTGCTGATTTTGTGCCAGGTACTCGAGACACATAATCTTATTTAATCTTCCCATCGACCAGAAAGTTCTGTTTTATTCTTACTTCACAGATGGGAATATCGAGGCTCAGAATATGTAAGCAGCTTGCCCAAGGTCTCACAGCTGAAAAATGATATTGTGGAGACTTGAACTCAGTCTTCTTTTCTGCCCCGAAGCTGTGGCTCTTCCCATTTAAGGTTTCCTGATAAAAATGTTGTCAGGGTAGTAAATTCTAAAGTGACGAAATCTTTGCTCACAAACTCTCTGTGAAGAGCTCACATCTGACCCATTGCTCACGTAGCTGGTGATACACAGGCTCCCTATGCCCTCTGACAAAGTTAAAGACTTCAGTGAAGTATGCATGTCCCTGGAGAAAGCGAGGTCTGCTTACCCTCATGAGAGTCTCCGTTTCGCTTTTCTTGCATTGCAGCCTCAAAGTTGAGCTGGAGAATCTTGTTGAGAGTTGTGATCCATTCTTCCATTTCGACTTCACTGTCTGCAGCCAAAAGGTAGCTACTTTTGTCCTGCATCTTGAGCTCAAAAGCAAAACGTCTAACTTTGTTGTTCTGAAATGGAAAAGGAGTACAGAGACACATTTTAAGAGAACTGAAATGGCCTTAAAATTTTTCCTCTTTATTATTTGCTGACTGATGCTATCTCACTGGCGTTTGGGGCCAAGCTATTTAAAAATGCATGCCCCTGGGGCACCTGGGTGGCTCAGTCGGTTGAGCGCCTGACTTTGACTCAGGTCATGATCTTGTGGTTCGTGAGTTCGAGCCCCGCCATCAGGCTCTGCAGAATCGAGCCCCGTGTCAGGCTCTGCAGAGCCTGCTTAGAATACTCTCTCTCTCTGCCCCCCCACCTCTCCCCCCTCAAAACAAATAAATAAACTTAAAAAAAATGCAAGTCCCTTCCCCACAAACCCTCATCACTCTCTACCTTCCCTGCTTTATTTTGTCCATAATTTTATTTTCCCATCTGACACATCATGGATTTCACTTGTTGTCTGTCTCCTCAAATGGAATGAGAGCTCCTTAGGGTAGAGATTACTTTTGTTCAATGCTACATCCAGATTTCTAGAACACTGCCTGGTACACAATAAGCTCTGGGAAAAAAAATTTACTGAATGAATGAAATTTCACTGAAAATTTTCAACTCCTCCAGCTCCTTTTTTTCTTTTGATGAAGTAGTGCATGGTATCCCATTTTATAAAGCAAACATTATCTCTCAGTGTGTTTGACCTCCTCATCTGGAACTTTCCCATCATTTGTGAGTCCCCAGAGGTATTTGGACACCATGTCTACAGCCTTCCCTCATGCCTCTAGTTTTTACACCTGTCAAAGGGTGTCCAGCTCCAAGTACAAAGACAGTAGTCACATGCATTAAATGATGGAGGATGAAAGTGCCCTAGACCAGGGTTTCTCAGCCTTGGCACTGCTGATGCTTAAGGCTGGTAAGTGTTGTGGGAGTTGGCCTGTGCACTGCAAGATGTTTAGCAGCATCGCTGGCCTTACCCACTAGATGCAGGGAACATAACCCCAGTTGTGAAGATTAACACACATCTCCAGAGAGTACCAAACCTCCCCTGGTGAGCACAATCGTCTCCAGGGAACAGCACTAGAAAGAAGTTCGGCTCCAAGGACCACAGCCCAAGATTCCTTGCATGTACAGGCTGAGGGCAACCTGTAGGGGGCAGAGTAGCCCTCACCCACTAGCAGCTGGCTGGCTAGCCGCAGTCCCTGAGAGGCTCCTCAGTGTAGGTGGCAGGGACGCCCTGACCCTCCCCAAGGTGGCCATGTTCTTGGCAGCGTGCTTCTCAGAAACACGCAGGCCACACCAGCTACGTACATACTGCCCGCTGCGGGCGCCTCACTTCACGTCAGGGCCAGAATCAGACAGGAGTCAAAAGGCTAGGTACGAAATATGTTTTCTGTCCCAGTCACAACTGTGAAAATAAGTTAAAAGTGGGGGAGACATCAGGCCTTGGTTCTAAGTTATTCCTCTTTCTCAGCCTGATCTTCCTGATCTGAAAATAAACGTAATCAACTTCAAGGTTCTAAAATGCTTTTAGGCCTTAAGATTCTACACTGGATTACTTGCAGGTTTATTTAAAATTTTCAGTTTATGCATTTCTTTGAACCCATAGCATTAATCAACTACTTTTTTCCCCCACAATGTCCAAAAACAATTCAAAAACAAACAAACCACAGTGTTGGTGCTTAGCTTCCAAACAGATGTGGATAAAAACAAATTATTTAACTTTTTGAAGCCTTGAATACAATTCATTAAATGTTAAACACCATCAGCCACATCTGATGAAGAAAGAGTATGAAGGAAGAGAATATGAAGAATATGAAGGAAGAGATGTCCCTTAAAGTCAGGACCTAAGGTCACGGAGAACACTGCACAGGCTGACCAACAGCCCAGGGATGCCGGACGCACAAATCACCTACACGCTGTGCCGAAGACAGGCAACAAAACTCTTAATAGTTTTGCTTTAAACTTTTCTTTAAAAGAAATGCCTGAAGATTTAACTAGAAAGTAACTTGAAAGGTCTCCTAGCTCAAGAATACAAATGAAACCCCTACTTGGAAATCCCACACAAGAAGTTAATTCACTGTCATTGACCGTTTCTGGTCCTGCCTACTTTACACTGTGAAGAAACGTACTTTGATGTATTGAGAGACAGAGAGACACAGAGCATGAGCAGGGGAGGGGCCGAGAGAGACAGAGAGACACAGAATCTGAAACAGGCTCCAGGCTCCAAGCTGTCAGCACAGAGCCCGACGCGGGTCTCGAACTCACAAACTGCAAGATCATGACCTGAGCCAATGTCGGACACTTAACTGACTGAGCCACCCAGGCATCCCTGGGGCTGTTTTTAAATTGGTTTCCGGTAATCAAAAATACCAAGATTTAAGTAAAATTTTGTATTTCTGGATTTTTTTGCTAAAAACAAGACAAAAACAGATCATCTGGCCCCCTTGAACTGGTAGCTCCGCCCAGCATCAGCCACAGCGGGGAGGCAGCTGGCGGCCCCAGGAGACGGGACCGTTCGTGCTCCAGTTTGTCACAGAATGCAATGCATTCCCTCTTGCTTTCCACGCAGGCCTGTTCTTTTACTTAATTTTCCTGCTCGGCTCCTGCAGGCGTCTGAGTATGGACCCCTAATTTTCACTGCTGGCTTGATGGAGGAACAGGGTCTGGACTCGCTCTCCCATCACAACCACTAGAAAACTGAACAGAAGAGATCAAACAGCTGTTTGCGGATATTTGACCACAGGTAGGGCAAGACCATGACCCCTGCTGGACGGGACATAGATGAGCTGCACCCTAGCAGCCCTTAAGCTTTCTGCTGGAGGCGGTGTCTGGGTTGTGGCCCGGGAAGGGGAGCCCGACAGAGCCCTGTGGTCCCCCTAAGTTAAAGAGACTGAGCAGAGCTCCAGAAGACCAAGGTGGCTATATTACACAGGACACAGTTTCCAGAATGAGAGCTCTTCCAGAGTTCTCAGCACGTAAGACAAAACAGATCCAAATCTAGTAGTAAAAATTCTGAGTCATGCATTCATGACGTGTCCATGTTCTGTTTGTAGGTTCTGCCTTAACAAACAGTTTACCAAAAAAAAAAAAAAAAACCACATCAAAATGAAGACAAAATAACCCAAATTGCAAGTCACTAGAGATAAAGAGAAGATTAAGAAGAGCAGGGACATCAGACCCCCAAAACAACAACATAATGGGGTGTCTTCAAATTTGAAGGTAAATTTCACCTTGGATTTCTACATACACCCAAGCTATCCATCAAGTTTGAATGCAAAACCAAAAATATTGGCAGATAAGCTAACTCTCAAGAAATTAACAACTTCGACATTCTTTCTCAGGAAGCTACTTGGAGGATGTGTTCCTCCAAAATAAGAAAGTGGAACAAGAAAGAAAACATGGGATCTCGGAAACAGGGAATTCGACGCAGGCAGGAAGGCAAAGAGTTTCCAGAATGATGGCTATCCAGAGGCTGAGACAGCAATTCACCTAGATTAGAGCAGGAAGGAGGGCTGTAGAAACTAAAATCCTACCTTCCTTAATGTCCAGAAGTGATGAATAAAAAGCAGCGGACGTGCCTTTTCCAGCATTATGGAGGCACATTCCAGAAAGAAGAGTGAAAACAGCTGAAAACAATCACGTCAGGGGAGTGAGGAGTGGGTGAGGTGGAAGACACTCGGGCAACAAGGTGCTCGCAGGGTTGCCTTTCTGCACTGCTTGACGGTTTAAACCAGATGAATGAATTACTTGGGACGAAAATGCAATGTAATTTTCAACATGTGAGTACATAAACAAGTACACACCTGAAAGTCAGGCCGGGGAGCTGTGTCTCTAACCTCAATCACACTGGTCCCACAAAACGACCTTTCTTATTAGAACTGAGCTTCGGGCCAATGTCATCAGCCAACACTGAGTCATTTTAGGAAGAATTCTCTGATAATGGTGACTGCATCTATTGTGAGGAGTTGTCAGGGAGATTGTTCATTAACCACACAGTGCCCTCTGTCTCAGGGCCCCCATGAGAAATGCCTGAATGATCTTCATTCTGAGATTACTCAGGCAGCTTCTGGCTAACTGGATTGAACGGGTCTCCAAGCTAGGAAGCACAGAGCCCAGTTTGTCACCCACCCACAGCAGGTGTTAGGTCTCTTGAACACCTATGCTTCTTTCTTAGCTTAATTCCTGTTCATCTCCTCCCTACCTTGACTCCTTGTTCACCTCTCCTGCCTTCAAACACACTTTAAATCTGTGCTATCCTGTGTTTTATGTTTCCTTGTAAGTTACTGCCTTAGACCTTTCTGGAAAGTGGCAGGGGGGTGGGGAGATGGATGGACAGATGGGGAATCTGGCAACTTGCTTTCAAAGACAATTCTGTTAAGGTTTGGAAGGTCCTACACCAAAACAGCAGCTTTCGGTCCTACACCGAAACTGGTAACAGCAGCTCCCTGGGAAAGGGAGAGATAGGGATCAACAGGGACCTCCAGTTTGTAATGGTCTGATTTTTTTTATAATGTGAGTACAGTTGTGCATTATGTATGATTAAAATTAATTTTTAAGTGTATTTATTTATTTTGAGAGAGAAAGAGAACCAGTAGGAGAGGGGCACAGAGAGACAGGGAAACAGAGGATCCTAAGCAGGCTCTATGCTGACAGCAGTGAGCCCGATGAGGGGCTTGAACTCACTGAACCATTAGGTCATGACCTAAAAATAAGGGGCACCTGAGTGGCTCAGTTGGTTGAGTCTGACTCTTGATTTTGCCTCAGGTCATAATCCCACAGTCATGGGATTGAGCCCTGAGTCGGGTTCCATGCTGAGCATGGAGCCTGCTTAAGATTCTCTCTCCCTCTCCCTCTCCCTCTCCCCCTCTCCCTCTCTCTCTCTGTCTCTCTCTCCCCCTCTCACCTGCTCGCTCTTGCTCTCTCTCAAAAAAAAAAAAAATAATAGTAATTTTTAAGAATAACTCTACAACTGCAATAGCACTAACAAAAATATTCAATACTGGCCGAATTCTTACCATGTGCCAGCACTGTTCCAAGCTCTTTTTTCATATATTAATTAATCCTCTCAATAACCATATTCAATACAATTATTCCAATTTAACAAATGAGGAAACTGAGGCACAGAGAGGATCAGTGTCTCCAAAGCTACACAGCTGGTAGTGGTAGAGCAGGGATTTGAACTCACTCTGGATCTGAAACCCAGTCTCTTGACTAATCCTGTTATTGGTACTATGAGAGAAATGATAAAACTCATCACGGAGATGCTAAGAGCTGTTCTGAATATTTCCAAATGAATTCATCCAGTCCCCTCAATTTACTCTACTAAGGAAACATGATCATTACCCACATTTTGCACTTGAAGAAACTTTTGGTAATAGCCTAGCCAAGGTCACACAGCTATAAAGTGGTTGAGCCTTAAACACTGGAGCTCAGCCCCATGGTGCTCAGCCGACTACAATAGAAGTCTGCCTGTTTCACGTGTATCTGATGAAAAACGAGTCTTTACTTACCTGACAGCTGTTCCACCTCCTCCCCCGATACTGCCATTCTTGGAAGTATTTGCTTAAATCTGCAAATTCACAGGTGGTACTTTTACAGATCAGAAAACTTGATGATAGAACTCTACTCATATTTACCTGAACCACACCCATACAGGAATCCAGAAATATCGATCCTTTCGGTTCCTTGGAGATCTTTTCATCTTTATAAAAATTCAAATTGTAGGATCCGTCACCAAGTTGAATCAGGTGGAAAAACCGTCTTTTAAATGACTGGGAGAAAAATACATATACAGCTCTTGTTTCAAAACGAAAAGAGTCACAGTCCCTACCAATCACTCACAGCTACACATGTGTTTTTACACAGTACACACGTGTAAAAACCGTTTCTATTCTCTCTAAAACCAATCTAATCCTGGCCAACGCCCCAGGTAAGGGTGAGTTAAGACTCTCCATCATGTCTAATAATTTCAGTGCGTTTAAATTCTGAGGAGGTGGTTCACTTAACATTCATGGGTCATTTTTTCTTACCCACAGCATTTGATATTTTTACATAACCACCCAAAAGCAGTGCGATAAGCTCCAATTTGGGATGCAGCACAGAAGGATGGAAACTTTCTCAAATCCCCAGGGTTTCTTGCTCACGCAGAATAGGAACTTTTCTCTGCCTCGTGACACTGAACGATTTTCCAGCCTCAGGATTATGACAGTCCGCATTTCCCTGGATTTCCTTTTTCTCTCCCCGTCCACCCTCCCTCCCTTCCATTATGGCTCTTCTCTTCAGTATTCATGCTGCTCTTCCTCTGCTCCTACCTCTTTCCTGAATGGCTTTTTATACTAGTTTTTGCTCTTCTCTTTCCAACCCCCTTCCAATCAAACCATTTTCCTTCCAGTCCTCCAGCTTTGCTCTTGTTCACCTTGCCACAGTAGACCTCCCAAAAGTGCTGAGACTTAGCCCCTGGTGATGTGCTTGCAGGTGCCACGATCGCTTTTGTCGTGGGTACAGAGAAGAAAGCCTGCGTCGGCAACTGTGCCTTCACACCAGCCCAGTGATGAAGATCTCGTCACGCTGGTGGTCGGGCATGAAGCAGGGGAAGTGGGTGCGAGCAGGACGGTACCAATGGAGGTTGATCACCAGGGAGGCATCTTATTGACCAGACAATGTCACTTTTGTCAGGAAGAACAACATGCCCATTCATTTTGAGCATGATTCCCAAGACCTATAGCAAAAAGGGTTTCATGAGAGGGGAGTGCAGGGTGACGGACTGCCTTACCCTCATGGTTACGCTTATTGCACTGTTCATGTTGCCTTTGTACAGCCACCCATGCTTGGTGATCCCGCCCTTCTGAGAGCCGAGGGAGGCGGCATCCTAGGAGAGAAGGAAAACCACAATTGATCTCCAGTCACTACTAATCTTATCTGCTGTGACTCTGGTCAAAAGGAAAATCATTCAACTGGTGCCGGCTTGCCCCATCGTGCCCCATTACTGGAGTTACCATCTGCCACAAGTCACTTTAGAGCCGGCTCGGCAGGAAAAGAGAGGGAGAAGCATCAATCCCTGAAAGCTCTAGTCCATTAAAAGGCAAAGCTAGTTCCAGTCCAAATTTTTTATTTTTGAGTATTTAATGAGCCACAGAAAGTACATACCATACTTGACCACTCAGGTTGTAAGGTCCTGCTGGGTTTCATGAAAAATATTTTCAAATTACACTCCCCTATAATTGGAGGACAAAAGCAAATTCCTGGAAAACTTCCCAGAGGCTCAGTTCAGGGGAAGGTGAATGAAGAAAAGAAGGAAATGTGAGGCAACAGAGAAAGCAGGGATGAGAGAAAAGGATTGGGCAATGGAAAAGAACGAAAGAGAAAGAGGAGAGGGGGAGAGTTAGGAAAGAGAAGGGACGTGGCTAGAAAAATAAAGAAACATGCTTCTGCACGTTCCAGCTCCAGCTGTGGGCTCTGGTGCAGGGAGGCGGGCATGGGGTTGCCAGTTGCTGCTGAAAATATGTCAGGCAAACACTTGTACATGTAACAGACAGATGACAGGTGTGTACGTACACACACACACACACACACACACACACACACACACACACAATCTGGCAGGCTGCAGCTGGCTCTAGCCCTGTGGGTCCCTGCCCCTCTAAGGCGGTACCTGATGGAGGTTCAGTAGGTACAGGAGGACGAGAGGGCCACTCACCGTCATGTTACCCAACTCACATCCCATAAGACCAGTCTCCAATTATGATCTTTATTTTTGTAATCAAAGAGACAACTGCAGAAAGACCCGTCTTCTGTTTTGTTTTAGACCATCTCACTGTAATGTTGGTGGTTTTACTGTTCTTATTATTCGTAAGAACAGAAATAACTCATCTGTCTAGGATTTGACAGTTTTCAGTGTGCCCTTAGCATGCGTTATTTCGACTGGTCCTACTCTTACTACTAATCAGCACCAAGTGTTTTTACTATCTTGTTTCTCACTTTGGACGGTCACTTACTCTTCCAGAATTATTTTGAAAGTAGTTTCTAAAATAATTTCCCACCATGGGCATTGTTCACATTCTTGAATGGCTGGTGTTACAGCTTACCTGATGATTAAAAAAAAAAAAAAGGAACCTCTCTCCCCTAAACTCACAATGAGGCAGCCAATACTGAGCAGGGGAGATGAGAAACGCAGAGGACAGCTAGCCCTGACTTGTTATTAGGTCTCCCTCGCTCAGTGGCCAGTCACCTTAATGCCCAGCTCTCTCTATAGATTTCTTCAAGAGAAGGGGGAGGGCTCTTGTTTAAGAGTAAAAGAAAGAAAAAAGCTTCTTGATACCATATGCGTCACTCAAACCCATCATCGAAAGAAAGAGCCATTTAAAGTCTACTGGTGGTTCGTTTCAAGATAGTCTGCTGAAAAACAACCTAAGCTTAAGGTCTAAGTAATCTTGCTGTCTCTTAACAATGTAGCCAAATCTTATCCAGGCCTTTGAAAATGATCTCGGAACAAATAAACAAGACAGGAAGAACTTGCAATGCTAAGCAGTCAAGTTGAAATGGAGACCTTATTTCAATCAGTCCAGTAATACATCGAATAAAAATTCTTTCCCCGTTTCAAGAAACATTCCAATTCCCCTTTTGGCTTAAATGTTGGTAATTTTCCAACCAATCTTGTAAAGTCTGTAAACTAAACCAGTTTCCAGATCCGCAAGCGATAACCTTACCTCATCTTTATCAACCTCCTCATCGACTTCATAGACGTGAACTGGAAGTTTATCCAACTTGGCCACTTTGCTTTAAAAAGAAGAAAGAAACTTGTTTTATAATTACCTAATCCATGAAGAGATGCACTTCTTCCCCCATTAGAGGAACAGACATTTAACAAACTCAAAGCTGTTCCACTCGGCTGAAGAATAAAAATAATCGACACACTACTGCTTTGCAAAGTGGGTGATCCAAGAGTTAGAGAGCCCGCGGAAGCCATGTAGAAGAGCTGGACCAGGTTGTTGGGAGTTAGATAGGTATATGAAAAATGGGAAAGTGCATTAATTAATAAAGACTTGGTAGAACAGGGGGGAAAAAAAGACTGGTAGAATAACTTTTAAAATGAAGTTTATAAGAAAAAATGGGAACCGGGGTCATGGTCTTCAGAGTGGGAACCACAGTGTTAATGATGATGGTGTTAACAACAAAAGTACTGAAACAGCGGCCAGCATGTATATTAAACAGTATGTTCTAGGCACTGCATTTCCCATGTATTACCTCGTTCAGTCCTTTAGACGGTGGGGACTGGTGGTAGTAGGACCATTTAATAGATGAGGAAACTGAGGTTCACAGAGGGCAGAGAGAGCAGATGATGAAGGCAGACTATGGAATCTATGTTCTTAATCACTGTTAGTACCCTCCCTCTCTTTCTTATCACACAACTGCAAAATTATTAATGCCAAAGGTAAAATCTACCAGCAGTGAAAGTATATCATGCAGTCAGTATGCTACAGCTCGCAGTATGTTCTAAGAAAGCCATGAGAATAGTATGAACCAGACTATCCGTGAAGACAGGTTCAGGCAATCAAATGGACAGAATTTAGAAGTCCCCAAATAAGTACTGGGTAAATACAGAACTAAGGAGCACACCCCATCTGGAGAAGATAATGCTGGAAGGGAGTGTCTTCAGCTGAAGTTTAAAAAGAGTCAATGGGGAACTTGGCTAAACACTCCCAAGGAGTGGCTGAACCACACAAAGAGGAAAAACAAACATCTAGGTCCACTGAGAATAGTTTCAATGGTTCAAACTCACAGATGCAATAAACATAGAGAAAAATATATTAATAGGGTTGCAAGTAAAATTTTCATTGGTGATGGCTACTTTTGATACAATACAATCCATCATTATTTGATTTCAATTTTCATAATCAACTATTACCTATATTTACCAACTGCATCATTTCAGGATATCCTGAAATGGAACATGTCCCCTCGAGGCAAGACCTACCTCCACCTGGTTCACTATAATGACCACTAATCAATCTAAACACACTTGTTTTGGGTGTATTCCAGAACCCATTAATACTTCAAAGAAAGTAAGAAAATTGTCTGGAGAATGCTTGTCTTTGATTTACTTTTTTTAAACATAAAATTTATTCAATATGACATGCTTTTTATATTTCTCCAAAGTATTCTTTTAAAGGTAAGACACACTGTAGCATTTACATTGTTTTCTATTTTTTTCTATTTCTTTGTTTTCTATTTCTCGCTGAAAGTACTCTACCTGTTCTATCAGTGGTACCCTGGAAAGAATCACCGGCCATAACTAAACTATCCATGTTTATACCATATACCAATCCCAGAGTACTAGGTTTGAGTCCTATTATCAAATACCCTGGAAGCAATAGCTACTCCATATACATACAAACCATCTAGAAATATGTTCTCCAATTACTCTGATTGCATGTGAAGTTACATACCTCCTTAAGCCTCTCAAGCACAAAAAACACTGCCCACGTTTTATCACCCCACCTTGTGTGGTCTGACCATTTACTCACTTTGGAAGTTGTCGAAACTCTCCCGAGTAATCTTCATATTTATAGTTCACAAGATGCCAGTCAGAGTTATAGGTTTTGATGCACTACAGGGTGAGGGGAAGGGTATAAAAAATAGAAAGCATAAGAGGCAAAGAAAAAAGATATGTGATGGCTTTAGGAGAACATTTGGGAAGGTTTACGAACGTGCAGCCACACAAACATCAAAACAATTCTTTCACTTCGACCCTCCCTTGCCTGAAATTCCACTATCAGAGGTTCCTATAAAGCTTAAAAACCCCTAAAGCCTTACCCTTGGGGATGGGTCACTTTAAGTGCCCATCATTCATGATCAGAGAGCAGATTTTTACAAGGGGAAAAACTGCACCTCATGTTGCTGCATTTACATAACAAACAATGTACTGCTTCTGAGTTAAAAGCACTTGTTTAGGGAGCCTTGTGCCCTCTACTAGAACATGAGAGTAGGTGGAAAGTGTGAACCTAAAAGACACTTTCATGGTGTTTACTAATATGACAACTAGATCTGTTACCAAGTATAATACAAATCTGCCCTTGGCTTTTCCTTCTATTTATAGGGGCCAGAGTGAGGTTATTAGGAGAAAAGATTTAGATTCCAATTCAGTGGCACCGTGACATCATCGCGTGCATGCACATGCATGTGTGAACAGGATGTACAAAGTAGGGAGCTTTACGTTCTATGATACCAACCTACACAGACTGCTGTGGGGCCCAGGGCCCATCCCATGCACAACAACGCCATGGTGATTATTCTGAATGAAGCCACTTGGGAAATAACTGTGCAAGGACACTAAGACCATCCTCCGTCCCCTGGAGGCTGGAAACAAATCTCCCATATGAAAAATACTCTCCTGGACTAAGAAGTTAAAAAAAACAAAACAAAATAAAACCATAACAAAACAAAATCCTTATCACCAGAGGTAGGGACTTGAAAGTTGAGAAAGCTACGGAAATAAACCTTGTTATTTTTTTCTAATCTCCTACTGCAGGCTAAATTCTGCTTAGAATTCCTTACTAATTAAGGCTCCCAAACACCTGTTTTCTTTATCCTGTCAATTCCTCCCAAATTTATTGTCTCTTTGTCTAAAATGTATAAAAACTGCCTGCCTTAGTCATTTCTTGGGGTCTCAGTTTCATTTTTTGACCTCCATGTGCACATAATAAAACTTTGGGTTTTTTCCTATTAATCTGCCTTATATCAATTTAATTCCTAAGCCAACTAGAAGAAACCCCGGAGGGAAAAAAAAGACATTTCTATACTCCCTACACTGCATTAAACTACCTCACTATCCAATAGACTCAACGGACCAGCACGGTGTCTTTCATTCATCTATCCAGGAGGAAGCACTGAATAGTGTGTAGACTAAAGATTATAAGGCTGCGTCCACCAGATCCTCAAACACAAATGAGTCAAAATCAATAGGGGAAGCATTTGATTGAGTTACCAACAGCTACCTTGATTTTCTGTATAGTCAGCTCTTGGCTACACATATGTAAACTTCAGTGTGGAAAAAAAAAATGAATTAAGTGAAGATGTAGTTGAATGTATTTATGTCTTACCTGGTTGACTTGACTCCGGCTGTAACTAACACTGTGATCAAAGTCTCTATTCTGCTCACTCTACTTCATCATTTTTATGGTCAACCTTTTTTATCTGTTTCATGGCTTATGCCCAAAGGCCTTCTGAGGCAAACTCTCCTCTACCCCAAAGTCATGAATAGAACTACAACAACGATAATGAATGCTTCCCTTGTGCCAGACTCTATGATAAGCACTCTATGGGCAAGGTGGCGACAGGCAGATAGTGTAAGATTTTACATTATTGTTCTGAAAGGTGGACTAAATAGCAGAAAAGGGTTAGGAACAGAGTTGGATGGTGGAACTGAACAAGTTTCCGATCTCTTTGCCATGTAGTTACAAATGTTTTTGAAGACTATTTCACTCTTATAAATTCTCCTCAAAAATATTTTCAAAGCATTTTCACATTCAGAACATCTGACATCCATACTCAAAATTACATTCCAAACCAAGTGTGATTGCAGAATTACCTGTATCCCTAGGTCCGTTAGCACAGCAATTTTAGGTCTGACTAGGTATGACACAGTCTTGTGCACATGCTCCTACTCTGTTCAGGTTTTCGAAAAAGCACAGCAACCAAAGTCATACCACCGAAGTCTCTTTCAGGATATTAAACCTATTCTGAAGTATAACATGCACCTGCCCAGTTAAAAAGATCAACGAGCAAGCACTTGCATACAATCAGGGCATTTATGAATGAAACACCTGACTGCCCAGATTTTTAATATCTTAGGTAAAATGGGTCAGAAAGATACTTATGTTTAAATGTTTTAAATTATAAGAAACTGTAAGGAAACATAGTTGACCAGGTTAAGTGGCCAGAGAGTCATTCATTTGATAAGCCCCTGTTGACTGTCCACATGGCAGGCACCAGCTGAATTCCAAGGCTGAAGCCTGGAATAAGACAAGCAACCCCCACCCCTCTGGGGATGCAGAAAGTCTAGGAGATGAGGGGTTACATCAGAAATCAGTCTCTGGAGAACTGGATCTCCAGAAAGACAGGGATCTGACTGGCTCATTTCATCAGTGACCTTTCAGACTCGTGAAATTCAATCATATTTTCAAGTTAATACTGAAAGGTTTTTGAAGTTGTTTTTTAAAACAGCCGTTAGGTCATTCTCCGCTGGACAAGAGGATGGAGAGGAAGTGCTGGCTGTTCCACTCCACCCTTGTGGCCGCGTCCCAAGAGGGCTCGTTCCATTGGCTCGGGCAGCACAGCATGAAGTTGTTATTGCTCAACCTACAGCAGTCAAAGAACTGAGTGGAGAACTGTGCCTCAAAAGCCATATTTTTTAAGCAACTGGGAGAACTGAATTAGTAATTAATAAGTTTGGAGGTGAACAAACTCTTTCTGGAAAAGTCCGGATAGGTAAGTATTTTCAGCTTTGAGGGTCACGTGATCTCTGCTGCAAACATTCAACTCTGAGTTATCACGTGAAAGTAGGTCACAGGTGACACATAAACAAAAGGGTGTGGCAGTACTACAATGAAACTTCATTTACAAAAACAGGCTGCAGGCCAGACAGTTGCCCGTGGGTCAGTCACACTGCGTCTGCATCCTGCTTGATACTAAACATTTAAGACTACACAAACGTATCTGGTTCTATTTGTCCAGAATTATTTTTACTAATATAGTAGCAAAGGAGGTAAGGCAAGAAGTTACCTTTCCAGAAGGATGAGAGATCACACTTTTACGATTTTCAATACATATTTAATTTTTTGAAAATCTCAATGGAAACTAAATACTGTTACTACAATATTGTTATTTTAATTAGTCTTCACTTTATTTTTTTTTTTAATTTTTTTTTCAACGTTTTTTATTTATTTTTGGGACAGAGAGAGACAGAGCATGAACGGGGGAGGGGCAGAGAGAGAGAGGGAGACACAGAATCGGAAACAGGCTCCAGGCTCCGAGCCATCAGCCCAGAGCCTGACGCGGGGCTCGAACTCCCGGACCGCGAGATCGTGACCTGGCTGAAGTCGGACGCTTAACCGACTGCGCCACCCAGGCGCCCCAGTTAGTCTTCACTTTAAAAAGCATAGATTCCTTGTGGGGGTTGGCCATATTTATCATCTAAAAATCAACTAGAAAAATAGGGTTTTTATTTATCATTTTTAATGATATTTATCATTTTTAAATGAAAGAGTGCTTCAAGAAACAAAATTAAAATACCTAATTAGTTCATCTAAAAGCACCTGGAAGAAGAAACAAACACCAATCTAAAAAAAATGCAATCCAAATGCAATAATTTCTCTTTCCTCTTTAACAGGTAATCAGTATCTGTATGTTCAAATAAGAGTGATAATAATCACATACTGATCAGGAATATTCACGCTCTGCTCATTATCACCTGGCATCTCATAAAGACTGAACTAGTCTTGAAAATAAGTTATAAGTAGAAACATGTAAATGAATACATAAATGTGTGTGCTGAGTCTCCATTAAAAACAATGTCAACAATAAAACCTCAGCCAAAGATTTCCAGCGAGTTCCTAAGTTACCCGTATTCCATGCCTGTAAGTTCTATAGCATTCATGCTTTAAACAGGCGTCAGAAATGACCCCTATTAACATTTCTGTCCACATTTCAGACTCTGAAAACCCCATACTGTTCTCCTATTTTCCATTATAAAAATGTAATTACCTCTCTGATAGTTCCTTGAAAATATCATTGAAATTTACAGAAGGGGGGGTGTAGGCAAAAAGTGACTCTGAGATAACGTGTACATTAACGTAGAAAAGGCACATTACCTCCGTAACAAATAAGCTCTGTGCTTCCTCTTGCGCATCTGCGGGGACCGTGGAGCACATGTAGCGACCCTGTCGTCTCAGAGTGGCCGTCTGTGAAGGAAAGCATGGGGAGAGGGTTTGGTTACTGGAAGATGGAAAGGCGCCAGCCTCGGGGTGCAGCCGGGCCTCGCATGGAGACAGTTCCTTCTTCAGTCTCCACCAGTCCTGCAGAGACAGCTCTTTTCCTTCCTCCTTGGGTCACACACCACGGATCCCTTTTGGTGCCAGAAAGTTCAAAGACGGGCATGGGGCAATGGCTCCCACTTCTTTCTGAGTCAGAGGCCCAGTGAGCCCTCCATGGAGTCCTTCCGCTCCCACCAGGCAGGGTAGGCCCCCTTTCAGAAACCCTAACCCTCGCCAGCCCCAAGTGCTTGAGCTAGTCCCACTACATTGCCTTTTACTTGTCTTAATTGCCTTTTTCTAGTGTAAAATAGACATACCATAAACTTTACCATTTTAACTTTTTTCCAGATTTTATTTCATTTTTTTAAAAGTTTATTTCTTTACTTTGAAAGAGAGCGAGAGCAAGAGCTGGGGAGGGGAAGAGAGAGGGGGAGAGAGAATCCCAAGCAGGCTCCACACTGCCAGTGCAGACCCCAATGCGGGACTGGAACTCATGAGCTGTGAGCTCATGACCTAAGCCAAAATCTAGAGTCAGACACTTAATGAACTGAACCAACCAGGCGCCCCAATTTTATTTTTTTTAAGCAAACTCTACACCCAATATGGGCTCGAACTCATGACCTTGAGATCAAGAGTCACATGCTCTACCTACTGAGCCAGCCAGGCACCCCCATTTTAACCACTTTCAAAAAGTGTACATTTCAGTGGCATTAAGTACATTCACATTGCTGTGCAACCATCATCACATCCATGTTTTCTTTTTTCCAGTTCTATTGAGAAATAATGGACATACATCACTGTATAAGTTTAAGGCATATACAGCATGATGGTTTGATTTACATCTATTGTGAAATGAGGACCACGATAGGTTCAGCTAATGTCTATTCTCTCACTCAAATACAATAAAAAGGGAAAAGGGAAAAAAAAACCCTTTCTCCTTGTGATAGGATTTGCTCGCTTAAGAACTGTCCTAGATACCACACAGCCATGTTCACTGCAGTCTCCACGTTGGACCTCACATCCCTAGTCCTTATTTATCTTATGACTGGAAGTTGGACCTTTTGATCTCCTGCATCCAATTCTTCCTCCCCATACCCTCCATCTTTGGTAACCACAAGGCTGATCTCTTTTCCTATGCCTTTTTGTCTTGTTCTGTTTTATTCCACATATACGTGAGATCACACAGTATTTGTCTTTGTGTTTGATTCATTTCACTTAGCACGATGCCTGCAAGGTCCATCATGTTTTTGTAAATGGTAGGATTTCCTCATTTTTTATGGCTTAATATTATTCCATTGTAGATACATATCACAACTTCTTTTTTTTTTTTTTATTTTTTTTTTCAACGTTTATTTATTTTTGGGACAGAGAGAGACAGAGCATGAACGGGGGAGGGGCAGAGAGAGAGGGAGACACAGAATCGGAAACAGGCTCCAGGCTCTGAGCCATCAGCCCAGAGCCCGACGCGGGGCTCGAACTCACGGACCGCGAGATCGTGACCTGGCTGAAGTCGGATGCTTAACCGACTGCGCCACCCAGGCGCCCCTATCACAACTTCTTTACCCATTCATCTAACAACGGATGCTTAAGTTGTTTCCCTGTCTTGGCTACTGTAAACAATGCTGCTATAAACACTGGGGTACAGATATCTTTTCAAGTTAGTGTTTTTATTTCCTTTGGATACAGTCCCATAAATGGGATTACTGGATCATACTGTAATTCTACTTTTAATTTTTTTTAAGTATTTCTTTTTTTTTTAAGTTTTTTTATTTTGAGAGAAACAACGTGAGTGGGGGAGGGGCAGAGAGAGAGAGACAGAATTCCAAACAGACTGCCAGCTGCCAGCTGCAGACCCCAACGCTGGGCCAGAACCCCCAACCTGATATCATGAACTGAGCCAAAACCAAGAGTCAGACGCTTAACCAGCTGAGCCACCCAGAAGCCCCTCTATTTTTAATCTTTTGAGGGTCCTCCATACTGTTTTCCACAGTGGCTGCACTAAACCACAATCCTACCAACAGCGCACAAGGGTTTCGTTGTCTCCACATCCGTGCCAGCATCTGTTCTCTCTTATCTTTTTGATGACAGCCATTCTAGCAGGCATGAGGTGATATCTCATTGTGATTTTAATTTGCATTTCCCTAACAACTAGTGATGGTGAACTCTTTTCATGTACTTGTTGGCTTTTTGTACACCTTCTTCAGAAAATTGTCTTTTCAGGTCCTTTGCCGTTTTTAATCTGGGTTATTGTTGTTGTTGTTGTTGTTGTTGAGTTCTATGAGTTCTTCGTATATTTTGGATATTAACCCCCACATATGTGGTTTGCAAATATTTTTTTCCCATTCCATAGGTTATCTCTTCACATTATTGATGATTTATTTTGCTGTGCAGAAGCTTTTGAGTTTGGTGTGGTCACACTTGTTTTTTTGTGTTTTTTTAAATTGTGTTTCTTGTGTTTTAGGTATTAATGCCCCCCAAAACAATTATCAAGACCCACGTTAAGGAGCTTTATTCCTATGTTCTCTTCTAGGAGTTTCATGATTTCAGGTGTTACATATAAGTCTTTAATCCATTTTGAGTTCATTTTCACGAGTAGCGTAAGACATGGGTCCAGTTTCATTCTTTTACATGGGAATAGCCAATTATCCCAGCAACATTTATTGCCTTTTCTCCATTTAGTATTATTGGCTCCCTTGTCAAATATTAGTTGACCATATATGCTTGGGTTTATTTGGGGCTCTGGATTCTGTTCCACTGTTCTACTTGTCTGTTTTTATGCCTATACCATACTATTTTGATGACTACAGCTTTATAGCAGAGCTTGAAATCAGGATGTGTGATGCTTCCTGCTGTGTTCTTCTATCTAAAGATTTCTTCGGCTCTTTGAGGTCTTTTGTGGTTCCAAATGAGTTTTAGGACTATTTTTTCTACCTCACATTCATCTCTTACTTGCCTTTTATGTCCATGCTTGGTCACTGCCACACCCCCAGTGCCTCACAGCATGGTAACCAGGCAAGTAGAAGGTGCTCAATCACTATTCGTTGAATGGATCTATGAATTGTGAATGCTACCTCCCCTCAAGAGGCTCAAATGCTTACTTTAAATAATAAAATGCCTTCATGACTTTAGGCAGGAGCAAATCCACTCTAATTAACATTATTTGGAAGGGACTATTTTGCCAATATGAGGAAACCGGACCTCAGGCTTCAGAAAGAAATGTTCTAGATGTTTTCTCCCATGGACTGTAATCCTTGGATACTATTAACAGATCATAGTTACAAAAACAGCATACATGGAAAATATTTTGCAAAGAGAGTCTACCCTGTGGTAGCTCTTCATGGCTACTTACTAAACTGGGATCCCCTAGCATCTGTCCCAGATGTTTTTCTTTCTTTGGCTGGAGGAAGCTTGGATCAAATGTGTGATCTCCCTCCCCTCCGGCACAGGTTGAAAACTTCAGTGCATATATTTTGTATGTAATTTAATTTTATTTCCTGCCCCTGTTTTCTCAATGTTGTGTCTCCTTCATCTATTTAACTCTTTTTTGGATGGTGTCAATCTTTGAAAGTAATCTCAAACCCTGTTTTTAGAATAAGCCTCCTTATTCTAAAGGAAAGGAAAGAAGGAACTCCATTCTCCACTGAAGTCCTTCATGGGTGAATTCTTAATTCATTCAGTCTCCAAAAGGGCTCTGAAGGCCCTTGGTCTTGGTTTTTTGCAACTATCACAAATGGTGAATCTTATTACTCTCACCTGTTCCCAAGAAATGCCATAGAGACGTGTGATGATAAGCACCGAAGAGGCATAATCTATTCAAAACGTTTCCAAGTAACACAGTGATTATTAAGAGATTGTCAGAACTGTTAAAAATCAGGAATAAGAAAAGGGAAATTGTTTAAGAAACTGTGTATGCTTCAAAGAAGGATACATTCTATATCCCTACTTGATGTATTTTGATCTATCATGATTTTTGAAACTAATTGTTACACTTTTAAAATGTTCAGGAAATGCTCAGTTCAAGAAAGTCACTTGAGTCACTTCCAGCCCATTTCCCATCACACCACTAGTCAAAAGACAAAATGTATTATGTTTTTCCAGTGGGATTACCAACTCAAGAAACTTTTTGTTTAAGGTTTTATTTTTAAGTAATCTCCACCCCAAAGTGGGGCTTGAATTCACAATCCCAAGATCAAGAGTTGCACACTCTAATGAATGAGCCAGTCAGGTGCCCCTCAAGAAACTTTAATTATGTGACACTTTTCCAAATACTCCTCTAAGGTGAGAGAAATAGATATGGATCAGAGACAATGCCATTATGTTCTCACTTTAAAAAGAAAGCAACTTTGATCCTTAAAGAGAGACCTGGCCTTTAGCAGATAAGACAGCACTGGGCATAAATAAACCAATCATCTGTGTACTTACCACCACCCACCAGTACCAGAATGCTAGGTTTGAGTCCATTACTGATCAAGTCCTAGCTCTGATTTTGACAAAGCTTAGTTTTCCCACAAGAGCCCTTTTTCCTCTGGAGACTTCATCCAAATAAACAGCAAATTTTTAAAAAACCATTCACTTACATGAGACACACTTCTGTAGTACACATCTAGCTTTATGTTATTTTTATGTCTAATTCTTGTTGTATACAAAATTGGATGTTTCAGATAACCTCTTTTCTATATAGCTGGCTGCTATCCTTCCCTATATATGACTGCTGTCCCTCACACCAAAAGGTGCAGACAATTTTCCTCTCCTTAAACCCGGGCTGGCTTTGACCAATCAGATGAGGCAGAAATGGCACCGTGGCAGTTCCAAACTTAGCCTTTAGGAGAACTAGCAGCTCTGTTCCGCCTTCTTAAAAGACGCAGACATAAAAAGCCACAAAAAAAGGTCTACTACTTCAGACCACTATGCTATGAGCAAGTCCAAACTAGCTATATGGAGAGACCACATATAGAAAGATGCCCCACCAGCCCACAGCTGGTTCCAGCCATCCTGGTTGAGGTACCACAGTGTAAGTAAGGAAGCCTTCTTGGACATTCCAGGCTCTGCCGACAGCAAGTCAAGCAGAACTACACCGCTGAGCCTGGATCAGATTTCAGAATCGTGGGAAATGAAAAATTATTGTCCTGAATTAACTAGGCTTTGGAGTGGTTTGTTACTCAGCAATAGCTAACTGTAACAAGATGCTAAGAGATTAGGAACACGTCTTAATTAACGTACTGAAGAATACTGCTCTTTTCATGAAAATGTTTTCAAATACTAATCACAATATAGAGGTAGGACAGAAGCACTGAAGGGATACATGAAACCGCAACTTGGTTTCTTCATTTACCTTTCTTGGGACATGTGTCAATGTCCTAAGAGTAGACAAGCAAAATAGAAAAAAAAAATGTCTGTTACACTTTGAGAGTAGTTATCAATGGTTTCTCGTCCTCCAAAACATTGTACTGACCATTTTACAGTTCAGCATAAATATCACTTCATCCATCCATCCATCCATCCATCCATCCATCCATCCACCCACCCATTCAACCATCTGCTGTGTCACTACTTTCTACCACCAGACACTGAACTAGCAGTCAAGACACCAACTTTAATGAAATATAGTTGCTGTTCCTATAAAGCTTACAGTCTGAAGACAGAGGAAGATGAGGAAATAAATTATCAGAGAGCCACAAGTACTACAGAGGAATATGAGAGAAAGGGGCACAGAAGCACAGGCTGGCATGAAAGGAAAGAATGGGGGAATCTAAATCCAATGGGGAGGGGAAAAGAACATTGGGAAGATGTGCACCAAGGCAAAAACACTCAAGCTAAATTGTGCAGGATGAGTACAAGTACAAAAGGGGGGGAAGCTTGGGAGACAAGCTTACCCTTGTAAAGTTAAAAGAGCAAAATCAAGACATAATAAATGAGATTATCTCTTTGCACACACAGAAGAGACCCGTTAAATCCTAGAACTATAAATATACCTTACCCCAAAGGAAAAACTGCCCAGAACACTAATTAAAGAACACTTAAGAATTAAAAACCCTACCAACCTATAGCTTAATCAATAGTTTTAACTCATCTGGGGAAAGAATGGGCCAACAGAAAGAACAGGGCTTGTATGACCAGAGCAATTTTGTCAGTGTCTTTATCACCATTTAAAAGGAAAGGCTGGAATCCCATCAGGCCGGGGGGGGGGGGGGGGGGGGCTGAGGCACCACTGACTCCTGGACTTGGCACCAATGAGGAGCCACCACTTGATGTCCTCTGTTCACAAGGTCTTCCCACTCACTGAATCCAGCTTCATGAATCCACTTGTTTATAAAGGGATTCCCATTTAGACTTTCCTAATTACAGAGAACTGACACGGCCAATGAATGTATTCTGATCTGCTTATTAATTCTAGTTCTCAATGCTCATTATTAAATGCTACTTGGTTTGTCCTCTTGTGAGGCTGTCTGTTACAAGTCAGTTCTCTGAGCTCAAACAACTCTGGTCACATTGACCAAACTCAGTCTCTGGACTTGCAAAGCTAAGAGCTGACCCCAGACCTTGGTGACTTATCAACCACAGCCCATGAGGCCCTGTCTGGTAGCTCATCAATCTCTGACTCCATAATCCAAAACTCTCCTGCAGGCACATGTCCTACTTCCTCCTATCAGATTGTGGATTCCTCTAAGGGCAGGAGCAGATCTTCCTATCTGTATCTCTGGGCTAGGTAATCAATCTTTCAAGAATGAATGAATAAAATAGTCAATGGAGATAGAAATAGGACTCTACTGAAAATCATCGATTACTTGTATATAACTTTTTTTCTGTTATTACAAAAACTTCTCCAGTCCATTATAAAAACTGACAAGGGAAGACTACAGCATAAGTGAATGCTCTAATTTCTCCAAAGACTTTTTTATTAAAAGTCATATTTGGGTAATAGTCTACTGTAAGTCAAATCGATTCACATTAAATTTCTGCAGTTTTATTTATCTGGCTTATAACAGAGTCCCAATCAATACCTGGAGATTTATACTCAGTGAACACTAAAGCCCTCCTCAAAAGTGGACTTAATTTTCTTTTCCACAGTTGTGATATTCTTTTCTCCTTTTTTTTATCAGTTAAAATCATATTCCTGCTAAAAGATGGGTCTGTATCCACTTTATATAAATCAACATCAAGGTGGACATTCAAAGAATATCAGTCCCATTCTTACGTTTGGAAATAAATTATTTCCACGCCACTGAGAGAGCTCAGCAGTAGCTTTCTCCTCAGTAGATCTCTACATTTGCAAGGGGGGAGGGGAGAAGTATTTCACTATGAAGCGTGATAAGATCTGCAAATTAAATCTAAACACAGCTAGCATCTCCGGCAACCATTTTGAATAGAAATCTCATGGCACAAAGCACAATTTAAAACAAAAGCCCTCTTCTAGCTACTAAAATAGTCTAAATTATTTTCAGTCAGTTACTGTGACTTAGGTTAAATGCTGGTAGTCTTGGACACATGGAGACCCTTTATTACCTTGGCCAAGTAGGGACAGGAGTCTTATGAGGAATTCCAAAAAATGTCAGGAGTAACTAAAAAGAACAATTTAGAACTGCTAAAGGAAGAGAAAGTGGTGAAGTCCTCACCCAAAAGGCTTAGAAGGTGGCACAAGGACACCTGAGAGCCCAGGTCAGTCTTTAGGGGACTTTTTCCCTTAATGGAATGAGTTGAAGGACTTCAGAGTTGCCCCCAGACCTGAACAGAAACAGCAGAACTTATAAGTATCTCTCAGCTTAATTTAATGGAAGGACAAATGTCAAATAGATCCTCTTTTACTTTAAAAACTTTTTTCTCTCTTGGTTGAAATGACTCCCTGCAAAGACTGGGGTCACTTCAGCGGCTCTGAGCCATATCTGGATGCGTGGCCCAGGGAGGCAGGGCTGTGCACCACCTAAAGGGACATACGGGCAAACCATACAGTGGGTCTGCTCATCTGGGCCAGCCCTGGGGCATCCTGGCATTTCCCGACCCTCTTCTTCATCACTCACAGCTGTTCCCTGATGGCCTGCTGTAACCTTGGTTCTGCATCTTCAACTTGGCAGCTCTCTCTACGAATGGAATTCTTGACCCCAACCTGGCCAGGGTTCTCTCCATCAGGGCCAGCCACCCCACCACCCCGACCCCACTGAGGCTGGGGCACCGAGAAGCTCTTGTTTCAACCCACAAGAAATGTGAGGTGAATAATGTAATTAAACTTCCTACAGAAGAATCTGAGAAGTGATATTGGAAAGGGTTTTGAAGTGAGAGCCAGGAAACCTGAGTGCTCATCTGAGCTCAGTCGCTAATTAGCTGTGTGATCTTGGGGGGAAAGTTTTAACTTTCCACATCTGTAAAATAGAGAGTTTTCTAAGGATCTCCAGGCTTCCTTTGTAATTTAAAAATCCCACAGTTCTGTGAACATGGAATTCTAAGTCTATATCTCTCAAATGGCTTATTATCTGTGCTTGGAGAGAAACTAAAAGACATCCAAGAAAATAAGATGAATACTATGTCTGCTTTGATTGATTACCCCATTTATTTTTATGAAAGGAATTGCTGGATAAGAAGGAGGGCAGAGTCACTTTGTAGACTTAAATAAATATAGGGTGAGTCTTAACGGAGACATGCTTTCGTGTCCTTATTTCTTTACTCTTCTGACCCTCCCAACCCATATGGCACGGGACTTTATATTAATCACTTTAGAATGGGCATTAAAACTGTAACAAAACAACTCTCTTAATTCCTGGTGGGAAGCAAGCATAGCTGCGGCTGCTCAAAATATCCTATTTTATAAGATTTTAATGAAGAGGCTGAAACAAAAGGCCCACCCTTCCCCTGGGCCCTGTGAACAATGAGCCAGAGGATAGATCCCAGAGAAGTGGGTGGGCTGCAACCTGAGCTCACTGCATGTGTCCACCGACACTGTCTCCCCATCTCTCCTGTTCAAAGGAGCACAGGGCTGGGAGTGTCCTCCCTCGGACAGAAAAAACAAACATCACAGGCAGCCCAGAAGGCAGTGCCGGCCTTCAATCAGGAAGAGATGGCTCCTCGAGTGCTCTGAGCAGAACGACTCTGAAGAGTTACAAGAGGTGAAAAAGGTTCTCTTCAAGAGGAAGTAAGGGGTCAGTTAGGCACATGGCTGCAGGAAGTTGAGAGTGAGGGAAATTTCCTAGGTGCCTGGGGTCTTACCTCTAAGATGGGCCCTGAGGCCTGCGGACAGCCTGAGGTCAGAGAGGGGGGCCCAAGACGCACTCCAACAGACATGACCTGCTGGCCAGAGAAGCCCACCAGGTCTCAGGGGCTAGTCAGCTCCCATCTGCCCTTACACAAAAAGGTGGACTCGCTCTGCTTAGCAGTTATAACCTACCTGGTTTGTAATTCTATGCAAAGCATCCTATGCTTGTATTCATTTTTGTGTTTGTTTTAATTCACCTAGTAGAACTATACCTTGAAACCTTTGAGGGCTTGATGCATTTGCAGAGAAATAGTACTTTGATCTTCCAGGAGAAGGGCGACCTTGGGGTGTGGTGGGAGGGGGCCAGCACTCGGTGAGGGGAGGGAAGTGGATGCTGCCAGAAATCAAAGCCCAGGCAGCCTAGGGAAGACAGCTCTTCAGGCTGGCGTCCCTCAGCCTGGCCCATCTCCTTTACTAAACAAGTAAGCCCTGGGTTGAATTTATATTGTGCTCGACTGGGCCAAATGGACAGCATCCACTTCAATGTTCTAAAGTTATCTTGGCTTTTCAACTATTCCCTGTCAGACAGGCAGCTCTCAACACCTCCTTCCTTTCGTCTCTAGCCCTGAGCCAAACTGCAGGGTACCTCACGTGTCTGTGAAGTTAGGTTCCTTTATATCATATGCTGGAAACCGGCCTTGGTTGCATCTGTCTGTGCATGAAACATCACTACTAGACAACTCTGGGGACGTTTTGGTGACTTATCGAGCACAGCGTAATGGCACCTTTCCACATGTCTGGCAGACGCATTTGTTTCAGAGCAGATGACTTACTTTGAGAGGATTCAGTCCCAAGCCAGGCTGGAAACTAGAACTCACGCAGGGCGTTCCCCACATCTCACTGCAGAGATCACGTCTTGGCGGCTGACCCACAGTGTTCTAGTAACATCAGACAATCCCGTTTTCAGTTTCCTGAGAACTCTCAATGCCTAACTCACTAATAATTAAGAAAATGGACAAAGCATGGGACAGGACAAGGGTCTGGAGAAGGAACCCCATTTAGGTTTCTGGAGGGATTTAACAAAAGACCACTCCATAGGAACCCATTAAAACCCTACGAGGGCTGAGACACGCTGAGGGACGCCTCTCCCTCTCAGCTCCTCTTCGCCGCCCCTGCAAGCTCCCCGGGCTCCCACCCTGCACTGCCTGTCTCCGCTCACTCAACAGTACCACCCCCATGTGCTGTCAGTGACTTTCCTTGCTGGACACCCCCAAACAGTGCACTGATCTGGGGTGCTCTTGCGTGCGCCTCAGTCTAGCACCCATACCACTATGCCCAGCTCCCCTCTGTAGTCCCTCGTACCACCTGCCAGTCGTCTCTCCAAAACTCTCATCTGATAGCACCAGGCCTCCACTTAAAACCTTTCCATGACTCCTCGCTGCCACCAGAATCGAGTCCAAGCTCCTTAGCAGAACCTAAGACCACGGCCGAGCCGCTGTGATGTCTTTTCTGGGCTCACCTGCCCTTCTTCAGCCCTGTAGCACATGGGGACTTCTGACTCCCTCAGGCACCAGACCATCCGCCTGGCTGTGGAGCTGTTCCCACCACCCACATCTCCCACCAGGCTGGAGATGCCCAGACTAAGCTACTCATCTTTGCTTCTCCAACACCCAGCAGAACATCTGGCACATCGTAAATGTTTGCTGAGTGAATGGGCAGCAGAGATTTTAAAATGGGGATTGTTTTGGGGCGCCTGGGTGGCGCAGTCGGTTAAGCGTCCGACTTCAGCCAGGTCACAATCTCGCGGTCCGTGAGTTCGAGCCCCGCGTCGGGCTCTGGGCTGATGGCTCAGAGCCTGGAGCCTGTTTCTGATTCTGTGTCTCCCTCTCTCTCTGCCCCTCCCCCGTTCATACTCTGTCTCTCTCTGTCCCAAAAATAAATAAACGTTGAAAAAAAAATTAAAAAAAAAAAAATGGGGATTGTTTTATTCAATTGTAAGATCACTCAGGGTTCCAAATGAGACAGTGTCTCAGAACTGGTGAGACATCAGGTAGCTTCTGTCACCACATAATGTCCCGTTCCCTAAAATGTCACATACATTTGTAAGTGTCCGTAGACCTTTGAGAGCCATAAAAATTTCATTCTGCTACCTTCTCAAACCCCCAAAATTATACATTACATAACTGCCCAAATGCAGTAAACTATAACTAAACAAGTGAAATGTTCATCCTTCATGACCAGACTCATCCGTTAAGTTCAGTTTTTAGAGATTTTGTTTGGCTTATGTTTGGTTTGGTATTTGAAGCTTGTTTTCCATTGCTCTTAAGTACCAATGCATAAGAGAGAATGAAGAAGGGGAGAGGGGTAATCCAGAAAACAAGGGGGGGGCTTGGGTCATTTGGGGGACACGTGGCAGGTCCAGCTTCCCCATGAGTAAGGGGCTCCACCTGCCCCACATCACATGACTTTGAAGACATGGCCATCCTCAAAACTGAACGATGTTACATAAACAGGAAGGAGGCAGCTTCCTAGGCCCTCACCTCCCTCCCTGCCAACTGAGGGACGTCAGCCAGGTGTACAAAGAGCTTTCCCGAATGGTGGTGTCTCTTTGGATTCTTGTATATCTATGAGAACCCAAATTTTGGGGCAAATGTTATCCCTGAACAACAGATTAAGAAAAGTGAGTATTAAGAAGGCTTATCACGGGGGCACCTGGGTGGCTCAGTCAGCTAAGTGCCTGACTCTTGGTTTTGGCTAAGGTCACGATCTCATGGCTTGTGGGTTCAAGCCCCATGTCGAGTTCTGCGCTGACATCACAGAGCCTGCTCATAATTCTCTCTCTCCCTCCCCACATGCTGTCTGTCAAAATAAATAAACTAAAAAAATTTTTAAAGAAAAAAGAAGGCTTATCACTTACTCCAACACCCAGATTAGTAAGAGAGACCTGGGGCTAAAACCTTGGGTCAGTCACATGACTAAATCTTGGGTCTTGCCTGGAGAGCACCTACCATCCCTCTGATTGACTTGTGTTCCATTTGGTAACATTACCTTGAGGAAGGTACAAGCCATTCCAGTTCCTTGTTTCCGAGCTCTCTGTGTATGGCTCTGTAGGTCCTCCTCTAGAATGCAATTTTAATTGCTAGCTAAACAGACCATATGTTTGTGTGAACACCTGGCATAGTGAATATGCCCTTAATTACATATTCCAAGATACTGGTGAGCTTTCCTCCCTCATGCTCTCCTCGCTGCTCAGGTGTAAAGTTTCACTTATGCGTCAAGGAGGGTTCCTCTCAAGTCCCTCCATACGTTTGCCAGTGCAGTGCTCCGGTCATGTCAGAGCATCAGGCCTCCGCACTTGCGCTCCTCCTGAAATGTCACCCAAAGTCTTATTTTAAACAAGTGGAGCGGACATGACGCTTTGCAGATTAAATGCTACCCAGATGAGGAAGTCCTGACTCAACGACGTCTGGCATCAGGGCACTGCGCTGAGCTTCCTTACTCTGTCCTCTCTGGATCTCACACACACGCTCACATGCACGCTCGGGGTGCTGCTGGGCACCCTGAGCAGGACACACTTGGCAGTGTCCAGGCTCGGCCAGGCAGCCCTTCTGGAAAAGGGCAGAGCAATGGACATGGCAGGACCCTTTTGGGTTGTAGGAACCACACAGATTTTGAACCTAATAGTATGATCAATGGCATCTAGTAATTCTGACGCCAAAAACCTAGATCTTCTCTTTAAGAACCTTTTGGTTTTGTACTCAATCATATTGTGTCTCCTTCCCTTCTACTCCCCTGATCTGCTACCTTAAGATAGTTTTACAGTTAAGATAATTATGGCAAAGAATGATACTCAGGGAATGTTAGAGGTACAGTATAAATAAATCTCCATCTGCTTACACGGTCTTAGGATATCGCCTGGGCTTAGAACTTCCTCTGTGTCTGTTAGTTGTGTTTAATAACCTAGGACAAATACATTAACCACATAGATAATACTGCCCCCCTACCCCTCATTGCTTACAGGTCTGGTGTGTGCTTATCCATTTCTACCAATTGTGGCACATTCACCATTCTCTCCGGCCTATGTAAAATGTGAGCTAAACATCCTTTTTAAAAAAGCAAAGAAGAAGATTTGAGGAAGGGAGGGAGGGAAGAAATGTGATCTGACTTGGGGAATACACACACATAATGGTGGACTACTAGATTTATCTGGTATCTTTTCCTCTACATAAGAGAATCAAATCTTAGATTCACTTATGCAGGTGTGTGTGTGTGTGTATATCCTCTTTCATCTAGTTATTAACGTAGTTAACATCACGCCCTATTTGATCAAAGCTTTCCTAAGCACTGTGCGGTATTTTTAATAAAAATCGCGTCATATTGTGTGTGCCTCGGTGAACAAAAGCTACTTCCCTCGCCAGGCTATATTGAGGAACAATGAAGAAAATAGCTAACGTGCTTTGTAAATACAGAAATCAATCTGGCAAGCTTTGACGTGAGTGGTTTTCAGCAGGTACCACAGTTCCCAGAGTTCCCCAGCACCTGGGACACTGTCACACTATGTTCTGCATGAATGTTCCCACCCCCCACTATAACACGGGACGACATGTCCATCACATGTCCTAGTATCAAATGCCACAGAGCACAGCATGTACCCTCCACTGATGGATGAATGGGCCTGCTCTGCCCATAAAAGAGCATGGGGATCCAGAGGGATACCCGTGGTCAGGAGGAAGACTGGGATACCCACTATGGTGTCACATCAGCTGAACCTCACTGAGAATCAGCAGTGGTCACAGCCAGATCAGCCTCCTATCCTACAAGGCTGCCACCTTCATTTAGAAAGCATGGCACAAATCAAAGTTCATGATGGTTCCTCAATATATCTCTATGGTTGCGAATGGAGAATCTGGTAGAGAAGCTATTTTTCACAAGTGATTTTCACCTTCACTGATATAATACTGAATTGGCACAGTTCCAAGACTGATATCCCTTTAAGTTTGTTTAGCTGAGCAAGATTTTATTTTATTTTATTTTTCAATATATGAAATTTATTGTCAAATTGGTTTCCATACAACACCCAGTGCTCATCCCAAAAGGTGCCCTCCTCAATACCCATCACCCACCCTTCCCTCCCTCCCACCCCCCATCAACCCTCAGTTTGTTCTCAGTTTTTAAGAGTGCTGAGCAAGATTTTAAACAAATCAAGGAACAAATGTGATAGTCAAGGTAATAATAACAACCAAATGTTCCTAAAGCATTTTCTTTTCCTGTTGCATTTCCAATAAGAAATAAAAGTTACAATATGTATCTTCAAAGGGCCAAGGGATCCATCTCAAGCTTAGATTAAATGCTCAAAATAGTCATTTGACCTATACCTATAACTTAATTCTTATTTCTTTTTTTTATTAACTTTTTTAATGTTTATTTATTTTGGAGAGAGAGACAGACAGACAAACTGCAAGTGCAGGAGAGGCAGAGAGAAGGAGACACAGAATCCGAAGCAGGTTCCAGGTTCTGAGCTGTCTGCACAGAGCCCGACTCGGGGCTTGAAATCACGAACCTCGAGATTGTGACCTGACAAAGTTGGAAGCTTAACCGACTGAGCCACCCAGGTGCCCTTTACTTCTTATTTCTATTTGACTTTATGTATCACGTAAGTTCAATAGCCCCAGCAGTTAGGCTGAATGTGTTTATTCTTAAACTGTCCAAATTTCTATCAAACGATTTAGTGCTTTGTTACATGTTGATTCACCTTACCCATGAGCTATCCAAGGTCACCCATGCCATGACCCATGCTGACTACCAAATGCCCACCCGTGTGATCTCAAACACCAAAGTGCCCCTTCTCCAACTGCCACTTTCTATCCCTCCAGCTGTCCCACACCAAGCATTTCTGCTCATTCACCCATAAGGTCCTCTACTGCCTTCTTTTCTCAGTCTAACACGCACCTCTAAAGATTCCCCATCCGGCCAAGAGTCCACGGGAAGCCATTTTAGGACCTCAGATGCCTCACTCTTGGGCCCTGCAGTGATTCCCCACCTCCCACACACTCCACCTTGCCACACTCCCACCTTGTTTTCTCTTCTTAGTTCTCAAGCACTGACATTCCCTAAAAGGCTGTTTTCAACAAAATCTTAGGTGGAAGGAGCCCACTCTCGGTTGGTGATTCATATATTCTCATTCTCTCCCTCCCTCTCACTCATTCATTCCACTCAAGTGTTGAATTCCCGCTCTGTGTCATGTGTTTCCAGGTGCTTGGGAAACATCCGTGCACGAGACTCAGACCCCTGCTCCCACAGAGCTCACATGAATAGATACGTAAGTATGTTGGAAGTGGATAAATAATGTGGTAAGAAAAAAAATTAAACATAAACAAGACTAGGAATGTCAAAGGGGGCGGGAGAGTAGGGCAGTCATCGAGGACCTCACTAAGAAGGTGATATTTGGCAACAGGCTTGCAGGAGGTGAGAGACAGCTGGGTAAAGGGTGCATTGGCAGAGGGGAAAGCCTGAGAAAGGGCCCTAAGGCAGGGGACGGCCCAGAGTGAAGAAAGAGCCCCCACAGAGGCCAGGGTGGTGCAGCAGAGATAGTGGGAAGACGGTCAGGGAGGTCATGGGTAGATAAAACCACAGTAGCCCTTTGGGCCATTGTAAGGTCTTCATAGAAGGACTGTGAACACAGGAGTGATGTCATCTGACCTACCTTCCAAACTGACTTTTTAAATTACTCTTGCTACTCTCTTAGGATAAACTGGAAGGGGGCAAGGATAGGATCTGGAAGACTTGATAGGAGACTCTTGCGTTAGCCAAGGCGAGAAAGGATGAGGGCTGTGGCCATGGTTACAGCAGTGGAAGAACTAATCAATGACTCTTACTACCACATTACTCTTGCTGTCACCCCCCCCTTCATCCTATTCCCCAGGTTTCCAAATTCTCCTTACTGCCCCACCTCCCCCACTGAGCTGCACCACCTCTGTGCCAGCCTGATACTAGCCCTTCAGCCCAACCCACCTCTAAATTTCTCAACAGCGAATCCTCTCCTTGCGGCTCAGAGATGGAACTCTCTCCTTCTTCCCCCAAAGACCCTTAATTCCATCCCCAAGAACCCCCAGGGAGCCCTGTTTCAAAGCACATCCCTGTGACATTGGCATCTTCAATGTCTTCCCCATTCCTGGACTTCCCTTCTTAGCTCATTCTCTCGTTTTCCCAATCCTGATAAAACCTCTTATTATCCCTCTGTGCCATGATGATTCCTTCTCTCTACTACCATTTAACACTAACCCCTGCACCCCACCTGCTCACTTTGTCAGCCCTGGTCAGAGACTATCTTCACGGGAAAGATGTCCCAGGTATCAACTCCCCAGCTCATTAGGAGGGACTTGAGACTGTCTGCCTTTTCTGCCTGCCTTCTTCAACTCTTCTCACTGCCTTCCAGGACCCTGCAGTTTCCTGGCTCTTCCCCTACTTTCTGTCCCTGCTTCCCGCCTCCCTCCTTCCTAAGTGAAGGCACCCCCAAGATCCAGTACCCACAGAGGCACCCCCATGCCCTTGGCCTCTGGGCCGCTGACTCATATTTCTATGGGTGAGCCAAGGGAATACCCTGCTTCTCTCTCAGTCTGAACTTCTGCATTTCTAACCACTTCAAGGACTCTTAGCACCTGGATGTCTTACTGTCTCCAACTTCATACTCCTAGAATAAATTCCTATGGGACCCCACCTCGCTCATGATACTGGTCACATTTTTCTTATTACAAATATTCAGTTATTATCTCTTCTAAGTTTTGAGCAATTTGAAAGCAGGAACCCTGTCTTATATTTATAACTTAAGCGTCTCACAAGGCTGAGCCCTTTGCACGAGGAGGAGAACTTTCAATTATAAGCTAAACAAATATACTCTTCAACTCAACTGGTTGGTTCCAGCCAAAAAATAAGCTTTTAAGACCTATTTGATAATGAAAGTATGATCTGTCCCTGTTTTCTGTAAAAGTCATCACTTGAACTAGAATTAAAATTCCCATCTCCTGAAGGTCTGGCCAATGTCAATTTAGAAATATTATTTATCCAGATTTTATTCAGGTGGGTTCAATCCTAGACATGAACTAATATCCCAGAAACCACAATGTTCACAGAAAGTTACACTATCGACCGCTGAATTCCCTCTGATAAAAATTTCGAGGAATTTGTCAAAAGAACATTTTTCAATAAAAAGCTCAAAACAAAGTACTGAGATTATTTTTTTGGCAGCATATAATAAAAAGTGAGGACAAAACACTGTGGAAAGAATTTTTTCTTTTCAAAAGGACAGATGGGAAATGAGATCAGTGACTTCCAGGCCCTTTGTAAGTAAAGGGGCCTGGCTTCCTTTTCAGGCCAGTGGTTTGTAGATCATTATCAGTCTCATGTAAGTAGAAGAGGAAAAGAAACAGAGGACAAATAAAAATCAGGATGTTATTTAAAGGGAAATGGATTAGCCACATTTTTCTGTACAATGCTGAGAACACTCAAGGATTCTCCTGTATCTAAACATTTCCAAAAATGAAAATTTCTAGGATTGCCAATTATTAATCACCTTTCCTTGGTGCTCCTATCTTTCCTTTTAAATTCTCTTGTTAGGGAGTATGATATTGATACTAAACCATGAAGTATCAGCAGGAAGAGCACCCGAGAAATTACTCCTCACCCTGACTTCAAACAACTTGAAGGATGACAACAATGCCACATCCACATAGCACAGGAATCCTGCAACCACACGCTCTGGTTTTGTTTTTTTTTTAACTGTGATAAATTATCTATAACATAAAATTTACCATTTAAACCGTTTTTAAGTGCCCAGTTCAGTAGCATTAAGAACATTTTCACTGTGGTGCAGCCGTCCCCGTCATCCACCCACAGAACTCTTCTCATCCTGCAAAACCAAAAACTCTGTACCTATTAAACAATGAGTTCCCCTCCCCCCAGCCCCCGACAACCACCACTCTACTTCTTGTCTCTACAAACATGACTATTCTAAGTACCTTGCGTAAGTGGAATCATACAATATTTGTCCTATATGATTGTCATCCTGAGCATAATGTCCTCAAGGTCCATCCATGTTGTAGCACATCAGAATTTCCTTCCTTTTTAAAAAAAATTTTTAATATTTATTTATTTTGAGAGAATGAGACAGAGCATGAGTGGGGGAGGGGCAGAGAGAGAGAGAGAGAGACAGAGAGAGAGAGAGAGACAGAAGGAGACACAGAATCTGGAGCAGGCTCCAGGCTCTGAGCTGTCAGCCCAGAGGCCAACTCGGGGCTCAAACTCACCAATGGCGAGATAATGACATGAGCCAAAGTCAGACCTTACCTAACTGAGCCAATCAGGTGCCCCAGAATTTCCTTCCTTTTTAAGGCTGAATAACATTCCATTATATGGATATACCACAGTGTGTTTATCCATTCATCCACAGATGGATACTTGGGCTGTTTCTAGCTCTTGGCTGTTGGGACTAATGCTGCCAGGAACATGGGTGTTCAAGTGTCTCAAAGTCTCTACTTTCGATTCCTTTGCATACATCTCTGGAAGTGAAGTAAGATACGCTCTTTGTATTTCTTCAACACAAATTCTACCCCTTGTTAGTTTACATCAAACACCAAAGACTAATTTTTGTGAAATGTAAACAGTATCCATAAATTGCCTCCCAGCATCCTTTTTTTTTACTCATCACTACCTTTCCCATATCCTATCACTTTACATAACTGCACACACATTAGCGAGCTGTGTAACAAGCCAGGATACAGGCAGTTCTCAAGCAAGCTGCAGATTCAGTAAAGAACGTCACTGCCACCAGCATCACCTGGTAAAGGACTTCCAGCTGATGGGGAACCATGACTGGAAGCCAATGGTCAAAGCCACACTGGGTTCTATGTATCTGACAAGAAGAGGAGCAGTCCTGGGCATTACTTTGGAGTTATGCGGAGATGGGTCGTTTCTTCAGCAAAATTCAACTTACATTTCTTGATCTAAAACATCCTAACAATAAAGGTTACCTCTGTCTAACTGACTTTTCAAGTTTACCTACAACTTACCCAAGGAAAAGTAACTTCTAGACTCTCACCAAGGAAACTTGATAATGGACAGTAAGTATTAGAGGAATTACGAAAATGGGGAAAAAAATCACTGTGGACTTGAACAGCTTCAGAGGACATGGGATGTGAAGCAGCCTGGGAGGGGTGAGAAGGTTCTAGAAGGTGGAAAAGAAAAGAAGATATTGGTGGCAAGGAGAACCATGAAGCCAAGACAGACACAGAACAGAACAGACCGTAAAGCACAGGGCCGATTCTGAAAAAAGAAATTCTAGTGAGGGATGTAGTGGCCACACATTCCTGCGCCTGGCCCTGGCAGGTAAAACTGGACATCATAAATATTCTGAGGGCTGAGAACTGCCATTTTTTCTTTTTAAAATCCACACTGATTCCATGTCTCTCAGGTTATTTTGTCTGTTTTAAACACTTTTCTCCCACCCTTCAGCAAGTATATTTAAGAAAAAACAATACATATATATATAGTATTGTGTGTGTGTGTATATATATATATATATATATATATATATACACACATACACATAAGACTCATTTTCAGAGAACACAGGTATCTTTAGAGGCTGACGAATATCAACACGTGTCCTGCTCTAGAACTGTATGAATGCTTCATCACTATCCATACTTATATTTTAACAAATTCTCATTTTGCACAAAGTTCTATTATTTTAACAGTTAACTAATATTGTTTAACTAGCATGCATGGCAAATTAATCCCCAGCAGCATTTTGTTCACTATTTGACCTACTTCCTAACCAACTTGCTATTTTTTTTCCATATGAAATACTTTCTCCTGATCTAACTGTTCCCTCTGCTTGTAATAATACAAGGATAATTCCTTGTATTACTCTATTCTACCTAAAAATAGAGGGACAGACAGAGGGCATCTGTGACATTCTAAGACATTCTGCTCAGTCAGCTAAATAGACAGTTATTAACATCACCAAGACAATCTAGCAAGAAAGCACAGTGTAAATGTTCTCACCTAAATAGAATATAGGAATCTCCAGGATAATAAATAACAGTATCCAAATTTAAATGGAGCCCATCATAATTACTGTGATAGGGATGAAAGCTGAAATTCAAGCTCCTTAATCTTAATCTTCAGAAAAAAACTTCCCCCAAAAAGAAAATAACACTTGCTTACTCAATCTTGGCCAGTAAAGTGTCAGTAAATTCTTTGCCTTTTCCAGAATATTTATGCCTCATGTCTCCAGAGAAATAGCTACAGGCAAAAGGGACAAAGGAGTTTTTCTCAAAGTTTCAATCATCTGACTCTACAATTACTTGAACATACAAGTTCCTTGTCGCTGGGGTAAGAGATGATACTAATTAACTGTATCTTTTATTTTATTTAAATCCAAGTCAGTTAATATACAGTGTAATGTTGGTTTCAGGAGTAGAATTTAGTGATTCATCACTTATGCACAACACCAGTGCTCATCACAAGTGCCCTCCCTCCTTTATGCCCATCCCCCATCTACCCATCCCCCCCCACCCAACACCCCTCCAGCAACCTTCAGTTTGCTCTCTGTATTTAAGATAAATTAACCGTATCTTGTTTCTTTGGTTTGTTTGCTTCTTAAATAATTTTATCTCAGGCGGCAAACACAACTTTGCATTCTAGGTTGCAAACACTTGGGATAACTTTGTTACTCATATGAAGAAGAATATGTACTTCACGCTCAGAGAAACTTGAGATAACCTTTAGCTTCCTCGGAGCACACTACAGGAAAAATATGTCAACATGAAGTATAATTTGTAATCATCTGACTTAACTTCTCATGCTAATAAATTTATTGCCAAGATCACAGGCGAAAGACATCACTCTGAGGTTTCCATTTCTAATTGTGCTGTCTGAATAGTCTATTCCTCCAAGGAGGTTTTCAAAGCATCCTATTTTTAGGCATGATTTGAAACCATGTATCACTGGAGGACACTCTGGCAGCAGCATCACGGCTAACGGTCAATGCCACTTCCACGGCCTTCCTTGTTTTTCAGGAAGGAATGAAAGAATAATCATTTTCTTCACATGTATCTGTAACAAGTTAAGAAAAAAAACATTTGTGAGAATTCCCACCTTTCTTACAAACTGGAGTCTCTCAAATTCGGTGGAAGAAAAAGCTTCAAGGAATATAATTTAACAATTGTTATTAACACAGAAGTTTCTAAAGACAATGCAGTAGGCACAGAACTATGCGTGGTGGATGATGTTCTGGGGCATGGGATTAGAAAGAAAGTGGTGGGGGAAGCTTTTAATCGTCAAGTATTTCAATAGTGCCTATTCTGTTTTGTTCTACAAGTACGCAGTACTTTTTAAATTAAACAACAAAGAATCAATGAAGCTTTAAAATAAATAAGGCAGCTCAAGTCGCAGAAGACAGGGCTTGGGTGGTAACAGCGCTGGGTAGAGAAGCATCAGGGCAGAAAAGGGGGAAATACCAAGATGAGGTCCCAGGACAGCAAGGGAAGTAACCAGGGCCTCCAAACAGACTGAGATGACTCCAGGTTGCCAGGCCTCTAACACCATTGGGGCCCTATTCTCGTTCCTCACTCTCCTCCAAGCTCTTGTGGGTCCCTCAGCCACAGGCCGTTCGCAATCTGAAAGACTTAAAGCAACAATCTAGAGAGCAGCTCACGGAAGGAGCCATGCCAGGTCCTCTGCTGGCAGCTGCCGGGATCCAAGAGCTGCACCACATCAGAGAGGTAGGACCTCAGGACATTCCTGGCTACCCCCAGCCCTTCTATGGGAGCCCACACACAGTACAGACACTCTCATGGCAGTTTCCCAAAGTGCCATTCTAAAAGGACGCATGACAAAATCCTCTACTGCTCCCCAGCAAATCCCCTCCTTAAGGGCTAAGGCACTTGGCAAAAACCTTAAACCTCTCTTCAAACAAAGCTCGTAAGACACAGGAGGCATTTGTGTCCATTAAATCAGCCCAGAAGATAGCACTTGAATGCAAAATATAACACACAATCACACACACACATTTGTTTTTTACATCTGCTGTAGGCATATGTAAATATATGTAATACATATTCATATCTGCATGCATATATATATATATGCAAAAATAACACCATTTTAAAAAATCAACCCATAAAGGAATGCCTGGAAAAACAGAATGACATAACTTTTCTCTCGTAAATAATATCTTCATCTTTTAAAAATCCTAAATTAAACAACCAAACAATAAATCAGTAGATAAAAAAGAACTGTCTATAAACATTGACCACACGGCTCGATTTGAAAGGTATCTACCTGGAAGTCATCATAAGGGAAGAGCAGCATCTCCCTTAAGCCATCGTTCAGGATCTGCGTCTTCTTTTGGACGATGACATTTTCATAGTCGAGTGGTTCAATCAGCTTCGGCTTTGCCTAAAAGGTGAAAACATAAGCAACTGAAACATTCTTATAGACAAATGCAATTTCTTGAAATTAAAGAACTTTTTACATGATTTTGTACTTTCCAACCCTGCTTCAATGTTAATTTTGCTACAAGGAAGAATCAGAAACAAGAGATAAAAGTTACTTTCAAAGGAACAGAAGACACTTTCTGGGATCCTAGCTACAATCATGCTTATTCAGCTACTGAAGCACAGAGAAAGCTATGAAGTCTGCTGGAACTTCCAGTTGTGTCTTAGGTCACCCCGCCTAGGTCAGTCCCTTTCCAAGCCTTAGACTCTGCCATAAATGCCCTGCTTAGGGGTCCAACTGTGGTCTGACGGTGAAGGCTAGAGGTCCATAGTGGCATCCTTCTTGGCCCGGGTTTAAAGCATCCACAGGGCTCACTATTTCACATAAGGCTCCATGGAACTCTTCTCAGAGGATCAAAATATCCCTGTCTCCTGAAGTATCTATACACTTATTATCTAATACCTAAATATATAAAAGCGTGAGCTGGACCCAAACCAAGCAAGTAGGGGCAGGAGGATGGCATCACTTAAACCAGGGCTTGTGGGTGCCCCCTCGGCGAGTAGGGATGAGCATCCATACCATGCACTGAGCAGAAGAAAGAGGCAATAAGCAGGTGAGTAAAGAAATGAAAGAATAGGCCTTTTGTGACCATTTCCAAAGTTAGCCTTCTCAGTAAAAATCTCTTCTATCGATTGCCAGTCTTTGCCACAATATTTACTGATCACTTCCTACATGGAAGGCACTACTAACTGGGCTAGGTCCGGGATATAGATACATATTCAGCTATATCACAGTACACCAAGTGATAAAGCAGGCATGCACGCATGCACACACACACACACACACACACACACACACACAAACACACACACACACAATGTTCTCAGAAGTAACTAAGTCCATTATATCAACGGTTACTTCAACATTATTTTTTTAAACTACTAATGAAAATCATTTGACTGCATAATCTCAACACATGGCATATATATTTAAATGACAATAAATACATAGGAAATGTATTAAGGACATCTGGTATGTGGCATCACATTGGGAATTGTGACTGAGGGTGCTATATGTTCCCCAAATCGGTCTCCCTTCCTTCTAGTACAACTGAACTACATTTCCAGACCTCCCCATGGTTAGGTGTGGCCCTGTGCCTTCTGGCCAATGGCATGTGAGGGGAAGGGGTCTGGCCACTGCCAAGCCTAGACCATAAAAGCTCTCTGCTAGAGACTGAATGGTGTGTCCTTTAGCAAAATTCGTATGTTGAAACCGAATCCCCAATGTGATGGTTTTAGGAAATGGGACCTTTGGGAGGCAATTAAGTCATAATGTAGAGGCCTCATGAATTTCAATTAATAATCTTCTAAGAGACCCCAGAGCTCCCTTCTGCCATATAAAAACACAGGGAGGGGAAAGCCGTCTATGAACCAAGAAGTGGGCTCTCTCCCCAGACACCAAGTCTGCTTGTGCCTTGACTGTAGACTTCCCAGCCTCTAGAACTGTGAGAAATAAATACGTTGTTTACACCACCCACTCCGTTATGTTCCGTCCCAGCTGCTCTACGTGACTGAGAGAGCCTCCCTCCCTTCTCGCCTCTGCCATCAGGATCCACCGGATCCAGCGCAGGACTCAGGAGGCCTGAGGACAGGATAAAGCCCCAAGGTAGAAGGAATCTGGATCCTGAATCACCCAGCAGAAGGCTGCCTGCTTAAAACAGGTGCTGAAATACCTTGTGAGCAAGAACTAAAGCACCTACTGTGTTAAGCCACTGTGATTCTAGAGTTGTTTAAAGAGGCAGCAAGCTTGCTCTACCTAACATACATATAAATGTTCATATTTAACCTCAATTACTTGATTTAAGTGGATGCTGCAAAGATGTTCTGACATGCTAAAAAAAAAATGCAATGACCAAACAAGGACATGGTTATTATAATTAAGCAAAATATACATTTATGGGCAGAGACAAAAAATATACACAAAAATTAAAGCTATCATAATGGAAGTGTAGATAATTTCTTCCTATAGGATACTCAAAATGTTAAACTATTTCTACAGTCAAAAAATGGTTCAAAAAAAGAGAGATTGACACAAACTATTTTCAATGAAAGAACTGAAAATAATAAAAATACTCTCCAAAATGTTTTTTTAACTGTTTATTTGGAGAGAGAGTGTGCACATGTGAGCGGGGGAGGGGCAGGGAGAGAGGGACAGAGAGAGTCCCAAGCAGGCTCCAAGCTGTCAGTGCAGAGCCCAATGTAGGGCTCAATCCCACGAACCATGAGATCATGACCTGAGCCAAAATCAAGAGTCAGATGCTAAACCGACGGAGCCACCCAGGTGCCCCATCTGAAATATTTTTAATTCAATTTAAATAATATCCTCCTTTATTTTAGTTTGTTGCACTGTACAAAGCAATCAGTTTGTAAGTGCTTGTTGGCAGAATGGATAGGTGTCACGATTAGTTAACATTTTCCTTGGGAACCAGGACTACATTCCAAATAAAACCCAAAGATGCTCTGGGTACCTGGGTGGCTCAATAGGTTAAACATCCGACTCTTGACTTCGGCTCAGGTCACAATCTCACGGTTTGTGAGTCTGAGTCCACGTCAAGCTTGCTGCTGTCAGCTCAGAGCCCACTTGGGATCCTCTGTTCCCCTCTCTGCCCCACTCATGCTCTCTCTCTCTCAAAAATGAATGAACATTAAAAACAAAAACAAAAAACAAAGATGCTCATAGCTTGATACAGTGACTAGAGTTCTGGATTCTGACAGCTACACCTCCATTACAAAGAGGTCCGATAGAAAGATACTGCAGGACTGGAAAGACTCTGCATTCTCCCCACCCCACATGGTGTCCAGTGCATGAATGTGACCCGGTACGCTCAGAGGGGGTGACCTGGTCCTCTACGCCAGCCCCGGGGCCCTCCAAAGGCACTAGTGGGTGTGTTCCCTTCCCGCCCCTTCCAACACGCCAGAAGTGCACTCCCTCCAGGCCACAAGGCAAGGTCGGTGTGCTTGTCAGAAAACAGTGCCACAATGTGAGCCCTTGTCAGACAGCGTGCTGGAGGGACCTGCTGAGAAAGGGGTTTTTCTTAGCCTATGTTTCGGAGGTTTTTGCCTTGCTCCCATGGCACAGCTCCCTGGATAGACTATTCTTGTGTTCTTAGAGCAGGGGTTGGCGAACTTTTTCCATAAAGAGCCAGAGAGTAAATACTTCAGGCTTCGTCAGCTTTAGGGTGTCACAACAACTCAACTCTGATTCCGTAGCGCAAAAAGTAGCCAAAGACAATAACTAAACAAATGGGCACAGTGGCGTCAAAACTACAGAGAAACAGGCAACAGCCAGATCTGGCCCACCAGCCATCGTCTGCTGATTTACGCTTTAGAGTTACCTTTACCTCTTAGCAGTCAGTCCCCTTTTCCCAATTTAATAATTCTTCATGTTAATTTTTCACTTGCAACTAACTCATCATGTTGCCTGTCTCTGGGCTGATACACACAACAGGTTTACATGTTCTTAAATGTACTTAATGATTATCTCCCACAAATTTGACTAACCTTAGACTGTTTTAAAGGTTTAATAAATAAAACCATAAAAATACTCATAGGTCAGTTTTGCCTGTTTATGATACACTTTTGTTAATCAGGTGGAGTACTGTGTTCCTCTGTCCGTCTCTTGGAAGTATGTAATGAATCAGTGTAATGTTATGGCTGTCACAATTACCTTGCTTTTGTGTGTCACTGTGTAACTTGGACTGTGTTTTCACACAGATGATCACACTTAATCCACTGTGAAATTAATTAAATAAGGTGGCCCTGTGACTGAGGTAGCTGCACCGCCCTGGTGGCCGGCCTATGTAAGCAAGCCACATTCTAAGCCTGTGAATGTCTCAAGGTTACAAAATCAAAATGCTAGAGACAACCAATCAGAGACAGCCAACTAGGCTTTAGGCTATAGCCAATCAAATAATTTCCCCTCTTTGCTTCCGCACATTTTTTCTACATGAGTCTCTCCAAATTCCTAACAATTCCTGACGACATCTGTTTTGGTGTCACCCAATTCAAAATGATTTTTGTCCAAAGTCTATAAATGTTTAATACACCTCAGTTTATCTTTTTTTTTTTTTAATGTTTATTCATTTTTGAGGAACAGAATGTCGGTGGGGGAGGGGCAGAGAGAGAGGGAGACACAGAATCTGAAGCAGGCTCCAGGCTCCAAGCTGTCAGCACAGGGCCCGACACGGGGCTCGGGCCCACAGATGGTGAGATCATGACCTGAGCTGAAGTTGGACGCTTAACCAACTGAGCCACCCAGGAGCCCCAATACACTTCAGTTTATTTTTTAACGTATCTTAGTGCCACTGTAAGGTAGGCATGGAAAAGATATTCCATTTTACTTAGGTTGCAAACTGAGGATCACACGTTAATTGCCGGAAATGCGCCAGGTAACTCTCAGACTGGATTAGAACACAGTCTCTGTCACACTGAACTATTTCTTCTCCACACTGCTCTGTTAATGGTCTGTGCCCATCAATGCTCAACCACAATAGACGTGTGGAGAGTTTCTAAGACAATGCTTCTCTTAAACAACGATGATACAGGTAACAGGAAAGCCCACGGGGTTGATTTCAACGATAAGAGAAATGTCGTGGAGGAAGGACATGTCTTCTCTGGTCTCAAGGACTGTGAAGATGTGAAACACGTACAGACCCGTACACTGCTTTGAAATGACTCCTAGAGGCCTGACTGGGCAGCTGACTTCAGCAGCTGCAGGGAGCTCTTTCCAGGACAGAACCACTGACCCCAAGGAAAAGGGGTCAACTGAGAGTGACTCATTTGTTACCTTAGAACGGGGCAGAAGCTCTTGCTTCAAATACAAACAATTGGCACCATGCCTCCCTTCTACACGCGGTCCTCAGGAGGAGAAAGGGTGAGAATGCAGAATGGTGAGGGGACAGGAAAAGAGACAAGGAGGGGTTGGGGGAGGAAGAAACAAAAGGGGTGGACGCCCGGGGTGAGGCAGGCAGGAGACACAGAGTGGAGAAAATAAAGGAGAAGGATAAAGACAGAAGCAGAAGAAGATACAAACAGAAAAGACAGGAGAGAGGATTGGCGACTTGTGGTGGGCCCGTGGGAAGTCACACCTCTGTGTCTACTTAGAGCATAACTGACTATTTTCTACTCTTCTTTAAACTGATGATTCACTGCTTACAGCTGTTCACTGTTCTTTAGCTCCACTAGGCTTTTCCAAGTGGTCACATGAGTGGGGGACAGCCCACTAGGGTAGGAAACTGACTGGGCTGCAGCATGACTGGTCACAGGAACGTCACACTGACAGCAAAATGAAATTAACCAATTACCAGACTGCCACTACCCCACTCCCGGGTTAGCAGAAAGAGGCTTCATGTAGACCTGGCACATACACGGCCCTGGCTTCAAAGCCGTCAACACACTCTAAGTTTAATCCTTCCCCCAGTGACATAGCTACAAGAGCCAAGTTGTTGATTTTCCACTGTCAAAAAGCAAGATCCTGGGCCCAGATTACCTGAATCAACCAATGGTCATGGATGGCGCAAAGACCCGAACTCCTTAACCGACAACGCAGCTCTCCTATCGAGGCAGCGGTGCAGGGTCCGGCCGGGTCTCTAACCCCCAGGCCCAGGACAGACTCGATGTGGCTCTGCTTCTGACACAAGACTGCTCCTGTCACTCGCTCGCACCTCTGCACCTGTCATAGGCCTATAGCCCTGCAGGCTGCGGTCGACAAATGTTCTATTCTAGCAGAATCCTTCCTCTAAAAAAACAAATCTCACCTAGGCAAATTCACCAAAGGAGTGAAAGCACACTAGCTCTAGCCCCAGGGCACTTGGTACTTGCCCCTGTACCTGGAGCTCACCTCTCTCAACCCATCAAAGGTAGCCTTGCCCTGCTCGGACAGCAGCATGCCTAGTGAGTAGCAGTCCTAGAGTGTGGTTCATTCAGCCTGGGACTGAAATGACCTATGAACAGCTTACCTCCTTGACTATTAGTGCCTTGGGACAGCTGGGTCTCCTTACCTCTGCACCCTTTAGCATCTAGCCCAGCACCCAGAGACATACAGACGGACTGTGCGCTAACAAAGCTTAGCGCCCCTCGCTTGCACGGACCCCTCTTCAGGCCCCATAGCTGTGTAAAGTTCAGTTGTCACCCGGCATCTTGGCTTACTAGGAAAACCCACAGGACCCTGCCCACTGTGTAGGTCCACCCAATGTCATGATTCATGACACACAGGTGCAGCAGGAGGGGCCGCGTTGCAATATAGGTATATCTCAAGGAGTTTGGCCCCAGAACTACTTGGAAGATAATCTGAGGTTAGTCGTCAAGAATGCCCCCATATTATTCAGCTCATATATGAAAAAAACCAAACAGAGGGTTTTTTTTTTCAATCCTAAAAATTTATATGACATTGCCAAAGGTTGGAAAGCTAGAAGAAACATCCCTAAACTATAATTAGTTAAATACAAATGTTGACTAATGCTATAGGAAAGACTAAATGATCTATCTGTGCAATACAGAGTGATAAAACCAAACCATGAACATATGAAGAGGTGATAACAGCATGAAACCAAAAAAACATAGGGAAGAAAGTATTACTGAGGAGATTTGTTGATAAAAAGGTGTCGTTCTCCTGTATTTCTCGTGTTTATCATTTCAGTTAGCTTTTTGAAATTTGTAATTTGTAATTACTTTTCACATTCTAAAGGAATATTAACTTCCAGGCCTCATTTTGTATTTATAATTTTGAATTCTTTGTTTAGACAAGGCCCCCATATTCTTTTTTTTTTTTAATTTTTTTAATGTTTATTTATTTATTTTGAGAGAAAGAGAGAGGGAGGGAGCGAGCAAGCCAGGGAGGCGCAGAAAGAGAGAGGGAGAGAGAAATCCCAAGCAGGCACCACACTGTCAGCACAGAGCCTGATGCGGGGCTCGAACCCACGAACCATGAGATTATGACCTGAGCTGAAACCAGGAGTCAGACGCCCAACTGACGGAGGCACCCAGGAGCCCCAAGGCTCTCCATATTCTAAGCTTCATTACTCACAAAACTTGGATCTGCTCTGATAGGGCCAAAGATAGCACACAGATGTGGATCAAATCGAAGAAAGTACCACACAGTGGTTAGAAAGCTGAGCCGTGTGGTTGTGTGGGGCCATTATCGGACTCCACTGAGTGCATGCATGTGAAATGATTGAAAGAGCCTGGCAAACTGTAAGCACACGATAAACGTAGCTGTTGTTAGTACCGCCATTATCATCAACTTCATTATTATTAAATGTGTTGCTTACATGACAGTGATAAAAAAAAAAAGGACAGTGGTGAATGTTCCACATACATTCAGTTTTACCAATCTGTTTACAAAAACTTTCCTGTCCTCTCCAAGAACATATGAAATAAAACAGACAACAATGGCAGGGACATTCACAAAGAAAGAAAAACAAAAGGCCCAACAGAGGAAACTGTATAATAATAGAGATGACACTGGAATTCAGGGACTGGGCCCAAAATAAACATAAATAGATGCTTACATTAAAAACTGAACTGAGTATTGATGAAGTCTGTGTCAGGCAGGACCGAGAAGAACAACAGTTGGGGGGGGGGGTGGTCAGAGTGTATACAGGAGCAATTCAGACCCACTGCCACCAGGGCAGCCCCACAAGAACAGTGGGACTGAAGGTCCCAGAGGAGGCGAGAGGGGCAGGCAGTTATGTGGCACTTCAGGGGAGAAAAATGGAGGCCGACCCTACTGGGGAGTCTGGGAGGCCCAGGGCCCACAGGCATTTTCATAACATGAATCAAAACCTTGGCTTCCTTGCCAAAAAACCCTATATCTTGGCTTCCTTGCAGGAGATCTGCAGGCAAGACCTGAGGTCAGGGCCATGTGAGCAGGACGGTGGGAAGAATGGGCTGCACCATAAGGAACAACCCGGGCACAGGTTAGCCCCTGACACCAAGGCCCCATCAGTCCCCTCTACTGGTTGAAGCTGGGACAGCATGATGAACCCCCCAGTGATCACATGGCTGTCACAGGTGCCAAAAGGCCTGACCCTCAGCGCCCTCCCCATTAACCTCCCCTTCAAGGCTCTCCCACCTCATTCCTTCCTCCTCTAGCATTTGTTGCCATGGGTCTGGCTGCCCAATATCCATGCAAATTGAAATTCCAGATCTGCAGGCAAACAGAAGCTAGGGAATCTTCCCAGTGCCAGGAAAATGAGATTCCTCTGGAATCCACATAACTGGAGAGCATAGGCCTACAAATGAGTTCAGTTTTAGCCAAACATGTATGAAGCCTCGAAAACCATGGGAAGAGCTAAGCAGGAAGGCTTACTGATTTCATTGCTTTTCTCTCTGCCATGACAGCTTCCTGCAAACTTTCTAGTCATTTCTTGACTTTGAGTCTCTGGTAATTAAATGTTAACACAGGCTGAAACCCCGAATACCACTTCTTGAAATAGCAAACTAAGGAAACAACTCTTGGAGCAACTCTTGGAGCATTCTATTTTAAGAAACGAGAAATTCATTGTTTCTGCTTATAAAGAATTTAAAACTTCCTTGATTTATCTGCATGGCTATAAAAGCTGCTTGATAGGCTGAGATAAAAATTCTTCACGGAACTTTTAGTTCATTTTCAAAATGGTGCACTTCTCAACATTGCCAATAGGCCCCCGGCACTGTTGCTGGGGGGTGGGGGGAAGGGGGGAAGACAGTGCAGCTTGCAATAAAACAGAAGGGGCTTCTGAAGCCAGAAGTTAACCAGTGTGACCCAGCGAGACCTCTTGCGCTCCTGTCCTGCACACAACTCTCACTACATACCTACTCCTGCCAGGAACTGCACAAAGTGGTTAAATTTGAAGGAAGAATCCTCATTATCCTATAATTAGGGGTGGGCACAGGAAATTCGCGGCTGCCTCCCTTCCTCACATGCAAATATTGTTAGCGGTTATATGTTCCTTCTCTCCACAGACTTATACTGAGCCTGTCCAGATGCACTGTGCCCGGGTCTTCAGGACACCAAGATAGCGGGGACGTGGCCCCCACCCCAGAGAGCTCACAATCCAGAGGGGAGACAGACGTGTGAATGACGGGAGCAGAATGATGGACAGCAATGGGAACCTAGGAAAGGCGTCTGACCCCCTAGAATGAACCTGCTCCCCCCTAGTTACAGTATAAGCTCCACAGAGGCAAAGATTTCCATTTTATTTACTGCTCTCCCCAACGCCTAGAACAGGACCTGGCATGGGGTAGGCACCCAATAAACACGTGTTGGTTGAGTGAAGGAATCTGACAATGTGGGGTGCTTCTTAGAGGAGGCTATTAGAGTCAAGTCTAGGAGAAGAACGAGTCAGCCAGGATTCAGGGTGGACTGGGGATTCCTTGGAGAGAAAATGAAGACACCAATGCTCCCGAATAGAACCACATTTTGTGGGGCCTGAAATTTGCATATTTGGGGGAGGAAGGGGTTGAAAAAAATCAAAATTATGAATATAAAGTTGCAGGAGGCCCTCCCAGGGCCTTGGAAGGGATCTTGAAACTGAAGCTTTCTTAGCTGCAGGATAAATCCTCCTCTGAACACGGTGAGTTCTGGAAGCAGCAAGCAATTCAGGATACCTGGGGCAGAGGTGCACAAAGGGGCCAGGGTGGCAGGTCGAGGGCCTGGGGCACCAGTCCCTAGGGGTGCTACACCATCACTGGAAATCCTACATTTATGAGAACTCCTTTCTGAAAGGGTACTCTGTGTGGCTGCCCAGAGCACACGAATAAGGTACCCAGAAGTGAGCACTGGGACTCTGCAACGGACGAAGCTGAGAAATCTTGGATGCTTAACTGTAGAAGCCTGGTTTCTCTGACTAGGTGGCCAATGCTGGAGTCAGAGTGGAACAGCCCTGCGCAGCAGTCCCTGCCCCACATCTGCCCCGAGCGGCCCTCAGTCTCCCTAAAATAGTACACAATTTGAATAGCGTCTGTTTGAGGCCAAACCAGTGATTGGCTTGCCTGGGGTGCCCACATGTCCCTGAACTGCAGCCTGCACTGGAAGAGGAGGCCACAGTGGCAGGTGGGCCACAAGGAGAAGGGCCCTAAGAAAGGAAACTGGTGCACGAGGAAGGGGGCTGAGCGGGCACAGCACTAGGTCCCCTACCATCCTCCAGCCCTGGAAAGCGACCTCCCATTGTGTTGTCATAGACATGCTCTTCCTTCCCTCAACCCAGGACATATAAACTTAAGAGGAGATCATGACAATCCAAATATCATCACATTCCCCTTCAGTAATACATGTTCATCAGTGTGTGTAGGAACAATGGTCTCAGCGGCGGCTTAGAAGCACAAGCTTGTTTAAAAGGAACAGGAGGTTCGGTAACATTGGAACCACAATGTGCAAACATCAGAACCTGAGAATATCTGGTCTAGGCCTCTCGTCTTACAGATAGGGAGACCCGGAAGCGTGGGGGTTCCATGACTGTCCTGGGGCCCAGGAGGAGTTGCTGGTGAGGATGGGTCTGGATCCCAGGTCCTGACCCCTGGTCCATGCTTTTCCCCTCGGCCTCTTCATTCTTATTTTTTGCACTTTCACTAACAACATGCACAAGCACACAATATAAAACACTGGAGGAGAAAGAGAACCTTATCTAAGCTCGGACTGAGAAGCAAGCTCAAACCTGAGCATTCCCACACAGTTAATTAACTGGCAAATGTTTAGAAGAATGCATCACGGACACCAAAGTCGCAGACATCTAAATATATTTCTCACGCTTAAGTGTGGTGTAATCCTGAGCGCAGAATTACAGCAAGACTGACACACCTGTGAATACAGTTTTTTTATATTATAAACACTGATAAGATGTTGAGTTCCCTTTTCACACGACACTAAAAAAAGCACTCAAATGAGAGACATTGTCGCTGAATGAAGATTTCATTTAATTAGGCATGTCAGCATTAGCAAAACTTGGACACTCAACATCAGTCTGATGGAAGGAAGAGTCTGGCTTTTGTATTTGTCAGGTTTATAAATAACTGTGGTTTTCCAAAAATTATTATCCTATTACTAAAATAAACAGAATTAAAAGACTCAGTGCAAACTGTCAAATCAGTAACATCTAGAAAATGGGATAAGAGAAACATAATGATGCAAATTGAGGTAATAAAGATAATAGCAATTAATGAAGACCCACAGAGCTGCCTGCACTCAGTCAGCTGTGCTCAGTGGGGGTGTGCGGAGAATGCTAATGAAGGATGGGCCAAACAGGGATGGCGGGGACTCCTCTGCTCAGTGCCCGCCAGGCACCCAAGAGGAGAGCAAGTGGCATTGGGATCTCATACTTGCAAAGACAGTACCTAGGGCTTTCTACCCTGACATGGGGCATGGGCTAAGAGAGGCAGAGAAGATTCTACCCTGACATGGGGCATGGGCTAAGCGTGGCAGAGAAGAGTGTACAGAGAAGAGAGACTGATAGCCGGCGGGGGGAGCTCAGCATGTGTCTCTCGCGCACACATCCGTCTCAGCCGCAAATTCTGCCTGCCATTTTTGCACAAGTTAAAAGCAATAACGAAAGCAAAAAAAGAAAAAGAGGCACCAGGGTAATTGTATAAATAATTCTATGGGAAACCTGAACTACGAGTCTTTTCCGGCCAATAATTTCCCTCCTTTCTAGCATTTTGCTTAAAATTCTTAATACTTGCTTATGTCAACAAAAGCTGTTTTTGGAACTCTGAAATGAACAGGTCAAGTAAGTAAGCTAAAAGGATCTAAAGGCCCAATACAGTCAGATTTCAAAACAACTTTAAGCTACTTATTTGACGATACTGGGAGCAAGGGATGGAACATCCATAACACGTATTTGGTTCTCAGAAGAGTTTCTGTAGACCTCATCACCAGAAAGGCTGTTCAGAGACCTGCTAAAGGCAGGTGTGGAGAGTTAGGATCCATTGGTGGAGGGAGTGCCAGGCAGAAGGGAGTGCATTCTAGCAGTCCAATGGTTCTCAAGGTGAGTCCCAGACCAGCAGCTTCAGCAATATCTGGAACTCATTTGAAATGCAAATTCACCCCAAACTTCCTGAACCAGAAATTTTGGGGGTAGAGCCCAGCAATCTGGGTTTTTTTTTTTTTTTAATTTTTTTTTTTTTTCAACGTTTATTTATTTTTGGGACAGAGAGAGACAGAGCATGAACGGGGGAGGGGCAGAGAGAGAGGGAGACACAGAATCGGAAACAGGCTCCAGGCTCCGAGCCATCAGCCCAGAGCCTGACGCGGGGCTCAAACTCACAAACCGCGAGATCGTGACCTGGCTGAAGTCGGACGCTTAACCGACTGCGCCACCCAGGCGCCCCAACAATCTGGGTTTTAACAAAGCCCCCAGGTGATTCTAATGCTCATCCTAGTTTGAGAAACCCTTTACTAGTTTGCTTTTGTGTATGTTTGAGAATTTCACATTAAAAAGTGTTTTCAGGACACCTGGGTGGCTCAGTGGGTTAAGTGACTCTTGATTTCAGCTCAGACCTAATGGTTTGAAAGATCAAGCCCCATGTTGGGCTCTGTGCTGACAGATTGGGGCCTCCTTGGGATTCTCTCTCTCCCTCTCTCTCTCTCTCTCTGCCTCTCCCCTGCTTGTGCACACGCATGCACGCACACACACACATTCTCCCTCTCTCTCTCTCAAAATAAATAAATAAACATCAAACAAAAAAGTATTTTCAAGAAATTCTAGCTCCACTGCTTACTGGCTATGTGGCCTTGGGGCAAGTTACTAAATCTCCCTATCTACAATGGAAAATGGGAAAAGTAACAAGTTCTCTACCATCATCACAGGGTTACTAAAGGGTTTCAATACATAGCGCCTCTTCAGAGCATGAATGAAATGGTGGTCGTGGGGAATCATACAAAGTTGTGTCATTCACACTCAAGAGGATTTTAGTGGCTGCAACATATGTGTGTCCTTATCTCACTAAACCTCCTCCCAAATTGTATGTATCATCACCACTTCACAGATGAGGAAACTGCAGCTCAGAGGGGTTACATCAACTACCGAAGGTCACACAGATGGTGCCCCTTGGATCTCCTGGCTCCAAGCCCAGGACCTTTCCCATGACCCACCTGCAACAAGCACGATGGAATGTCAGAGTTCTAGAACCGGAAATGCTTCCCCAGTGTCTCCACTTCCCTTTGTATGAGAACTTCATAGCACCGCTCCCCCCTGTGCTGTCTCAGCCACCACACCTCCAGGGAGGCAGATGCCTGAGGCTTTCTGATCATCTCTGACATCTAGAAATGTAAACCTCATTGAACTGCCCAGGCTCCGTGATCTCACCAAGGGAGAGATACAAGACACAGAAAGAGTCCTTTCCATGAAAGATACTCATTTTCAGCCTCAAGAACATTAAAAATCACACTGCAAAATACTAAATCCTCCAGAAGAACCAGGTTTGAATGCTGGGGCATATATTAATGTCATTTATAAGCATATAAATGGTATTTATACTTTACCAATAAATAGTTCAAGGATTATCTTTATAAGGAAAGCCCAACTTTACAATTAAATAGTCATTTTTCCTCCACAGATTCATAAATATGGTACCCCATCCAATGGCTCACCCCACTCAAATGACAACTTTCTGGTTTGACGTGTATAAGTTTTGGAATAGGTAAGTCTATAGACCTGCACTGTTCAATACAATGGTCAGTAGTCACTAGCCACATGTGGCCATTCTGAATTCAGAAATGCTATAGGCATAAAATTTCAAAGATTTGGAAGGAATAAAAGAATGTACAATGCCTTATATCTCTATAAAGATCAAATGCTAAACTGATAATATTTCCACAATAATGGATTATAATTACATTGTTAAAATTAATTACACTCACTTCTTTTTATTTTAATTTGGCTTCCAAAAAATTTTTAATTACATATGTAGCTCAAATTGTATTTCTATTAAACAGTACTACTATAGACTGTAGGAAACTTTAAGATACTGGTAATTTTTAAAACTTCAAGGCAAAACAAAGGACAAACCGCTTTTTAAAACTGCTACTTTGTGGGGGGAGTGGGGAACAAGACATATTTTGGAAAAACTACCATACCGCACTAGAGACAAAACAGTCAGGTCTAGTCCTGGTTAATAAAGCAGGCCTGCATTGTTCAGGGCTGCTAACAGCCTCCACCTCTCTTCCGTTTCTCCCCCAGAAAGAGGTATCTTCCTTGCCCTACATCTTACGGCATCTCCACTACCTTTTCCACATAAAGTCAATTTACTGGATGCCGGTAAAAAGGTCACACAATGAGTTTTTTCCAAAGAGAAAGGGGTTTGACTTTGTTCACCTAAGTTTGCCCTTCTGTCCTCAAGTAAGTACTCACATAAAATGTTAGCTAACAGTTTAGAATAATAATAACAGAAGAGCTGGAGTGTTTCAGGGAATAGTACCCGCATCACATTTAGTCGAGCATGTTCCTCTAGATGCGTCCCTTTTTACTTTTGGAAATTCATTCAACTCATTTGGATACTGGGGGCTAAACCTTTGAGGGGGTTGGGGGCTGGGAGACTGAAGAAGAATCCCCAGATCCAGTCTCTCCTGGAGGGCCCTTTCCGCAACCCATTCTTTGCTACTACATTCCCCAAAGAATGACCAGGACGGTGCCAAAAAAAGAAAAAAGGAGGGGGTGGGGGCGTTATTGATACTATGTCAGAGATGGAATGTAAAGAAAGCAAAACCACTCACGGTTGCCACCGAAGCATAGAACCCCCCCCCACCACCACCCATGTGAGGGAGGCTGGAGTATAAGCCTGAGCTACAGTACAGCAAAGCCGTATAATAATTAAACATGCCAGAATAACAAGGCCATGATGAGCCCCAGGAGCACATGGCCTGTGGGAGAAAGTGCGGAGACGGTTTCAAAAGGCTTCTTGGAGGAGCTGGCTTGGGAGTCGGGACTCGAAGGGCACATAGGAATTTTCTGGCAGTGAAGCATGCCAGGTATAAAAGCGCCCTCAATGAGAGAACACAGAGCCTCATCAGGATGCATTTTGGAAGGTGCGTAAGAGGAGGCCAGCAAGCAAGTTCGGGGCTGGCCGCCAAGAATCAGAGAAGCCATGCTTTGCCTTCTGTGCAAAGGAAAGCTAGCAAAGGAGTTTATCTGTGTTTTGGAAAGCGCAGTCTGGCAGCATGTTGGAGCACGGCTCAGAGCAAGGGAAGACTGAACGTGGTAAGCTGACCGGGGCAGTCGAGACAACCTTTGGAGATGAGCCGTCTGGAGGGCAGTCACTACTACTATCTCCATCTGATAGAAACGCAATCTTGATTTAGAAATGTCAAGTAGGTTTAAACAACACAGGACCCAGGTCTCATGGCTGAGTTCAGGGCTCTTTGCACCAGTCACTTCTGCTTCTCCCTTGGTAGGGACAATTCTCTACAGCAAGGAGATCCCAAAACAGAACTGGGGCCCGGCTCCTCCCAGGGAACCTGGCAAAACCCTCAGAGATCCAATGGTAAGTGGCACATACTCGTCTGGAAAGTGAGCACTAAAAACTTCTAAAGCCTCAAAATGTTACTCTAAGAGACACTTGGGACTAGCTATATCACATTACAGAGATATTTCAGAACTGTAATTTCCAAGCTTTCTTGGTTCTAAAATTATACTCACAGTAATATGTCATCTGTAGGCCTATCAGGCCTTTGTGAATCTCCTGCATAGTTCTCCGTGCTAACAACTCCAAATTCCACGGCCACTCTTCTTTCTTTCCATTTCACTCGTCTCACTCATTACGTTGGGTAGCAATCCAATATCCCCTGTTCTGCAGCTCCTGTAACTCACAGTCCAACCGGTTTTGAATAAACTAAACGTAGAACTTGAAACTAAAACTCCAGGTCTTCACCTGACTCCGTCACAGGTTATTCTGAGATCAAAGCTAATAACCTGGAACCCTGGAGTTTTAGCCCCAGAAGACAACTATGAGATTATCTGCTACATGTTTCTCATTCTACAGAGGAGAAAACTATGAAAGCCAGGTCTGGGGCAGGGGATGGGGAGGGAAGCGTGATGATCAGCAGGGAAAAATAGGTCTCTGGCCTCCACAGTGCCTTCTGTTTGGCCACCCATGCCACCTGCTACCTGTGACTAAGTCCAGCTGCCTTGTATTTAGCCATTACCTGTCAGCACACAGGGCAAAGAGCAGCCTCCTCTAAACACTACAGGGACCATAATGCCCATCTTACTGGTCAGGGAATAAGCATTTCAGGGTTACACGGGATCATGCTGTAAATTAATAAAAAACAAATCTCGGGAAGGAAATAAGATGTCTCCAGACTCTTAGGTATTCGACTAATCGAAATTTCTATATAACTTTCTGGGAAGGTGATAAAATGTGGCACCCAAAATAAGAGGGACTCCCAATACCAATTAATCCTATTTTGTTCATGTTTCCAGCTCCTTTGGGCACAGCCGTCCTTCTCTTCGTCTGCACCACTCAACCATTGTTGTTCTGTCACTTGTAAGTTCTTATTTCTCTAAAGATTTTTAAATTTTTTAAGGGCAAGGAGTTTTTGAACCTTTGTTTTTCATCTTTATACCAATGCTAAGCTTAAGTAAATATGTTCATTGTTGTTAATGAATTGCATGTCAGTGTCCAGGTGCGAATTTTGAAAAACCTGACTGAAAGCCAAAAACCCTGGCTCTGCCGCTTAGTAAAGACATAGACGTAACCCTTACCAAGTTACCCAACCTCTCTGTGCTTGGTGTCCTCATTTGTAAAAAAAAAAAAAAAAAAAAAAGCAAAAAACCCCACAATAATAGTACTTGCCTCCTAGAATTGTGAGAATTGAAATAATCTGTTTAACAGGCTTAAAACCATGCCTGGCACAGAGCAGAGCACTATATAAATATTTTTGTTATTACTACAAAAAACAGAAGAAAGCAATTGGTACTACCTTGTCATAAAAAAAACAGTGATTGGCCATTCTGCCTCCATATTGATGAACAACATAAGAAGCAGGGTGGTTTTGCGTGTTCTAGATAAGCAAGAATCTCAGAAAGTAAGAGTGGCTGTGCTGTAATGGATAGTGACACGGTTGTAAAAGCCCCTTCTCTGTGACAGTTTTCCATGCCTGCAAGGTTAGTCAATCCACCCCGGCCCTTTCTAAGCAAGGGCCGTTCCAAAGATTCCTTCCCCTACGGCACCGCAAAACATGTGGCATCTTCGGGGCCTCATTCATGCTAACTGTTCACCCGAACGGTCAGGGGCCCCTATGCCTTCTGTAAAACGGGGCTAGACCTGCTTTGGACGCTAAAAATTCGAGGACGTGTCCTTCCTGGAGCTGATGATGATTTAAGTGCTGTCCGCCTAAGTGGAAAAGGATGGGTGAGATTAGCACTCGCTGTGCCTAATAAATACCAGGTGAAAGCCCCTCATTAGCCAGACCTTGCCTCTTGGCAAAAGGAAAGCTGCTGGTAAGTGTAAGTCTGGCACATCTTAGGGCTTGTAAATGTGGGCTGAATGAAAAAATGAATAAACAAATCAAGGGGAAAACCAACAAGCGTAGTGAAGGCTTATGGCTCTGAATAAGTGAACGTTCCTGATTTCGTCATCCGGGAATACCTCACTACACAAAGCGTACAGGAACTTCTTTCCTTCAGCACTCGGTATTTTAAAAACAAAAAAACTACTTACAAAGTTTCACCAATGTAATTAATATCATTAATCATTTCTAAAGATGCCTATAGGGCCGAAGGACTTTATAAGCATAATTGAATTAACTCAGTTACAGCCATCTGAAGTTTTATAGGATCTGTACAACAACATAATCATGGCCCATAACCTTCAACTTCAGCGTCTGTGTCTTTCTTTTTTTTAATTTTTTTTTAATGTTTATTTATTTCAGAGACAGAGAGAGAGCCTGAGCGGGGGAGGGACAGAGAGAGAGGACAACACAATCGGAAGCAGGCTCCAGGCTCTGAGCTGTCAGCACAGAGCCCGACGCGGGGCTCGAACTCACAAACAAACCCATGAGATCATGCCCTGAGCCAAGAACTCACAAACCCGTGAGATCATGCCCTGAGCCGAAGTTGGTAGCTCAACCGAAGTTGGTAGCTCAACCCACTGGGCCACCCAGACGCCCCCCAGAGTCTGTGTCTTAATTCACTCCTTTGGCTATTTCTAGAGTAAACAGAACTTCAGGGAGAGAGAAGGTTTTCCCAGGCAATACACCTACTCATCCAGCCAGAAGCTGGGCCTCCTGCCCTCAGGGTTTCTCAAGCAGTCAGCTAATCATGTGTTTATTCAGGTATCAGAAGTGAGAACTCAGGCTGGGTTTTGAATACCTGAAGAGCCCAGAAAAAATAACAAAGAGAAAAGCTGTCTCTAAGAAGATATGTTTCAGAAAATACTTCATGAGTATGGCTAACACATGAAAATTCAGCTCTTCTTCATCTTCACATCTTTCAACCTCCCCAAGTCCCCAAATAAGACCTGTGTTGCAGTCCTCCGACGCCTCTCGAAAGTAACCCAGCAAAAGGGCACCACAAACGACATACCCCGGCCACTTCTGACTCTGATGCCACATCCTGTTCCTCTAAATTACTGAGCAGTAACAATGAGAATAAATTAGTTCCAGGAATTTAGAGTTGGGAGGGGGTGGGTGGGCAAAAATACGTATTCAAATGGAAGCAGGGTAACTAACCTGCCGACGTCAAGAACATCCTGATTGCTCCCCTGTTAGCCATTCACACAGCCCACGAGGTCATTTTCCAATGAGGTTGGCAGTGAGCCTGCTCAGGCGTGGAGAAGTTTCACCAGGCGCTGCCTCCCCCACTTACTGTCCCAATGAGGGGACGAAGCCCGCTTATGAAGGTGTCTGGAAGTTGAACCTTGCAGCCTCGGACACTTCATAACGTCCAATGCTTCTCTAAGAAGCACTGGCTTTACCTAGCACCGAACAAGCAGCGACACTGCTAAGGGAGCCCTTAACTGCTGCCCTGGCAGAGGAGAAACAAACATTATTGCCAAAGAAAAGCAGCAAAAGGACACTTTTGATAGAAGTTTTACAGAACAAATACTGTAAGACATATTTATAGTCAGCCCGCAAAGTCATTTTTCAATGACTGTACCTTGTACTAATTGCAAAGAATTGGAAACAACCATCAAATTATGATACTGCTATAGAACTGAGTACCATACAGCCATTAATAATGACATAAATCTATAGATGGTGACAAATGTGTTTTTGATATGTTCTGGGAGAATATTAATGCAGAAATCTATAGTATAGTACATTTTCCAAACACACATACCACAATGTTATATTTTTATACACACAGGAGAAAATCTGAAAGTATATACACCAGGGGCACCTGGATGGCTCAGTCAGTAGAGCATGTGATACTTGATCTCAGGGTCGTGAGTTCAAGCCCCACGTTGGTTGTAAAGATTACTAAAAAAATAGACAAAACGAAAAAGAAAGTGTATAAACCAAATAATTAATTTGGGGCACTTTTGGAGTAAAGGTAAGGGCACTTTGTTTTTCCCTATTTCTACACTATATTTCTTATTACATGCATTAATTGATTTTGTGCCTTCTAAATTAGGTAACATTTTCCCCAAGGACTGATTGTCTACATAACTAAAATCGGCAAAACTTGATTTCAAAATGCTATGCCTGGGATAAAGTAAGTTACTTACATTTAAATGTTACAAATGTATTCTCACCAAGTACGTGGGCTACTAACATAATAATGCAGAACAACAGCGCTACAACAAATAGATCTCATGACTGTGCTGGCATACTTTTTAAAAAACATCTTGAAAAAAGGCTGTATTCCAAGCAGTTTATTGAATTTTCATTTGCAGTGAGCAGCGATAATCACAAGTAAGAAGATCTGCCCTGGGCAAAGGCTTAAATATCCCTGCCTCTCTTATCCGATGTTAGCTCTTTTTATCTTGCTCACGCAGTGGAAGAAGAGAAAAAAACCACTATCAGATAAGAAACAGTTCCTTGTTGTATCACTGTTGCCTTCGCCTTTCCCTCACATCTCTCTGCAAGTGCACAGAGCCCAAGCTCCCCGTGCTGCCAGCAGGTTCTGGGCCCACCAGGAGCAGCCTGCACACCCTTTACAGTGGAAAAAGAACTCCCAGTGTAACTGCCTGGGGTGAGATTGACATAAACAAGTAACTGGCCTAGAAAGAGAAGGAAGTTTTTTATTAAGTAATCCCTACGCCCACCGTAGGGTTCCCACTCAGGACGCCAAGATCAAGAGCCACATGCTCAGGACGCCAGGTGGCTCAGTCGGTTAAGCATCCAACTTCGGCTCAGGTCATGATCTCTCAGTTAAAGAGTCCAAGCCCCATGTCAGGCTCTGGGCCGACAGCTCGGAGCCTGGAGCCTGCTTCAGATTCTGTGTCTCCCTCTCTCTCTGCCCCTCGGTCCCCTTCTAAAAATAAATAAACATTAAAAAAAAAAAAAAAAAAAGAGCCACATACTCTTTCCACTGAGCCAGCCAGGTGATCCGAGAAGGAAATATTTTAAAAATCACTTGTCTGATTAAAAAAAAAAAAAAAAAAAAAAATCACACAGCGTCTTTCTATAGTGTATTTAAGCCTCTGGATAAATATTTCTACACATCTGGAGAAACACTGACAAAAGACTTTTAAGCATATTCACAAGGGAACCCAAACCACACCACTTCCTCCAAGAAATCATAAGCTACATCAGCTAGGAGCTTTAACCAGTTAAATATATCCAGCATGGAAGGGGCTCGAGCTGCTCAATAGATAAATGAACTATTGTGCTGGCAGAAAGAAATCCAAGATAATGAGTAACATCTCTAAACAATATACCAGGGGGAAGAAAACTAAATCCCTCGGATGAAAATCTACAGTGAAAAAGCTCATCATATCTACTGACGTTCTCAGTTCATAGTTAGCAGTATAATTTCCAAAGCCAAACAGTATAAGGCAGCCTCATAGGTCACCGAGGAAAACAATTTAATTCAAATCCAACCCATTACAGGGAAGGTTAAGTTCAGATTACTAAAGACACTAATTGAAAATTAAGTTAATTAACTATAGCAATCGAACCTCTGTTAAAAAAAAAAATCACTATATAAAATCACTAAGTACTTGTTTAACAATCCCTTTAACAGGTCATTTGAAAGGCTCAATTGTCCCCTCTGCAGTGCATGCTGGTGGTTTTTTGCAGTTTGCTTAAAAAATTATGTGCCTTTATTGTACTAAAGAAATTCCGAGAGGGAAGCACAGCCTACTCATTGATGATAACAACACAACCATTTTTCACATTCCTGCCTTACACAGTCTACGCAGAGCGCTTTGAATTTATCCCAACTACCCGGAGTTTAGCTAATGATAAGAATGAACAGAAACTTTTCCAGCAATTGGTTCAAAGTTTAGGTTATTTCTTACTTTGTTCAAGGCTACCCTATTAAAATGCGTGACTGAGAACGCATGTGACTTCATTATGTTCCTTAAACCACCACCCCCATGTCATCTTAATTTTCACAACCATATAAATACATAATGTAAACATGTTTTCATCTTGCAAAGGACTTCTTTGCCAACCCTGTGGAAAGCATTTGCAATGTGCCTCCCTGGGTTTATGTTTGGCCACGCTGCTGCTAGGTGGGACATAATTTTGAACAATACAAAGTTGTTCTATACAAAGCAGCCTCCTGGAAACCACATTCGCCCAGAAAATGTCAACATTATCTTTCCTCCCAAAGAAAAATCAAAGTGCAACCAAAGTGAATCTGCAGAAGGAAGGAGAGAGTTCGCGAGAGACAGGCAGAACAGAGCAAGTTTTAAAACCAGAGTGCCAAAAGGCAGTGGGTGCGCACCCACGGGAAAAGCACCCGGTGGAGAAGACAACAGACGACCCCTCTCACCAGCACTGGCCCTGGGCTCTCCGCTTCCACTTCGCCGGGAGCCGCATCCTTGCGCTGCAGGGGGGATTCAATCACCAGCTCCTTTTTGACGCTTCGACTGCTTGTCCTGCATTTATCAGCCTGCATTCTCGGCTGGAAACGCAAATCAGACAGTCTGCAACCGGGACAGCTGCGAGTCCCTGGCAGTGCGAGGCACACGCATGCCACCGGCCCGAGGAAGGAAAGGAAGCTGGCTTCCCGAGCGCACTGGTCAGCCGGCTGGCTGGGTCGGCAGGGCCCGCGGGGGTAGGAGGGCAGGCCAGCGAGGGCCGGCCCCCAGGGCTGTTACTACTGCTCAGAAAATGGGAGGTTCCCACACGCCGGCCGCAGGAAAACAAACCCGAACTGTACAACACACAGTGTGCTGCCTCTCTGATAAAGACCGGCCTCATTGTGTCGGTTCCGCACGGCGTGGGCCACATGGAGCCGAATCAAAACAGTGCAGTGTTTAAAAGAAAATAAGTCACAGTTAGACTCTTTCATGATTACTTCAAATCTGAAGCTCCTGGAGTTAAAGACACAGCTAGGTTGTCTGGGCGTTCTAAAATTCCTGTCGTTTCTAGATGCTTTCCTCCACGGTTAGGGCTAAACACCAAATGCTTGGCTGATGACCAAAACAGGGAAGGGCAAAGAGTGAGGGGTTCCCATAACCTGCATGTGTAGGTGTGCAGGTGTAAAGAAAGAGTTTCCCCCGCAAGATAGACCTCAGCACGTGAAACTTAATTTATCTATTTTATGCCACAAAGACGAGGTCATCAAACAGTTTCATGGGACGCTACATATCATGGTAAATGCTTTTATTAAACAGAATATTACTTTAAATCAACAGGTGCATGGGTAATGAGCCCAGGATTGGAAACTGAGAGAATCACAGTAAAAATATAAGGCAGGGTCTCTCCCTTCAAGGAAAGTCAGAACTAGTTGGGAAGGCAAGGTGAATACACATCATATATGACAGATTAATATAATTAATACAGAGTTACACAAAAGCACAGGAGAGTAGCTGGGTCACCATCCCATGCTTCAATGGTGATAGCATCCAAAATGTGTTTTCCCAAAGCCTGCTATTTCTTCACATTATTAGTGGAATAATTTTTTAATCATTTAAAAATCTAAAGGAAAAACTAAAACAGAAGTCTTAAGGAATTTATTTAAAAATTACACGGAAAATGAGCGTTAAAATGGGATTGATACTAATCTGCACATCTTGGGATCCTGCAAAACTTCTCCCAGTTAGTTACTCTGCTTATTTCCTTGAAATCAGAGGATTTAGTAACAGTAGATAATAGAAGTAGTAGTAATAATAAGTAAACAATGGAACTAAGTGTTATTTAGCAAAAATAGGTGCCATAAGGTATACTACCCAAGGAAATGCATAAACTATCATAAAAGATACAGGTACAAGGCTCCCGCTTTCCAGGCAAAGTATTTGAGGCAGAAAGGGCTCAGAGGGGCATCACCAGAGCCAAGACGGTGCTCTACGCCCCTGTGTCCTCTTTTTTTCCCACCATGGCCTGCTGAGCCACGCCAGTCTATATCACTCAAACACCAGGAATCCTGAGTGTGAACATTAATTGTGTAATCAGTCACAAGGGTTCAACTAGTCCATTAAAAAATTAAGTTTCTACAATTATTTTTTTTTATATTTAATTTTAGAGAGAGAGCATGGGTAGGGGAGAGGGGCAGAGGGAGGGAGGGAGAGGAAGAGAGAGAGAGAGAGAAAGAGAGAGAGAGACAGAGAATCCCAAACAGGCTTCATGCTCAGCGCAGAGCCCAACTTGGGGCACAATCTCACGATCCTGGTATTGTGACCTGAACCAAAATCAAGAGTTGAACGCTCAACTGACTGAGCCACCCAGGCTCCCCTACAATAATTTTTTTAACTACTCCATTTCTCAACCTTGGCTAATCTTTCAGGGTAAATATACACCCACTTGCCAAATCTAGGTTCCAAAATAATATGATATATGAATTTTAAAACTCTATCTTCATAAAGTTACAAGAGGACAAAAAAAAAAAAAAAACACCCAAAACACAGAGCTTCAGTTACATAAATACAGCATTAAAGTAGCAGTTAAATAAAAACTTATAAATGTCCTATAAATTAGAAGAGGCAAGAAAGTCTGAAGCCACTGAGTCTCAGTTAAGTACAGAATAACCAACAACTTAAGCAACTTTTTTAATTGGCTTGAGAAGTTATAAATAGCCCTATTCTTCCTCAATTCCCCATCTTCCTTAATTCACTGGCAGATCAGGACTTTGAGAGAAATGCTACCCTGTGTATTTAGTTAAAATACTCTGACATTCTGGGTGTCTGGGTGGCTCAGTGGGTTGAATGTCCGACTTCAACTCAGGGCATGATCTCACAGATCATGAGTTCCAGCCCCGCATCGGGCCCTGTGCTGATAGCACAGGGCCTGGAGCCTGCTTTGGATCCTCTGTCCCTGCCCCACCCCCACTCATGTGAGCACACGTGTTCTGTCTTCTCCCTCCCTCTCTCAAAAATGAATAAACATTAGGGGCGCCTGGGTGGCGCAGTCGGTTAAGCGTCCGACTTCAGCCAGGTCACGATCTCGCGGTCCGTGAGTTCGAGCCCCGCGTCGGGCTCTGGGCTGATGGCTCAGAGCCTGGAGCCTGTTTCCGATTCTGTGTCTCCCTCTCTCTCTGCCCCTCCCCCATTCATGCTCTGTCTCTCTCTGTCCCAAAAATGAATAAACGTTGAAAAAAAAAAAAAATGAATAAACATTAAAAAAAAAATACTCTGACATTCTGTAAGTAATGAATAGGAACTTAAAAGGTTATTTGTTGTATGAACACTACAAGTGTCCAGCATGGATAATTCAAGTAATCTTTGTAACAACCAAGCAGGTAACATGATTATCCCTATTTTACAGATGCAGAAACTGATGTACAGAGGGGTTCCACATGTGCAGAAGGTGCTACAGTGAAAGGGGGCAATATGGACCCAGTGTACACACTCATAACCAAGATACTATGAACCAATTGTCTATTCCAATTATGCCAACTGTTAAAAAGCAAAATATGGAAAAGCTGATCAGCAATTAAAGATAAAGGCAGCATCTGGGTTTAGTCCCATCAAGGTAATGTAGTGAAGAGGTAAAAAGGTAAAAATGGCATGGCACAGTGCCAGGTACATAGTAGGTATTCATTTAATGGTAATTACTGTTATTGTTGTTATTCCCAGCTGAAGAAATTAGCCTTCATCTTAAATTCAGGGCTTTGGCTATGTGATCTAAAATGACAGTTTCACCAACCATATTGTGACAATACATTACAAAGTGCTTCAATTTAAAATCAATTGCTCTTGGGATGCCTGGGTGGCTCAGTCGGTTAAGTGTCCGACTTCGTCTCAGGTCATGCTCTCGCAGTTCATGAGTTCCAGCCCCACATTAGGCTCTGTGCTGACAGCTCAGAGCCTGGAGCCTGCTTCCGATTCTGTGTCTCCTTCTCTCTCTGCCCCTCCACGACTCACGCTCTATCTCTGTCTCTCTCTCTCAAAAATAATAAATAAACATTAAAAAGTCTTTTAAATTTTTTTAATTTAACTAATTAAGGTAAATAATTAATTAAATTAAATTTTAATTAAAATTTGTTAATTAAAACATTTTTTGAGTCAACTGCTCTTGGGGTGCCTAGGCTGCTCAGTCAGTTGAGCATCTGACTTCCGCTCAGGTCATGATCTCACAGTTCACGAGTTCAACCCCATATTGGGCTTGTTGCTGTCAGTGCAGAGCCCACTTTGGATCCTCTGTCCACCCCCCCCCCCAAACTGGCACTCTCTCTTTCAAAAATAAATAAACATTTTTAAAAAAATTAATAAAATCAACTGTTCTTTACTCTTTGCTGCTTGATTATGACAGCTGCCTTCTAACAGTCATCTTGAACCCCACGTACTCATCCCATGAGCCAGGCATCTCCTTCTTACAGTTTTCCTATATTTTTCAAAATTTTAGCAATAAATTGATATTTCTTTTGTAATCAAGGAAAAAACTTTAAATTGGCTCTGAGCTTCCAGGTAGCCAGGACATTATGGCAAACACCATCAGTTCCCTAATTCATATCACCAAAAGGAGAAAATGTACCAAGCTGTAAGGCAAGAAAAAAAAAATTTTTTTAAGCTTCTCATGCAGAGATTTGCATAAAAAGGGACTGATTAATATACTAGGTTCTCAACATGTGTATAGGATATGCAGCCGCAAAGTTCACAATGCTTTCTCACCATGATCTCAGAGCATTATACTTAAATCCTGGGTAAAGGAAAGCAATTCTAAGAGCAAGATGGTCTTGTAATCTATCACCTTCAAATGGTCCAATTTATGAGAAGGAAATTCTCAGGACTTAGAGGAATGGAGTTACTATTGCCAGCTTTCCTGCTACATAACTTCTCAGGCTATGTCAAGTGCCCTGGTTCTGTTCTGCTCATTTGGGACAACCAAATGCTTTAGAAGTCTGCCAGTCTAGGAGAGTTACATGGTATAGTATTTAAGACCATAACCTAAACCTCCAAGTACGATGTGGTTTCTCTAAAGGGTTCGTGAGATCGATATCTAAGGACATGAGAGTGACATCTGGTCAGAGCAGTCACAAGAGGAAATGCCATCTTAGAAGGATGGGAAGTAGGTGGCCAAGGTGTTCTTTGCAACATTTCAAAGAACAAGGTATATGCTGGACCTCTGGATTCAAGTCCACCAACATTTACTGAGCTCCTACTATCCAGCAGCCTCTAGTTCTTTCATATGTTACCTGGTTTAACTCTTACAAGAAAAAACAAAAACAAAAACACAAAAAAACCCATCTACTAACATTATCAAAGGTATAGAGTTTTACTGTTTAAACAGAATAGAGTAAACCCTTTGGGAAAGTAGGAACACTTCAGAAGAAGGATGGAATGAATGCTTCTGTATAATGAGTTTCAGTTCTCAGATTTTAATATTTATTCAAATACAGATTGGGTACACAAAACCATGAAAACTTTAGAGAAGATTTATGGAAATTTCCAAGGGCAATTTTTTACCACAAAGAAGGCTAACTTTAGATTCTACAGCTCTCAACTTCCCCCTCCCACTGTATCAAGCTCCATCATATTTTGAAAAGCAAAGAGTTTACAACCCTCTCACCCAGGATTCCTACACATGCCTTAAGACCAGTTTAAATGCCACCTTGTTCCTGCTAGCCAGGATTGATTAGCTCCTCTTCTAGCAACCCTGTGGGCATTGCTTTTATTTACCTCTATTTTGGAGCTTTTCACAGTCCACCTTTTATTAAGTTTGTATGTGTCACACTCTTCAGTGAGACTATAAATTCATGAGGGCAGGAACTAGATCTTAACCACCTTTGCATCTCCAGCATCTTAAGTACTGCAGGCACTCAAAACGTGTTTGCTGAATTCAGTGCTTATGTTAGTTTTGTGTCACTGGTTATCTTTAGCTCTAAAGTAAAATTTAGTAGTTGTAGAAATATGCAAACATTTTCATTTGTTAATGGCCCAAATTAAGGCAAAAGCATTTAACTGTTAATAAACTGAAACCCAACAGACCATTTACTAATTAAAATGTTCCTTTCTCCCAGCTAAGAAAATATTATCCTGCAAAACTTGCTAGACACTTTCCAGACAAAGGTATACTTGGAAACAGTATAACTGAACCTTTAAGAATGCAAATAAGGGGCGCCTGGGTGGTTCAGTCGGTTGAGTGGCCGACTTCGGCTCAGGTCACGATCTCGCAGTCCGTGAGTTCGAGCCCCGCGTTGGGCTCTGTGCTGACAGCTCGGAGCCTGGACCCTGTTTCGGATTCTGTGTCTCCCTCTCTCTGACCCTCCCCTGTTCATGCTCTGTCTCTCTCTGTCTCAAAAATAAATAAACGTTAATAAAAATTTTTTTTTAAATAAAATAAAATAAAAAGAATGCAAATAAATTTTTTTTAGCAATGAATTGTATAAAATTTAAAACTGCATTTTGCTGTAGCTAATAATCACATAAGGAGTAACCCATACGAGGAATAAATATCAATTACCTCAAGAAAATTTCCCACTCTTCTATTAGGGACTCTTAGCATATCAGAAGGATATTTAAAACATAACAATTAACTTTAAAGGCTTATATATATATATATATATATATATATACACACACACACACACACACACACACACACACATATATATATATACACCTTTAAGGTATGTATAAAGTATATTTAAATAAAATATATACATATAAAGACAAACATAATTTGGGGTAGATTTACATATATATTAAACATATGTCTAAATATTAAACAACTATGCATATGTACATATATACATATAGACTACACACACACACACACACACACACACACGTAGTCTCTACTCCAAAGTAATCATCTGTTTTCTCTTGTTCTGGGACAGTGAAACAGCAAGCACAAATTAAGAAAAATTGCAAAAAGGAGCAAATGATAGATTTTCCAGTGTATTGTCCCTGGTCAGATCACGGGCCAAAGAAAAGAAAGGGTGTCAGGGAAATGATCTGCCCTTCTGAGAGAAACAAAAATATAGGATACAGAAGGCACAAGAAGCAGCAAAACAACAGGGAGTGGAAGTCACAGATGTAGGACACAAAGTGATAGTTACAGTGGAAGAGGGATATAGTGATGAAAAGGGCAACAGATGTGGGAGCAGGTAGAGATGGGAGAGGAACAGGTTTTCTGCATCAGACCCTTGGGGCCTCTTTGAAAAGTTAAAATAAAAACAAAATCTGATAGGGGCACTGGGTGGCTCAGTCAGTTAAGCATTGGACTCTTGATTTCAGCTCAGGTCATAATCTCAACAGTTCGTGGGATTGAGCCCCATGCAGGGCTCTGTGCTGGCAGTACTGGGATTCTCTCTCTCCCTCTCTCTCTCTCTCTGCCCCCTCCCATGCACTCATGTGCTCTCTCTTGCTCTCTCTCTCAAAATAAATAAATAAACTTTTTAAAATCTGATATAAATTCTGATGCTCACCTCAACTTTTTTTTTTGTCATCAGAGATCTAATCAAATGATCACAGAAATAGAATCTGCATCATCATCTAGTCTAGTGGTTCTTAGCCTGGAACTCAAGACTGAACTTGGGGGGGGTCCATGGACCCTCAAAAATTACATTCAAAATTTTGCGTGTTTGTGATTTTTCTGAGGAGAGGCCATTAGAGTTTATCGAACATTCAGAGGAGGGGCCAAGGGAAGATCATCCACTCACAGAATAAGGAAACTGAGGTCCAGAGAAATGAGCTAGAGACCCAACCAAAGTTTGGGGATACAAAGCTCTTCACCTTAGCAGGATCAAATTCTATTTAAGTAGAGACAACAACAGCAATTTAAACACCAGGCACCAGTTAAATAAACAAGCCATCCAATGGCAATCACCACTGTCAACACCTACAGTCTGCTCATTCGTTGAGTGATGGCCAGTCAGCAAGTGGGTCATTACATGAAATGTCATGCCAGATGCACAACCCAAGGCCAATAAAGTATACCTCCAAAACAGGGCAAATCAGCAATCCAAACTATTTTCTGAGAACTTTTAATGACTTTGAGAAAATGCCCACAGTAATACACACATACAAGACTCAAAATAAATATATGACTGCTGATTAACTCTGGTATGTGAGACTATCAGTAATTTCTTTTCTCTAAACCCTTTCCAAATTTTCATCAAAAGCACTTATTACCTCTATATTCAGAAAAAAAAATGAATATGCTGTATTGCAAGATAATGGTATAGAAAAAGCTCACATTGAGGTTTTAGCCCCCACTATACCACTCAACAGCTGTGTGATATTAGAAAAGTCACTTCATGGGGCGCCTGGGTGGCGCAGTCGGTTAAGCGTCCGACTTCAGCCAGGTCACGATCTCGCGGTCCGTGAGTTCGAGCCCCGCGTCGGGCTCTGGGCTGACGGCTCAGAGCCTGGAGCCTGTTTCCGATTCTGTGTCTCCCTCTCTCTCTGCCCCTCCCCCGTTCATGCTCTGTCTCTCTCTGTCCCAAAAATAAATAAACGTTGAAAAAAAAAAAAAAAAGAAAAGTCACTTCAGGGGCACCTGGGTGGCTCAGTCAGTTGAACAACTGACTCTTGATTTTGGTTGAGGTCATGATCTCACGGTTTGTGATATCCAGCCCCACGTCAGGCTCTGCGCTGATAGCATGGAGCCTGCTTGGGATTCTCTTTCTCTCCCTCTCTCTCTCTCTCTCCCTCAAAATAAATAAATAAACTTAAAAAAGAGAAAAAAAAGTCACTTCACCTGTCTGGGTCCCACAAACTTCACCTATAAAATGAAGGACTTACACTAAAAAATCTTACAGCTCTACAGGTCTATACTAACCATTAAAACTTCCTTTATTGATTAGTTTCAGGGAAAATAAACCACTGCAATGAATGATAAACATTTCAATATCCCATTTCCCCACTACACACAAAAGAAAAACACAAAGACTAAATAGTAAATGTTTCTAAATGCAGAGGACCCTCCTCCAGAGGAGCAGGGACAGAGCTGAGGGGCTGGCAGATGACAAGGACCACAGGATGTTCTATCGGTGAGGAAGGATGTCACGGGGAGGCCGGCTGCCCTCTCCACACAGCTCTGGGATAAGCCCACAGTACTGGGACAGCAGAGCACAGGCTCTGAAGAAGGCTCTGTTTTCAGATGAGGCAATTAAGATGGAGAGTCCTTCATTTCTAGAGACTGCTCTCCGGTACTGGGGGTGCAAATTTAGGACAGCAACTTCACCACCCTGGGGGCCCCAGGTCCCTCACCTGGAAAAGAGGGATCAATGTCCACCATTAAAATTCTAACCAGATTGAGTACATTCCCAAGACCCAAGTGGGTAATGGATGTGTCCCACTGTGTGCAGGAGTACTGCACGCAGCCACAAACATTCAAGAAGCTTCCCAGTAAAGACAGCCTCACCTCCGCCCATGACATCCCCTTTCCCCTGCTTCCATTTTTCCACAGCCTCTATCACTATCTGGCATTCTGTATTCTATTTTCCTTATTTGTTCCATGTCTGTCTAATCCCAATTAAAAAAAAAAAAATCAAAGGCAAAGAAGCTCTGTGAGGGCAGAGATTTTTGTCTGTTTTGTTCACTGCTCTATTCCCAGGTCCTAAAACAGAGTAGATGCTCAAAAGATATTTCTTGAATGGATTTAGAAGAGTCAGGATCCCCACAGTCTGGAAATGGAACTTTTACACTCTGCACACCAATAGTTTTTCTGTAAACTGTCAGTTTATTTTAATCACAATAATGATACCTCAGCCAGCAGTGTCAAAGATTTGGTTTAGAGGTGGAAATTTACAAAGCAAAGGAAAACATAATGTTCCTGGGATTTTTCTCAAGAAACGAAACTCCTGGCCCGAGTTACAGAGGCCTGGCCAGCCACACAGCGTCACCCCTGACGGAGGTGTCCCAGCACATTTTATCTACCCTTGTCAGCTTTAAGCACTGCAGTAAGGGTGGCGGGTATGTGGTGTGTACACAGCAGGCGATCCATAAATGTTTGCTCATAGAATAAATGAAGAAATTGGCTCATCTTGGTTTGATTCATCCCAGACCCAAGCCTCACGGAAGTTCAAATGAAGAATTTTCTAACTTTCCTCCATACGTGCCAAAGGTTGAGGTTAAGGGCCAGATAATGTATGCTTGGTGAGAAAAACAACCAAAAGCTTTTTTTTTTTTGTAAGCACTAAAGTTTTTCCTTCTAAATAAAATGCTTTATTCGGTTATAAATGGAAGACAAACGTCCATTCTTTCACTTCTCCCCATATCCACCCCCCAAAGCAACTTAATGAAAACTGCAAATGACCACCCTCCAAGTTTATTGGTTCTGTAAAATCTTTGTGTAGGTTAACTTCACTTAAAGAGAGTTCCATCAGTGCTACTAAGGCTCAAAACTGGTGGACCAGGGCTCCTGGGTGGCTTGGTCGGTTAAGCACCCAACTCTTGATTTCAGCTCAGATCATGAGCTCGTGGTTTGTGCGATCAAGCCCCATGTTGGGCTCTGCCTGACCTCGAGGAACCTTCTTGGGATTCTCGCTCCCTCTCTCTGCCCCTCCCCCACGTACACAAGCACACCCACGCTCTCTCAAAATAAATAAGCAAATGTTAAAAAAAAAAAAACAAAAAAACTGGTCGACCACCTTGATTTATAGAGGATGGGGATGGGGCTAGCTGGCAGAGGGCACAGGGCTCTGATTACTCCCTGGTGTCATAGTTCATGGCCATCAGCCACCTATCCTGGGGGCAGGAGAGAGGACAGGCCTCCAGGCAAAAGCAGGACACCTACTTCTGCAAGAAAGGAAAACACCCCCCAGCTGCAAGGGGAAAGTCCACCAGGAGGAAATTTGGCAAAGTGAGTTATGGAGTACCCCCTAGTGCTTCTGGCCTAATTTAGCTTGCGTTTAAAAGACAGTGACCATTTACAATAATACCGGTTCCCTAACAATAATTGGGAAATCCCCACCTTTAAAAAGCAGATTACGTGCCCTGCATAAGATAAACTCATCAGCAGCAAAGATGATGTATCCCTTCTCATTCTGCTGCCTAAAGGATGGTTTTCCACTTCTTCCAAGCTCATTGTGATTGATTTCCTATGTGAAATCAAGAGACTGCCAAGGAATAGAAAACAAAGCCAGTTTTAGGGGACTCAAACGTTATTCCTGGACAACACATCCTGACACGTCAAACTTTCCCCCATGCGTGCTTGCAAAAATATGGAACTAATTTGAATGAATTTCTTCATAGATAAGCTACAAATAAAGGGACCAGGGCAGGAGATACAAACACAGTGCATGGGAAGGGTCACATGCCAAGGAAGACACCAAGGTTTGCCTCCTCTGCACCTGCCAAATCAAAACACACACACTTAGAAACTGATGGTGGTGGTGGTGGCGACAGGGATGGTGACAGGAATGGTGACAGAGCTGTAGCCACCTTTGCTCCTTTACTAAAGTTATTTGAATAGTCCTGTTACTTCTGCTACATTTCGGTGGTTTTATTTTATTTCAGCTGCCCCCTCTCACACAAGGGGAAAAACTCAAACAAGGGGAAGAATATGGTTAAAAGAAAGAAAGTGATGTTTAATCAGGTTCTGAATACTGGAACACTAGTGGCTGTGAATATTCTTCCACTGGCCCTTTCATAAAAAGAGCCCAGGTCTTGAAGTCCCTCTGTTGATTCAAAAATAGGTTAAACACAAAACAAACAAGGCTTCCATGTCACACAGAGCACTTAGGAACTCTCCAGGCACACACTTCCATTTCTGCTTTGCCAAGACCAAAATCTATAAGCCAATACTTATTATTTTATAACTGTCACACAAGAATCTCAACACAAAGAGAAGAGGAAAGGGAAGATAATGAGTAACCTGGGGGATGGCAGAGGTGGGCAAGGAAACCATTACCCGAGTCCCTACTAGGTACTAGGCCCCCAACATACATTCTCATTTAATTCAGATCAATATTTTATGTTATGTTATGTTATGTTATTTTAGAGAGAGAGTAGTGGAGAGGGGCAGCAGGGGTGGGGGGGAGAGAACCCCAAGCAGGCTCCACGCTCAGCACAGAGCCAGAGGCGGGGCTCGATCCCACAACCCTGGAATCATGACCTGAGCTGAAATCAGGAGTTGGACACTCAACCAACTGACTGGTTCGATTTAACCCTTATAATAGTAGCACTATATTAGGTGTTTTTGTTTATAGAAACTGGTGTTCCTATAAAGTTAATAACTTACCTTAAGTTTGCATTAGTTACTATGCTTTGGAGCTTTGTTTCAAAATCAATCTTAAATCTGGTAACTAAATAGATCAAAATTTTTATTTAAGTTTTATTTCAAACATAATTTCATCTCCGTTTTGAACAGAAATCTCCTTAGGGGAGCCACTGAAGTTTAATGTTAATAGCAGTTGTGTCTGAACTATGGAAATAATGCTTTTATTTTCCTTTCTTTCTACTTATCTATATATTCAAAACTTCTCTCAAGCATGTGTTACTTTAAACACATTCAAAAACTTTTTTAAAGCCATTTATTTACTATTTGGGAAATTTTTAAAAATTCATGTCCACAAAGTAGCTAATGCATATAACATGTTCCTCCAGGGGCACAACTTGTGGGAAGGTTAGTGAGGTATCCAATTCAGGAATAGAATTTAAGAAAGCACCAAAACTCAGTAGTTAATATAGATAAAATTCAATGAAATTCTCAAAAAATCAAAAATAATACCAAAAACAAAATGCCACGATAAATAAAAGTTGAAATGAAAATGGGTTCGGCATAAATGAACTTTATTGCCTCAGGCTCCAGCACGGTACTGCTCAGCGAGGGCTTACTCTGGGCCCACCACTGTGATACACAGGATAGTTATTCCTCCATCAACCCTGAGACAGGTACTCTTATTTTACAGAGGAGGAAACGGAGGCACGAAAGTTAAGGAGTTAGTCCAAGGTCACAGAACTAGTTCAAGGTCACAGAGCTGGTACGTGGCAAAACCACTTTAAACAGGGTAATAAGGGGCCATTTGTACTTTCCTTGAGCATAAGCGTAAAATCAAAGTCTGTTTAAAACTGCTCTCAGGGCACCTGGGTGGCTCAGTCAGTTGAGTGTCCAACTTCGGCTCAGGTCATGATCTCACAGTGTGTGGGTTCGAGCCCCGCATCAGGCTCTGTGCTGACAGCTCAGAGCCTGGAGCCTGCTTCGGATTCTGTGTCTCCCTGTCTCTCTGCCCCTCCCCCACTCACGCTTTGTCTCACTCTGTTTCTCAAAAATAAATAAATGTAAAAAAAAGAAAAAATTTTTTTTAAAAAAACTGCTCTCCAAGCAAGCAGCTTGCCAGATAAAGATTTAAACTCAAGCTGAACACACATTCTTCTTCCTTAGATGATTAAGTGATTCAGTGGCAATTTGGGCAAAGAACCAAACCCCCACTACTAAAACCCCCACTACTAAAACCTCTTTTCTTTTGTTTAATTGTTCACACAGAGGTGAAACCTCCTAATCATTCAAAGTTTGGAACAGAGGGAGGGAAAGGGAAAATGTGAGAGCAAAGACTTTCCTCTCGCTCTAATTCCCCACAGGAAAGACACTAGAAACAGGCTGTATAACCTGGAGATCTGCCTCCTGAGGCAGGGCAGTCTCTCCACGTGCTGAACTGTGATGAGCCCCAGAGACAACCCTTGGTCCCCCCCCACCCCCACCCCCAGCCTGTAGGGCAACAAGGCGCAGAGGCCCTTGTGGTTTCCCTGCCCTCCTCATCACTGCCTGCCCAAGGTCTTACAGACAAAGACCACTGATTGTCTGCAATGCCTCCCCATGCCTCCAGAAATGCTACCTGTTAATCTGGAATATTCCCTTACCACCTCCTGATCTTAACCTGTCAAATGCCTGCTCACCTCTGTATGATGCAGATTCCAGAAAACACCCCAAACTGCTCAATTGGAATCTTGAGCTGAGACCTGTGGGCCTGCGCAGCACCCAGGTGAGACCTCTTAGAGGCGTTCATCCATCTATGTCTGAGAATCACAGATCCTCATTTATTAACTTAAAAGAGACAAGAACACCCACGATGTTTAAACACAGATCCATAACAAGGAAATGTGGATGGGTTCCCGGATATGTCTCTGCGCAGGTATGACACAGATGATTGCCCTTGGCTGAAAGCAAGGGGTGGCATAAGGATGAGGCCAAAACGCTTACTATTCTCCACAGGATGGAACACACACCCTTGGCCTTATCAAGACGCCATGGCAGGCTTTGACTCATTAGTGACTGATCATTTCTATTTACCTAGACTTTGGGGAAAAACACAAACTTGTGCATAGATTCTTCCACCAGAATTACCCTTCACTCACCTTCCTCTCTTCTTTTCCCCTGGGCCCCTGTCAGAATGAAATGCCTTTCAATTTCGAGCCAATGAGAAAGAACCTACAGAGCAGGACAAGTTTCACACGTCTCTCAAATACTTTTAACAGTATGATCACAGACTGAAACACCTGCTTATTAGCAGGATAGTTTCCCAAAGAGAACACAGAACAAAACCAACCCTAGGGTTTTGTTGCCTGGAATCCCTTCTCAAACACCTTGTTTGCCAGCTGAGTTAAAAGCTCTCATTCGAGTTCAAATTTGTGACCCTACGGTTGCTAACTGAAAGCAATGAAGCAATCTCTTTAGAGAAAGGCAACTGCATGTGTAAGGATTTCCTTTCTCCCGCCATTAGAGGAATAAGATGCCAAAGTTACATCCTCCATATGTATCCTCCACAACTCACTGCAATTAGGCCAGTAATGAAAAAAATACCCCTTACCCAATATTATAGGTTCAACACACTATTATTTTCCCCTTTTAAACAGAATCTCTTACTCAGATGTGTACATTAGATTCATGACAACTTTCATGAGCCTTCAATGCTGATTTAAGACCTGAAGGCAGTAAAATAAACAAAAAATCTCAAACAAGTTTTGTTTGGCAGCATTTTTAAATGGAGACTATGTTAACACTTCCCCAACATCTCATTTTGAAATAACTGCAGCATATACTACAATGTGTGTTCACTGATTTCGGGGCAAACATAGGACTTCTGGGTTTATTGCAATAGATTTAAATCAACCAAAAGGGTCAGCAGATCCAGCTCCCCAGACCTAACATGCCACCTCCAAGTCTCTACTTGTCTTGGGGACACAGGTTCATCAAATTAGGACACCAAACTGTCTGATGGTCAAGTTCTTTTCAGCTCAGATTTTCTGTAATTCAGTGATACATATTACCACTGTGGCTAGCTGGGCTTCCTTCAACCTTCTACTGTGACACTAACTTTGTCACATTCTGAGTGACCCAGCATTTATTACATAAGAGAACTTCTTAGGAACATTTGTGAAAGTAGTCAATGGAACGCTCTCTGTATTTACTCATTAATCCATTTGTGAATGAGCTGATTCATGCATTAACTCCCCTGTCTGCTCAATTAATCACTCAGCAGGCATTTGCTAACCACAGGGCACTGTGCAGGGCTGAGAGGTGAGGAACACAAAATCCAGTGGGGAGCAAGTAACTTCAATACCACGAGTGGCAGAAGAAACAGGCTAGGCCTGTGTTGGCCAGTATGACAGCCATTGGCCACATGGGGCTACTCAGCATTTGACATTCGACTAATCAAACTGAGATAAGCTCTACATATAAAATACACGCTGGATTTCAAAGGCTTTGTATGAGAAAAAACGTAAAGTATCCTATTCGTAAGTTTTTACTGATACATGTTGGAAAAGACTTTGAATATACTGGGTTAAATAAAGCATACTATTAAAATTAATTTCATCTGTTTCTTTTTACTGTTTTTTTAGTGTAAAATTCCATATGTGACTGGCATTATATTTTTATTGAACAGTTGCTGGGCTAGATGCTCCCAATCCTGGGTTCTCTTCCTGGTCAGACAGAAAGACCACCGTTTCCAATTTCCTCAGACAGCATTAAGCTACTGCCATTTGGTTGCAGGAAGAGTTGAGGAAAGACAACCTCTCAAGAACTCTCCGGATAAGCTTCAGAGATGAGGTGCATGTGAAAGGCGCCTACACGTGTGGGTCTCAAACTCCGTTGTGTCAGAATCATTCAGAGAGCTGTTACAACACAGACTGCCCGGCCCTCTTCTATGCTCTCTAGGCTGCTGGAGCTGGGAGGGAGACCTGTGTTGGCCCTCCTCCGGGACTGAGGGGCTGCCACAGCCTCGCTGTCCCACGGCTGCCTCCAATGCAGCAGGTCTGGAGGCGCTCCTGATGCTGCTCATCTGGGGACGCACCTTAAAAACCAGGGTCTTAAAGGGTAAGCAAGCCTTCGTCAAGCAGTGAAGATTACAAGAGGCATTCCAGGGAAAGGAACCACGTATACAGAAAGGTTCGGAGGGTTGGAGGAACACGGTGGGTTGAAGAACAGTAAGACCTGAAGTGAAGAAGCATCATAGGGCCTGGGGGAAGGGGGGCATGGAGAAAAGTAGAGACTTCCATTCCACGGTCAGGAGTTTGAATTCTCCCTCCTTAATAACATTGCATTTTTTGTTAATGTTTATTTTCAAGAGACAGAGACAGAGCATGAGAGGGGAAGGGGCAGAGAAAGAGACACACACAGCATCCGAAGCAGGCTCCAGGCTCTGAGCTGTCAGCACAGAGCCCGACGGGGGGCTCAAACCCACAGTGAGATCATGACCTGAGCCGAAGTCAGACGCTGAACCGACTGAGACCCCCCCCCCGGGCACCCCCCACTTCCTCAATAAAGCAGAGCTTTCCTTTCCACAGCATATGTAGTAATAAAAATAATTAACATAAATATGAGTAACTGCTAATACTTCAATTTCCTACCAAATTCCCGGGAAAATGACAGTACAGTAATTTTACCCCTGTGGGCCAAATGTGAGACTCCAAATTCCTAATTCTTGGGCCAACCACCTAGCTAGTATAATCTTGTTATGTTACCTGAGAAACGATGTCACCACTATCTAGCTGCCATGTTTGCCCCATAAGCAGAGTAACACTTGCCTTCAACCTACTTCACAGAAACGTTTGGGAGATTAGATGTGGAAATAAAAAAAAATATGCATTCCTAGGAAAAAGTATATAATTGACATGCAAAGAGCGTCTATTATTTTAACCAGGTACTACCCAACCTGGGGAGATACAAATGGCTGTCGTGGAAAGAAGCAACCAGAACTGACAAATACCATGGAGGAAGGCAGGGACTATGAGGAACAGCATAACTTCACTAGGAATCCTTTCCAGTGGTACCATTTCAAGTGCCTGTGCCCTCCTTCCCACTATTTAGGACAGACGGGGGGGGGGGGGGGAAGCAGTTCCCAACTCACTCAACTGAATTAAAAGCCAGATGTTGGTGCCCTCTGAGTAGCTATAAAATATGGCGGTGGAAGAGAGAACCTCTAAAGTCACCATTTGTACTGCACCCAAATGAATGCTGGTGAAAAGATTTTAGTAAGTGTTTTTCTTTCTAACAGCGTAAGAAGGGAGAGTTCTGTTTGAGCTAAATATATTCTTGGCTCAGTATAGAAATCTAATGGTCCCTTTGTGATCATTTAGAGGTGGTGAAAGTGATTAAAGCAGTTTGTTTAAAAAAAAACAGTTTATTAAATGTTTTCTCTCACTGCAGTTAGAACTAGATGGATGATACATGGAATTTGCTTATGTCAAAAATACATAATGCTTTTACCTCAAGAGAAAAAAAAAAGCATATTACTTTCAGCAATATACCTTAATACCAACAAGCTGCAATACGAGAAGATACTTTTTTGGTATCCTTAATTCACAGCTTTGTCGAAGAAGTTTCACATATATTGTCAACTTTTTATCAGGGCACTGTCATAGGTTCCCAATATTTGTTGTGTCAAGTAACACTACAAAAATACAAAAAAAAAAAAACCCAAATAACATTAATCACTACCAACATTTCATAAAGAGGGGTTATTGAGGGGCGCCTGGGTGGCGCAGTCGGTTAAGCGTCTGACTTCAGCCAGGTCACGATCTCGCGGTCCGTGAGTTCGAGCCCCGCGTCGGGCTCTGGGCTGATGGCTCAGAGCCTGGAGCCTGTTTCCGATTCTGTGTCTCCCTCTCTCTCTGCCCCTCCCCCGTTCATGTGCTCTGTCTCTCTCTGTCCCAAAAATAAATAAACGTTGAAAAAAAAAATTTAAAAAAAAGAAGGGTTATTGAAAACACACACGTAAACACACTTGAAACCAGAAATGACAATCTTAGAACTTTTTTTTAAAAAAGCTTTTATTTTTTTAATGTTTATTTTTGAGACAGAGAGAGAGAGAGAGAGAGAGAGCATGAACAGGAGCAGGGCAGAGAGAGGGAGAGAGAGAGAATCCCAAGCAGGCTCCGTGCTGTCAGCACAGAGCCAGACACGGGACTTGAACCTATGAACTGTGAGACCATGACCTGAGCCGAAATTGAGTCAAACACTTAACCAACTGAGTCGCCCAAGCACCCCTTTAAAAAGATTTTAAATTTGTAAGAGCTCACTACATTTTCCTTATTCTCCTCATTTCCACACAGATCAGAAAAAGCTTTGTCATGGTCTGAGGACCAGCACTCAGGAACCAAGGAGGGAGGCAATCAAATGCTCACAGGAGTTGACGGGGATCACCTAGCTCCCTGCAAAGGGAGGTTTGCACTGGCTCTAAAAGTAGAATTAAGGGAGCTTCCGGGCTGGTGGCACATGAGAGGGGTGGAGAGTGGTGGGCTCAGAGACAGCGTGGAAGCTCCGTGGCGCCTTCCCCACAGCTTGCCCTTCCCCACAACCTTGCCCTGTGCATCTCTTCCCTCGGACCGTTCTTCAGTTCAGATGCTGGAAAGGGCAAAGCCATATATTGCTGACACCACTCCTGCTCTTGGAACCTGACAAGAATAGAAGCCTGCAAACCTGAGTGGCCTTGCCCCGGGGGCATTTTCATAGGATGTGCTGATGGACTGGATGGTTACTAATGACTGAACAAGATTCCAGTAATATGCCAGGACCCTTTGACCTTTAGGAATGTTTTCTTAGAAGATATCCTTGTTCAAAGCCCAGGAGGTGAACTGTGATATCACATATTATAATAAGAAATATATATTTGTGGAGCGCCTGGGTGGCTCAGTCGGTTGGGCGTCCAACTTCAGCTCAGGTCACGATCTCGTGGTCCTGTGAGTTCGAGCCCCACGTCGGGCTCTGTGCTGACAGCTCAGAGCCTGGAGCCTGCTTCAGATTCTGTGTCTCCCTCTCTCTCTGCCCCTCCCCCGTTCATGCTCTGTCTCTCTCTGTCTCAAAAATAAATAAACGTTAAAAAAAAAAAAAAGAAATATATATTTGCGGGGCACCTGGGTGGCTCAGTCAGTTAAGTGTCCGACTCTTGGTTTCAGCTCAGGTCATGATCTCACCGTTCATGAGTTCTAGCCCCGTGTCGGGCTCTGCACTGACAGCACAGAACCTGCTTGGGATTCTGTCTCTCCCTCTCTCTGTCCCTCCCCTGCTCATGCTCGCTCTGTCTCTCTCTCTCAAAAATAAATAATAAACTTTTAAAAAATTAAATAAATATATATTTCATTATATGTTTGGTCTTTATTCCCTTTCTGACACAGAGCTCCTTTAAAAAAACTAAAAATAACCACGTGATTATTTTTAACTAAAAAATGACCACCTGGGTGGCTCAGTCGGCTAAGTGTCCAACTTTGGCCTAGGTCATGATCTTGCCATTCCTGAGTTCAAGCCCTGCATCGGGCTCTGTGCTGACAGCTCAGAGCCTGGAGCCTGTTTTGGATTCTGTGTCTCCCTCTCTCTCTGCCCCTCCCCGACTCACACTCTGTGTGTGTGTGTGTGTGTGTGTGTGTGTGTGTGTGTGTGTGTCTAAAATAAATAAATATAAAAAATATAATAATAAAATAAAAAATAATTAAAAACTGGACTGTTGCTTCAAAATTAAATTAACAAACAAACAAAACAAAACAAAAAAAAAAACAACAATGAGCCAGACTTCATTTACTTCAGAAACATCCAAAATGAAATGCCCAAGGCAGGTGAAGTGCTGCTGGCCTGAGTCTCAGCAGAAGCTGGCGTGTGCCCACCATCTCCTGGGGTGGAACTCTGATGCTGAGGGGCGCCCGCTGCCGCCCGTCTCAGCCGTGTCTGCAGCACTTACCCTTCGAACTACAGACTGAACCCAAAGCATCAGATAGTCTAATCTAGTGGTTTTCAAACGGGAGCAATCTTACCCTCTTCTGGGGAGCACCTGGCAATATCTGGAGACGATTTTAGTTCTGTTTTGTGGAAGAAAGGGGGTTGATACTGGTATCTAGTGGGTAGAGGGCAGGGACTCTGCTAAATATCCTACAATGCCCAAGTCAGTCCCTACAACAAAGATTTATCCACCCAAAATGTTTAGTGCTGAGACTAAGAAACCCTATACTAATCTTCTCAGAAAAATTAGTTCTCAAATGCACAGACCTCCTTCTGCAACAAGAAAACATTCACCTCAAGAGTTCAGTATATTCATCGTATCATCACACTTTTATATAATCAAAATTATATAAAATCATATTATATATGTAAATATATTTACAACTATGTCCCTGGTCAAGGTTGATTAATTATCTATGTTCCTTCTTCCCAGTTGTGCACCTAATAGCATAATGTCTTTTCTTTCTACATATCAAGTGGTAGTTCTTTCCTGTTCTTTTCATACCTTCTTTTGCATGACCTTCAGAAAAGAACTAGGACATGCTTAGCAAAAATCCATGGTAACCAATAGATTATTATACATGGTAACCAATTTTTTGCATTTAAAAATATATAATTATTACATTTTAGAATAGTATATTCTAGAAGCCCAACAATATTCCACATTAAGTTTCATGTTTCTGTTCACTTTAACTTTTGTTAAGTAGGCTCCACACCCAACATGGGGTTTGAAATCATGACGCTGAGATTGAGAGTCGCATGTTCTACCAACTGCACCAGCCAGATGCCCCGTTTCCATTCACTTTAAATCACAAATAAGTAAAAACCTATAAGAAGCTAGTGAGATATGGTGACTACCACTTTACAAATAGGAAATTGTGTTCTAAGGAAATGTATGCATAGAAAAAAAGTCACTAGAATCTGAATCATGCTGTTAGAAATCTATCTGCTAGATGGGCAATGGTCATCTACCATGGGGTTCAATGTGCAGGTCACCAAAATATCAAGGACACCAAGTCCAATCATGACAGAAACATCTTTTCCCAGGAGGGCATTATCTGTAGACATTCTATTAATATCATTCATTTATATAAAGCTAATGCCAGGGTACTGTGTCAAGTGATAACATTACAAGGGATCATCATATAATGCCACCAAGTAGGCTGGAAAAAAAGGAGGTCAGAGAGACCTGTTAACTGCCCAGGATTTCTACAAGCATACCTAGAGCTCACAATGGAATCATCCAGAAAGCAACTAGCCACAGAATTAGACTAGAAGAAAAGAAGATGTTTAACCAATCTGGGGTCAAAAAAGCCTTCTCTGTGGCAGATACTCTTAAGCTGTGGCTAGAAGAAAGTGAATTCGAATAAAGAATGACTAAATTAGGGGTGCCTGGGTGGCTCAGTCAGTTAAGTTCCGACTCCTTTTTTTTTTTTAAGTGTATTTATTTATTTTGAGAGAGAGCACAAGCAGGGGAGGAGCAGAGAGGAGAGACAAATCCCAAGCAGGCTCCACGCCATCAGCACAGAGCTCAATGTGGGGCTCAAACCCAAGAACTGTGAGATCATAACCTGAGCAGAGATCAAGAGTCGGACGCTTAACCAACTGCACCACGAAAGTGCCCCATGAGCCTCTGACTCTTGGTCTCAGTTCAGGTCGGGATCTCAGGGTCGAGAGTCCAAGCCCCACGTTGGACTCCACACTGGGCATGAAGCCTACTGTAAAAAATAAATTAAAATAAAATAACAAAATAAAATAAAAGAATGACTGAATTAGTATGAGTTGGGGGTATATGTGCAAAGGTTCTGAGCACAAAAGAGCTCACCCTTTTGGGGAGCTGAAACGTAGCCCATGCAGTTTCAGCGCAATGGTCCAAGGGAGAATAGCATATGCTGAACCTGGTGGGGTAAACAGAGTGCAGATATACTGATAGATGTATTAAGGATTTTTGTTTTAGCCTGAGCTAAATGAGAAGCCATTGAAGGGCTTTAAGCAGAAAATGTCACATGGCCATAGGTACATGAGGATGAGAACTGAGCTTCAGATGCAGATACGGTAGGAGACCACAAACCAGCAGGTGGTAGTTGAAACAATCAAAGTGAATGACATCACTTAAGAAGATGCTCACCAAGGACAGAGCCCTGAGCAACATGGGTGCTACTAATAATCACTACACACCCTCCCCATCTGTATCCACGGTGCAAACCAACACTACTACGACCACGATCACACATCTTTTTCCAGATCCTGAGTACCGACAGCAATTCACCTAAGCTGACTTATACCTTCTAAAGTCATCCTGAGCTAAGATCAAGACTAGTATTACCTAGCTACTTAACTTTTCATATATTTCTACCTCATACTCCAACTGAACTGTGCTTTATAGTTCCTTAATGATCTCTGTATATTCCAACAACCTATTTCAAAACCAACGAATTTCTGACCTGGAAGAGATAATCTAATGCAAATCTTCCTTTCCACAAGAGGAAAGGGTAGCTCATTAAGCAAGCTGGCCAAGGTCTGTCCACTCTGGTCACAGGCTGTTGTGTTGCAGAAGGATGACTATGGCCACTGCCTAATTTCCAGTGTAGATTTTTCTGTTTTATCATAATAACTTGGACCTCAATTGCTCTGCCAATGGGAAAGCTAACAGCACAAGCCTGTTGGAAACTCCACCTGTGCCAAGCCCGATCTGTACCCATTTCTCAGATGGCTGAACAGAAGAAGACAAGATGTATTTCTACCACCTCTGAACAGGAAAGAGGCCTGCATGGGGGCACTTACTCTAGAATACATCTGCTTGGGGGATGGGCGTTGGGGGGGGGGGGTCTGCCCAAGCTGCCTGAGGTGCCACACATCTGGGTAACTTAGGGAACACACAGCAAACGCACTTAGCTGAGGCCCTCCACGGAGGATTTCACGCCACCCACTCATTCCACAGCTGTCCTCCACTCCTGTGACAACTTCCATCACTCTCTCAGCACTCCATCCGCAGGGCCCACCTCTTTGTCCTTAGACTATTTTCCAGGGTGTGCTGGGCTCAGCCACCAGGGTTTCTTCCTGGGAATTCACTTTCCCTGTCTCTGTGCTTTGCTGATTCACAGCTCATCAGGATGAAGTGTAAAGTCCTGAATGGTCAGGAATACTCCAGATTTGGAGCATCTCTGTTATATCACAGAAAACACTTTCTAACCTCATAATTAGAGAGGGCTTTGCTCCGCCTAGGTGTGGTACCGGCCCAGTCTAACCTCTGCCAACATGACAAAGCCCTGCTAAATCCCCACAATCCTCTTTGCAAAAGCCCCAAGGAGTTTCTCAGACTGTGAGGCAGAGGCCAGTCTGCTTTGCCAAGGTGTGCTGCTCACCTAAAAACGTCCCGGATGGGAAAAAGGCTACACCACAGTGCCCACCCTGACAAGCTCCACTTTTCTTTGAGTGTGGTTGGCCCTCTGTGGGTGAATCACAGATGAGAACAGCTAACACAGGGCCTGAGCAGATGGTGGAGCCACAGGGCAGGGGTGAGGGGATGCATCACAGAGAAAAGCCACACAGGGTGTGACAAGATGGGACATACACACACTTCCGCATATGAGTCCCACGTCACTAAACGAAGCAGAGCCCGTAAAGGTAGGAATCGCCCCCACCTTCATGGTTCCAATGTGCTCCCCTTAGGGTATCAGCTAAGGGCTGATCATTGGTCCTGGCAGACAGACAAATGGAAAAAGCCTGTCACCAATTATGTGATGAGAGCTTGAAGGCCCATTTTAACCTCGAGTGCACTTCCAGCACTCCTGGCCTCGGTTTCCATCTGAATCATGCAGGCAGAGTCCCAAGCCGAGCTGCCAAAATATTTCAGTTTCCAATCCAAGAGACTTGGTAAAATCCATAAAGGAGGAGAAGTGTGATTCAGGGAGTACACTCTTAGTCAGCACTGTCTCCTTCTAAACCAACCTCCCTAACCCCCTCCCAAATGAGCTCTTAGTCTCTCTCTTACCTAGTATAGTGACAACACCCTCTAAAAGAAGGTTCCCTGACTGCTAATAATCCAGCTGAAACTCAGGGCACACAACTCTTCTAGATCAGATTACTTCCTATTACTTCCAAAATAGTACTGGAGAGAGGTGATGGGGCAGGCTGTCACGTTGGACAATCCAAAGCCATCTATATTTGCTTATGGATTTAAGCAACCAGATTAATCTTTAGGGCTATTATCAAAATTAGTTTATATAATCCCAAACACACAGTGAGTGGGTGGTGGAGAAAGACAGCCACAATGTCCCTGGAAGGTCAAGGGGGAAAGAGAGGGAGAAGGAGGACCAACCTTAGAATCATGATTTTGTGACACAGATCATCCAACCACACATAAGAGGGTACATAGGAAGTCAAAGAAAGATTGGCATCAACTCCCCCTTTTACTTTTGTGATAAAAAGACCTAACCCAAACTCAGAGTTCGGCATTAGAGGCTCATACATTTTGTGTATGTTGGAAACAAATGGCCTAAGTACTCTCCCAAAACCTAGTGTGGCAATTCTCTGCGTTCCTTCAACAGTCTTTCCAATCACTAATCCTGTTGTTCACAGACTCAGAGGGTGGGTATGTGGCCTGGAACAAAGGTTCATAGCAGCTTACGAACACACACACATAAACACACACACATGCTAGAAGGTGGCCAAAGACAGGATAGCAAAACAACATTTTTTAATAAGAAAAACAAAAATAGCTTTAAGGGTTTTTTAAAATTCATTTCCCAATAGAAGGAATTCTTACACGATGAACTCTCTTGTTTCAAGACTGTGTGGCTTTCTCCAGAATTCTCTAATTGTCTGCATCCAGCCAAGTCCTACATGTCTGGGGTTGCAGCTCAGACAACTTAAGCAGTCTTAAAGCTTATCCTCAACGTTTTTCTTCACATTTCTCTTTTTCAACAGAGGGTGGTTAGACATTATAAGAAATCAAAAAGGTTTTTAATGTTCTGGTGTAGCTAGAGGTTGTTTTCAAAATTAAGAGCATTACTGCCTGCTTTCCTTTGGACGGTGCCCAGCTTTTTTGATAAACACACATCTGCAGAAACTATCAGAGTTTCCGCTTGTTTTACAACACCGGTCACAAGAGTATGATCTGGGCGGCACCCTGCATCCTTCCAAACCACAACAGCCCATTCGAAAAGGTGGCTGAATTCTAAGGGTGAAAAGTGAAAACGGAAATTCAGCATGAACTCTCTTGTATCAAAGTTCCCAGAAATCATCAATGCACCTGCGTTTATCAATTTGGCAAAAAGATCTGGTGAAGTCCTAGTCCAGTTAGTAGAAAAGAGAAACCAAAAATAAGACAACGATGACCACTTTCCAGGACTGGCTAAAATGTTCAGGGCTCTGCCTCTTTTCAGTCCTCATCCCACCCGACCCCCCAGCCAGAGTTATAAAAGTAGGATGATCTGGTCTGACTTAAGACTCTGGAAGAGAACACACATAGAAGGGGCTCCTACCTACCAACTTTGCTATAAATGCACACTGGTCCTTTTAATAGCCCCTCTCTGGATTTTCTCCTGCCCTGATGTGTCCTTCTTAAGATGCAGCACTCAGTTCTGAACACAGACTCAGAGCACGAGCAGGCCATGCATTTAATGGGAAAGTAACATCTTCGTGCTCTCTCTTTACAAGGCCCCAGCATTTGAGGCCCTTGATGCAGTTGCAGATTGCAGATATTTTCAGTTCACAAGAGCAGGAGCTGTCTTTCCAAAGCCAGGTGCTGGGTTCCCAAGCTCATCTTTCTGGGAGCTTAGGAGAGGAACTGGGTGGCCTGCAGGTGGCAAGTCACAGCAGAGAGGGTCCCCTGCCAAAAATCTCATGCCCTCCCTAATTAAACATCTGAAATTTGCTCTAGATAACCATACCCAGAAAACTCGCCTTCTTGGAAAAAGAAGAAAATGAGGTAAAAAATATTCTCCTTGTATGATCAAAACACAAACCCAAACTCGGAGACTCAGTGGCATCCAAACCCCATTCACTCCACAGTTTGGAAATAAATGACAGGCTGCTCCCAAATCCTTCATCATCACCTCCAGCACTACCCTTAGTTAGCAAACTCCCCTTTAAAATGCAAATACCCTTTGGCAGATAGAATTGTTAGCTATTTATACCATGTGTGAGTGTTTTAATCAGATAAGAGCCCAACATCTAGCTGAGATCATTCACAGGCAGAGACTGACAGAAAAAGGAAGTGGGGGTGGAATTCTGGAACACTGAGGCTTAGGGGTGGGCGGGTGGCCGCAGTGAGGATGAGGACTTCAGTAGGGGTTCCACGGCCAAGCGCAGGAGGAGGAGGGAGGACAACATTTTGCCCAAATATAACCTTGTCCTTGGCAGTGTCGGCAACCACCTCCCTGCAAGGAGAGGCTTTCCAGCCAGAATGATCAAAGACACAGACTAAACAATGATTCTAGGGTCCTGTTCTCCACGCCCATCTTCCTGCTACAAAACTCATTTTGTAAGTAGTATCGGGAGAATTATCTAAACGTGCTGTCTTTTGCCTTACATTTCCCGGCTATTATAAAACCACTTTTAATCCCTATTAGGAAACCACATAAACTTGGTTGAAAAGGTTTCATTCTTGGTAAGAGGCTATAGGTAAAACAGCTCCCTGAAACTCTTTCTTCACAGGAAAAGCTGGAAGTGTTAGCAGTTCGTTGTCTAGGGGCGCCTGGCTGGCTCAGTCAGCTGAGGGTCCAACTCTTGGTTTCAGCTCAGGTCATGATTTCACGGTTTTGTGGGTTCGAGACCAAGTCGGGCTCTGAGCTGACAATGCAGAGCCCGCTTGGGATTCTCTCTCTCCCTCTCTCTCTCTGCCCCTCCCCCACTCCTGCTGTCTCTCTCGCTCTCAAAAATAAATAAACCTTAAAAAAATTAAAAAAAATAGTTCACTGTCTACATAGCTACCATTTCCTGTTGATAATCCAAGTAGAATATACTTTCATATTGTTATCCTCTTTTGGTCACGGAGAGGGCCAATATACCAAACCCTAACCCCATGAAAGCCCTTTGTAGCTTTTTTTTTTTTTTCTGTTTCTCTTGTGTGTTAAGAAGACAGTGGAAGCAGGGTATCTTTTCTGCAGAAAAGTCTGAAAGCATGAATACCACATTAAGGTAACCCCTGGATTAACTTTAATTAGCTCTAACAGTCTTAACAGGATGACAACCAGCCTTTGGCTCAGAGAGAAGAGCCTGGGGACATCTGGACCTCCAGGAAGATGTAGACAGGGAAGGAGACAGGGAGCCTCAGACATCTACCATGAAGCAGGAGCAGGCTTAAGCTCCAGGACCCCCCTCGAAGGGGCCCCGCCCAAGGTCTTGCATCTAACCTGGTATTTATATTTTCTTTCCTTTTTTTTTTGAGGAGAAGGAGGGGGAGAGAGAATCTTAAGCAGGCTCCACGCCCAGCACTGAGCCCCATTCGGGGCTCCATCTCACAATTTCTCCGTGAGAAATGACCTGAGCTGAAATCGAGTCAGATGTGTAACTGACTGAGCCACCCAGGCGCCCATTGGTATTTGCAATTTTCTAGTAGTTTTCTTAAAGAGGGGCTCGAAATTGTAAATGCTTCAGGGCCCTCCAGAAGCTGGATCTGTCCCTGACCTGAAGGTTTCTCAGGCATCGGAACTCACCAAGACCAGGAGTGAAGTCCTGATCTCCCCTCTCTGCTCTCACCAGCTGCACGGAGGCCCGCTCTGCCCCACCCCTGCGGTGCCTGCATTTGATTAATGGCATCACCACCCTCCCAAGTCAGGAGACCGGGTGTTGTTATTCCCACCTCTCTCGCCTACTTCCAGTGTGCAGCGTTGAGCAAATTCTAGCTCCATAAAAAACCGCTGCAGTCTGACCCTTTCCCCCCATCCCCTCAATCAGAGGGTTTGCTTGGGGGCTCAGAGCTTTCACCCCTGGCCCCCCTGTCTCCAGTCTCTTCCTTTCTGCCTCTGACCCCACTCTTCCATAAGAAGGATGGTCTAAAATACCTTACAGTGGCTACACAAGTTTCCGGACTGGAACACAGGGTGCTGGGCACATGAGGCAGCTCTTCAGGAACTGGCCACCTCACTTCACATGCAGCTCTGAGCTTCCCTCCCTCCCCTGCACACCTCTGAACTCACCTTTCCCTTCTGATCAACACAGATTCCCCCCAGCCACGCCTACACCCTAACCCCTTCAGGGTTTGTGTTCATCCTTCACACCCAGCTCAGATGCCACCTTCTCTTCAATACTTCTTGACCGATTGCCCCTGGTCACTGGTTCAGATTACCCTTTGATTTCTTGTGGATCCAGCCCTTTTTTCTACTAATGTTTGCTTTTGTCTCCCAAGCTAGATGGGGCTCCCTGTTCATCTTTGTCTCATCTTTTCTCCATTCTTCCATTGTTGTGGGGTTCATTCATTTCTGAGTGTTTTTCCACATCCCATCGTGATTTCACCTTAATACTTGTGTCTGCTGTACTGAAAGACAGGACTTCAGGGTACCATGGTTAGGAACACAGGGCTCTGGAACTAAATCGCTGGTTTGAATCCCAGCTGTCCTACTCACTATGTGGCTGTAGACAATATTTACTTTATTCGGGTTCATCCATTTCCCCATCTATAAAGTAAAGGTAACAAGAGTATCTACCTCATCGGGTTGTCCTAAGAATTAAATAAGTAAATGGACATAAAGAGCTTAGAACAGCACATGATAACTAGCGAATACTCAGTAAGTGTCAGCTAGTCGGATGGAGGAGAGGGAAGGGAGGAGGTGGAGAGGGGTGGCTTTCTTCAGTGACCCACTGTTTCCCCCACCCCACTATATAAGCCCCTTCCAAAGAACAGAGAGGATACTTAACGTGAAAGTCTGTTGTGCCGAGAAGGACACTGTGCACATATTTCCTAAATGTTTCTGTGAATAATAAAGATGACGCTGTCAGGGCACTGGAAGCAAGAGGCACACGCACAAACACACACAGGCAAAGTTCTTCAAGCTCTGAGGATTTAGCCGGCTATACTTCCATTTCCAAATGCAAACCAGGCTATCCTCTACCCTCCTCACCACTCAACTCCAAAGAGCGATTCCAGCTCCTTTTCCTTTGCACTTCCCAGGGCACTGTAGCCAGGACAGCGCACCCATTCCCATGCTAGAACCCACAGCTCTACCTGCAGCCTCAATGGTCACGACACACTGATCTACGGATGTCTCCTAACCTCAAACTAGGGATGCCCCAAACCAAAATTCTCCCCTCCATCCCAACCCCCTCTGTCCCATTCCTTCAGCAGATGCCCTGGAGGTACGCACTTCAAACATCTGAACACTCTTGACTCTTTCCCCTCTCTCTTCTGGACTTAACTGTCTCTTACATCCAGATACTTCTCTCCATCTCCACTCCCATCTACTTTAATGAGGCCAACATCACCTGTCACTCTGTTGCAAGGACCCCCTCCTTAGTGCCTCCACCTTCAGACCTCCCTTTCAACAATCCATCATTCACTCTGCAGTCTGAGTGATTTTGCTAAAACATCAGTCTGACCATGAGTTGCCTTGTCTAAAATCTTCAGTAAATGGCTCCCCTCCAATACTGGAATACAGTTCCAAAAGACCCACCGGGATCTGGTTACTTCCCTGCTTACCTCTCCAGCCCACTGGCCGCCAATGTACTCCCACAGTTGTCCAGCTCCATAAGCTCCCTCCAGCCTTATGGAATTACTAGCAGCTCCAAGGAGGTCTCAGCTCTCCCTCCCTGGGAGGGAGAAATGCCCCTCACCTAACCCTTCCTTGGCAGAAATGCCCCTTGGCAGAAATGCCCCTCACCTACCCCTTCACCTGGTACATTCTTCTCTTCCTTCAAGACTCAAGTTAGACATCACCTCCACCAGGAACATTCCCTGACTCTGCTCCAAAGGTGAACTAGGAGCGCCTCATAGATACTCTCATGGTAATTACACGTAACTTACCCCGTCACAGCTTGCATCCCACTTAGGAGCTCCTACCAGCTCTCTGACAACACAAACTGTATTAGCAGGCATCCAATGAATACTTGAAAATTAAAGAGAAAATGAGGAGGCGTAACATAATAAGAAACATATATTTGGTCTCTGCCCCAGTTTCTGGTACAAAGCTTCTAAAACTCTTAGAATTCCAAGAGTGATAGAGGAGCATCTTTTGTTATTCATAATAAGCCCCATTCAACCTTATCTGAGTTTATGCTAATGAGATGACTCTTGGAGGCTGGTTGTCAGAGGAACCAACCAAGTGATTAGAGGGTAGGATCTTCCAGATCTGAAGCCTGACCTCAAGGGAGGGGAGAAGGGCAGGAGACTGAGCCCAATAACCAATGACCAATTATTTAATCGAGCATGCCCACATAATGGGGCCTCCATAAACACCCTAAATAAAGGGGTTCCAAGAGCTTCTGGGTCGGTGAACACATAGAGGTGTCAGGAGTGTGATGTGCCCAGAGAGGGTATGGAAGCTCTGTATCCTTTTCCCACACATTGCCCTATGTGTCACTTCCATTTGACTGTTCCTGAATTACATCCTTTTTAATTAGCCAGTTATAACAAGTATTTTCCTGAGTACTGTGAGCATTTCCAGCAAATTATCTAACCCAAGGAAGGGGTCATGGGAACCCCAGATTTACAGCTGGCCAGTCAGATGTGTAGGTGACAAACTAGGACTTCAGACCAGCGTCTGAAATGGGGGCTGTCTCACGGGACTGAACCCTCAACCTCTGGGTCCTGTACTAACTCTAGGTAGTTAGTGCCCAAATTGTTTAATGTGGGGGGCAGTGGGGAAACCACACATTTATTGTCAGAAATGTTGTGAGTACAGGAAATAGTTCTTCACAGCAGAAGGGAAAAAAAACAAGGAAAAGGTTTCAGGGTTCTTTCTGAACTGCTCTTCAACAATAAAGAAAGCAGAGAGAAATAAGAGTACTTTGTAAGACTGATTCTTTGATATAGCTGTTGCCTATGTCATCAATCTAGAAAACATACAAGGAATTCCAAAAGTGCATAAGGGTAAATTTATGCGGTATATAGGACTGCCAACGAGTGCACATCTTAGGATTCCATAAACACACTCTCATCACAGAGACTCTGTAAAGACAGAACGAACTTGAGAGAGAAGAGAAAGCCTACCAGCGGGCAACCAGCTCCATGTAGTCGCTCTGCTTGGGTTTACAGGTCACATCTACCTCAGTCCCCAGGACACGGGTTTCTCCTTGGCAGAGAAACAGATGTTTATTGAAATGCATCCTAAGATAAAGCCTCTGATTGTTCACTGACATTGGAGAAAATGTAAAGTACTCCTTTATCCAACATTCCAGGACTGAGATAACAATAAAACACACACACACACACTTACACAAATACACAGCCACACATACATCACACACAAACATACACATATGCAAACCTTACACACATGTAAAATGAGGGTAAGGAGGAAAATTAGCCTCATGTAACAGAAAGGCTAGAATTTACTCTCCATCTATTAAGATACAGATGTATTTCCCGTAGCCATGAATACACTGGGTTTGGAAACTCTAGGAGTACCCCTGCTTATATTTTGCTGGGACTCCTTTTGTTAGCAAAGAGTGGATATAGAAAATATGTAGATTCAAATCAAGGTTACTTGAGGATGCAGCTGCCAGACTGGAATTTTTCCTTCATCAGAATGCACCAGAGAGTCCTTACAAAGACAAGCTTGATCTGCTTTATGAACAGGCTATTTCACAAGGAAACAAATTTACAAATAGACTTAACTCTACACTCAAACCTTAACCCTTAACTCTGAATCTTTACCAATATATGCTTTATAAGACTCTCATTCAGCAACTTATGGAGGACAGTCTACATATTCTATCTTAAAAATGTAGTTTATGTTTCTCTCTCTAAATTTGTTTTATTTTTACTAAATTGCAATTGAACTGACAGCTGGAGAAGAATTTTGCCTCTGTAATGGACACAGAGTGGTACCAAAATAAAGGCTAGTATATAGAAGAACATAAAATATAATAAAGGCGGTATCACAAGTCAGTGAGTAAGGAATGAATGAATTCAACAAACAAGATTGGGGGAAATGAGTGTTGGGGACAAGGAAGGAATCAAATTAGGGCCTCAACTAAATTATATATCCAAATAAACTGTGAAGCAACAAAGCAGGAGTTGGCAAACTGTAAACGACCAGCTACTAAATATTACAGGTTTCTGTCACAACTATTCAACCATGCCAGTGTGACAGCATTATGAACAAATAAGTATGGCTATGCCAATAAAACTTTATTTACAAAAACAGGTGACAGGACCTTTGGATGAAAAAGCCAAATAGTAAACAAACAAATAATTCCAAAAGAAAATAGTGGGAATATCTGATCTAGGGAAGAATTTCTAAGCATAAAAGCAATGGGAAAAATCATAGAGGAAAGATGATTATGCTTATCACATACATTTAAACTTTTGTTAGTAAAACAAGTATATAAAGAAAGTAATCAAAAGGCAAATGACAAAATGGAAAAATATTTGAAATAAATATGAAAAGGCCACCTGGGTGACTCAGTCAGTAAGTGTCCAACTCTTGATTTTGGTTTAGGTCATGATCTCACCTTTCATGAGATCGAGCCCCATGTGGGGCTCTGTGCTGTCAAAGCAGAGCCTCCTTGGGATTCTCTATGCCTCTCTCTCTCTGTCCCTCCCCTACTCGTGCTCTCTCTCTCTCTCTCTCAAAATAAATAAACATTCAAAAAAATAAAATTAAATAAATATGACAAAGGATTTGGAGCTTGAAAATTATCTCTTCGGGGTGCCCGGGTGGCTCAGGTGGTTAAGCATCCGACTTCAGCTCAGGTCATGATCTCGTGATTCGTGAGTTTGAGCCCCACATTGAGCTCTGTGCTGACAGCTCAGAGCCTGGAGCCTGCTTCGGATTCTGTGTCTCCCTCTCTCTCTCTGCCCCTCCCCGACTCACACTCTTTCTCTCAGTCTCTCAAAAATGAATTAATGTGGAAAAAAAAAAAAAAGAAGAAGAAAGAAAATTATCCTTTGTCTCGCAAATTGGCAAAAATGATGCTGGCATTTTTATGAAATGACTAATATTCACTGCTCTTGGAATGTAAATGGAATCAATCATCAAGCAATAAAAGAATATGCCTTAAAGGGACTTTTAAAAATTCATTCTTGCCTTAGTAAGTTCATGTTCATGAACTATCTAGCCTATGAAAATATTCAAGATCCGTAGAAAGACTTTTGGGTGAAGATGTCCTCTATAATTTTAATGTATAATAACCTAAATGCCTAATAGCAGAGAAGCATTCAAATAAATTCTAGAATATACATGGCAGTAGAATATTATGCACATACTAGCATTTTAGTGGAACATTACGGGCCATAAGAAAATTTTTAAAAGGCATCAGGAATGGCACCTGGCTGGATCCATTGGTGGAACATGCAACTCTGGATCTTGGGGCTGAGTTTGAGCCCCACCTTGGGTGTAGAGATTACTTAAAAATAAAACCTTTCTTTAACAGAAAGCCATAAGAAATGATTTATGAAATATGCTATTTTTATATTTGCATAAGCAGAGAAAAATATTAGAAAACACACTACATATTCAGCAGTAATTATCTCTCGGCTATGGGATTATGGGTGATTTTTATTTTCCTCTTTATTCTTCTCTATAGTCTCTTAAGTTTCCTCTAATAATTATATATTCTAAGTATGAAAGACAATGCTACTTTTACAAAGCAAGAGAATTGTTGCTTCTCACTAAATCTGTGAGAGAAACATAAATCAGCTACTTGGAATATCTAAAAAGTGAGACTTGAGCGAAGCAACAACAGCTTTCCTCATCTGTTTCTACTCAGTATTTCTGCTGCTTTCCTCTTTAATATCTAAGAAACAGCTACCAGCTCTAAAAGGGTGAAGACCTCCCGGAACAGACACATTCCAGCCCCTACAACAGAACGGTTCAGAATTCCCCTGGGATATCTGAGAATGCCTGTGGTCATGCCTCCAACAGTTGAGGCAAAATGAGTGCTAATTTGAATCCCCATACAACCATGTTATTGACCTAAGTCTACCTACAGCAATCTAAGGCGGTTATTCTGTTCATAAATAACTCTGTCAATAGTTTAAGAAATAAAGAGCAATAAGGAAGGCAGACTGCTTGAAGTCACAAGGAGAGAAAACAAATGTTCTTGTCTTCAACTTTTAAAAATCTCAAAAGAATCTTTCTGGAGGGCAATCTGGCTAACTATGTATCAAAATCCTTTAAAAAGCAAAAGCTTCTGCACTGCAAAGGAAACAATCAACAAAACTAAAAGGCAACCAACGGAATGGGAAAAGATATTTGCAAATGACTATCGGACAAAGGGCTAGTATCCAAAATCTATAAAGAACTCACCAAACTCCACACCCAAAAAACAAATAATCCAGTGAAGAAATGGGCAGAAGACATGAATAGACACTTCTCTAAAGAAGACATCCAGACGGCCAACAGGCACATGAAAAGATGCTCAATGTCACTCCTCATCAGGAAAATACAAATCAAAACCACACTCAGATACCACCTCACGCCAGTCAGAGTGGCTAAAATGAACAAATCAGGAGACTATAGATGCTGGAGAGGGTGTAGAGAAAACGGGAACCCTCCTGCACTGTTGGTGGGAATGCAAACTGGTGGAGCCACTCTGGAAAACAGTATGGAGGTTCCTCAAAAAATTAAAAATAGATCTATCCTATGACCCAGCAATAGCACTGCTAGGAATTTACCCAAGGGATACAGGAATGTTGATGCATAGGGCCACTTGTACCCCAATGTTTATAGCAGCACTTTCAACAATAGCCAAATTATGGAAAGAGCCTAAATGTCCATCAACTGATGAATGGATAAAGAAGTTGTGGTTTATATATACAATGGAATACTATTTGGCAATTGGAAAGAATGAAATCTGGCCTTTTGTAGCAACGTGGATGGAACCGGAGAGTGTTATGCTAAGTGAAATAAGTCATGCAGAGAAAGACAGATACCATATGTTTTTACTCTTATGTGGATCCTGAGAAACTTAACAGAAGACCATGGGGGAGGGGAAGGGGATAAAAAAACTTAGGGAGGGAGGCAAACCATAAGAGACTCTTAAAAACTGAGAATAAACTGAGGGTTGATGGGGGTGGGAAGGAGGGGAGGGTTGGTGATGGGCATTGAGGAGGGCACCTGTTGGGATGAGCACTGGGTGTTGTATGGAAACCAATTTGACAATAAATTTCATACTAAAAAAAAAAAGAAAGCAAATACGCTTTTGCCTAACTCTTCCAGGTCTAGAAATCTGTGCTAAGAAGACAATTTGACAAATGTCTAAAGCATATATGCAAGGATGTTTATCACAGCATTTATTGTTGGCACGAAAATAGAAAGTGAAACAGTGGGTATAGGTTAAACAAAATGTCACATCCTGCAATGTGAATGTGTGTGTCCTCTCAAAATGCGTATGCAGAGGCCTAATTCCCAATGGGATGGAAGGTGGTGGTGAGGCCTTTAGGATGGGATTATTAGGTCATGAGGGTAGAGCACTCATGAAGCCCCCTTTAACCAGGAAGAGACTATAGTGCTCTTATAAAAGAGACCCCACAGAGATCCACTGCCCCTCTTCCGTATGAGGTTACATCGAGAAGACTGCCCTCAAGGAGCCAGGAAGCGGGCCCTCACCAGATACTGAATATGCAGGTGCCTGAATCTTGGACTTCTCAGCCTCCAAAACTGGGAGACATAAATATTTATTATTTACAAGACACCCAGTCTATGGCATTTTGTGATGGCAGCCTGAAATGAACTCAGACACATCCATACAATGAAATGCCACCAATAAGATTGAGACATAAATGTATACTTATTAACATGTAAAGATATGTGTAATATACTGTGGAGACTATTTAAAGCTAGTTATAGACTACATAACAAAATAACATGTTTATTATATGTATGTATTAACTTGGGCTGCCATAACAAAATACCATAGACCAGGTGGCTTACACAACAGAAATTTATTTTCTCACAGTTCTGGAGGCTAAAGTCCTAGGTTAGGGTGCCAGCAAGGTCAGTGCCTGGTAAAGACTCTTGTCTTGCAGCAGACAAGCTGCCTTCCTGCTATGTGCTCACACGGTGAGGGTGTTAGGGCTCTCTTACTCTTCCCGTAAGGCCACAGCCTTATCAAATTAAGCCCTCACCTTTATGACTTTATTTAATTTAATATTTCCTAAAGACCCTCATCTCCAGATTCATCACATTGGGGGTCAGGGCTTTGACATATGGATTTTGGGAGTCCAACTGAATCCAGAGAAACTCACAACAATTATATTTTCTTATGAACAATGCTGTACTTGGATGAAATTCTGGAAGGTTTTGCCTCAAAATGTTTAAATTGGTGGGTTACGTCTATGTACCGAACACAGCATGCTTGGTTTCTACAATAAATGTTAATTACCTGTTTAAAATTTCATAAATATTAATAAGGTAGTACATTTTAATAAAGCGTTGGGGGAAAGGTACAGTAGTCTTTCAGGCTGGTCTCACTGGCTGTGCTCACAGAAAGCAGCATCAACAGAGCAGGGCAATCTCAAGACACAGGAAATGGATCCAGGAATCAGAGCAGACAGTTCCTTGAAAACACCTCCAATTTACTAATGTGATCTAAATAGGCAACAAAGCCCACAGGGCATCATTAGGAAGGATATTCGAAATAAAATGGAAAACACAGCCTACCCAAAGCCACACTGCAGCGATCGGACTCAGAACCAAGGCAGTGTTCCAGAAGGCAGCCACGCAGGTTTCTGCTTTCTTACACCTCAAGACAGTTCTCACAATGCAAGAAAAAAATTATGAGGGAACACCTAAAATAAGCAAGATCCAGCCTGTACTTTCCCCACTGCCTCAAGCTGACAGGTATCAGACAGACCATGTTTCACTTATCACCTGTGGCAGATTCACCAGTTCTCTCCCCTTACCTCTCCCCTCCCCCCCCACCCATCCCCCACCTCCAAACAGACACACAGACATGCACAAGGAGGACTGCAGGCTCTTAGGAGCACATATCACCCTCAACTCCATTCTCTGTGCACAGTACACATGACAAATCAGAGGATTTTCATAGCCAGTAGGCGTTTTCTGTTAGGAAGGACTGGTTAGCCTGGGGAGACCACAGCAGTCTGGTGAAATTCTGTACCGTTATAAAGGCTGAGAACATGTTGAAGACATGTAGCAAATCTTATAATAAAAGAACCATGAGAAACTTCACACCTTTAAGGAGGTAAGAAAAAAATTAAATATTAATTTACAATGGGTAAAATTGTCACTTATTATCCAGTCATGTCACAAAAGAAATCGAAGACAGGAAGTTTGTTTTCTCCCCTTGTGGCTTCCAGCAGTTTGCCTTCATGGCCACTCTCTAGGAGGCTGCTGACAGGATCCTAGCTGCTGTCGCGGTTATAACTGAGCGATTTCTTCCACTTCACTAGTAACTGGCAAAAAGAGAGCATGGTACAGAATAATCCTACGGCTCCTCCGTTCTTCCACAGACGTGTTAAGAGAATATTATATTGGGGTGTCTGGGTGGCTCAGTCGGTTAAACGTCTGACTTAGGCTCAGGTCATGATCTCGCAGTTTGTGGGTTCGAGCCCCGCGTCTGGCTCTGTGCTGACAGCTCAGAGCCTGGAGCCTGTTTCCGATTCTTTGTCTCCTTCTCTCTCTGCCCCTCCCCCACTTGTGCTCTATCTCTATCAAAAATAAATAAATGTAAAAAACAAATTTTTTTAAAGAGAATATTATATTATAATAAGTTATTGAGTAAAACAGGTCAAGTTCTAGCCATAAGGCTATGCCCATCACAAACCCTCACAGACAGGTGTATTGTGTCACCTCACACTGCCCCTTGTCACAGAAGGGGCCTGGGCTGAGCTAGGCCTTCATGTCCTCGGACAATGCCCTTGTGCCTTCTGTCGGCCTCTCCCTGACGGGGACGTGAGCTTCCTCGTCACTTCTGTACACTCAGCGCTCAGCACAAAGGAGCATTCAAGGTTGTGTCTGGAATGAGCTGAACTAATCCATTCAATTACTTAGAAAAGGAGGACGTTAGGAAAAATCTATATTCAGGTATAGAGACTGCCCCAACTCAGTCTTGGCCCTCCACTGTGGTAGGATTACTAGTCAAAATTTAAAGGTGGTACGGTCGAAATTCAGTCCCCAGAGGCCAGATGAGCCACTTCCCAGTGTCCTACCCACCATGGGGCTGATTCATGCCATTTAGATATAAAAAGAGCCTTCCTGTACAAGATCACACAGCTGCAGCCTTGCAAAGTTAAAGTCTGCACTAGAGACATCTGATTTTTGCTTCAGAGCCAACTTTAATGATGATAAAAATGCTTTTTCTTCACCACAAAGTTCTCTATTAGCTTATTACACTCTGCCTGTTGTAAAAGGATTTAAAGTGATTTATATAAATACATATAAAATAAGACAAAAACTATTTAATAAGCACATGAGAAAGAGCAGATGGTGATAAAACAGTCATATAGGAAAATAAGGAGCAAAGTTTAAGGGCAAAAAAAAAAAAAAATCATTTTGAAAGAGCCTATGTATCGGTCGCAGGTTTGGGACTAAGCTTTCTTTTACCAGGCAACAGAAGAGGTGGCTGAGATCAGTTACATGAATCTTAATGTACATAAAATACGAAGTTCCTCAGGAAGAGCACAACCATTCAGAGTATGGACAGAAGAAATTTACTTCATAATTTACCTCATGAAAAGAACACTAAAAAATAGAAATCATTATGCTAATAGCTAACAATTAGCACTAACTTATATATAAAACACTGTCTTAAGGGCTCTAGACATACTCACTCATTTAATAATCCCATGAGGTAGGAATTATGATTATCTGCATTTCATTAAATGCAGATTTATTTCATTATTCATTAATAGTGAAAATGAGGAACCGAGCAGTTAAGTAAATTGCCCGAGGTCACCAGCTAGCAAATGTGGACTGGGGATTCAGGCCCTGCAGGCTGGCTCCAGAGTCCCACTCTTCACCACCACACCAGTGCCTCCGCCTCATCCAAAATCAACTGAGCAATGCCCTCAACAAAACCCTTGTAGTAGACGTCACTTTCGTAAGGATGTTTCTCATGCTGCCCTTCCGTTCGGCCAAGAGAAAAACACAAAGCTTTGCTCTGTAGCAGCAATTCCACTGAGGCCAGAATGAGGCAATCCATCCATGTGGGTTTCTGACACATGGGCAGATATCTGGAAGATGTAGAGTCTCTCGAAGAATGGGTGGCCTCAAGCCCTTCTGGCTAATCCTCATGAACATTATTACTTCTCCTCCACAAGATCTGGTGCACAGTGAGCGGCCAGGATGGGGGTTATACGTGAGGAGCAGGTAAAATCCAGCTCTGACCTGCTGACAGTTCAGGCACAGCCACAGGCTGGACAAGTCTCCTGAGCTGAAGGAAGGACAGATACCCTACTAACTAAGGCTGAGGAGCCAACAGGCCCACATCTGCCTGAAGAGCGGGTCTGCCCTGCCCTGCCCTTGCCCGGAGGGGGCTCAAAGGAACACCATCAGGCAGGGCTCCCCTAAGAAAGGGTTTGGCCGGCTCAAAGCAAAGGAGGAAAAGGCCCTCACATGCCTGTGTCATAGGACAGGTCTCAACAGAGATGGTCTGGGTACTGCCCAAAGATGGTGTCATCAATTGTCAGTCATGACCACAGCAAACCCATGGAATGTTCGGCTTTGAACCACAGAGTTTCTTGATGTGGCTTCAGGACAGGAGGGTTGAAAAGTATCACTCTAGGGCAGATTACTGAAAATGAGCCAGTTATTGTTTGGGGAACGCTACAAAAATTTTTGATAAAAGACGTTGGCTTTAGGATAAGTGATCATAACCTGACTTCTCAACAGCTTCTCCAAGATCAAGTTCATGACCATTAAAAACATTTCATTAGAATTCACTCATTAACTAAGCACTCAACTACAAATCAGACACTGTTCTTGCTGTTGGGGCAGAACAGCAAATAAAACAGACAAAAATCCCAGCTATCCGAAAGCTTACTCTTTTTTTTTTTTTTAATATTTATTTATTTTGGGGAGAGCACAAGTGGGAAAGGGGCAGAGAGAGGGGGACAGAGGATCCAAAGTGAGTCATCGAGCAGAGAGCCCGATGTGAGCTCAAACTCACGAACTGAGAGATCATAACCTGAGGCAAAGTTAGACGCGCAAATGACTGAGCCAGCCAGGTCCCCCCAAAAGCTTATTCTTCTTGTAAGTCTGATAAGCAACACTTAACTGCTAACTACTCTTACTATACTTGACTAACAGTGTCAGGTGGAGATAAATAATGAAGAGACCATGGCAGAGAATCAGAGGAGGGTGCCCTGCAGGGGCTACAAGATTATACTGGTGGCCAAGGAAGCCTCACTTAGAAGGGGAAATCAGAGCGAGCCCTGCAGGAGGCCAGGGATGGACCGGGCAAACGCCTGGCTGGAGAGGTCTAGGTGAGAACAGCAAGGCATCCCGAAAAGCCAGCGGGAAGTGTGGAATGAGGAGAGAGTGAGAAGAAAATGGGGGTCTCTGGGAGCAAGCAGGGGGCAGCAGGTGGGTAGGGGCAGACCCCGAGGCCACAGGAAGGATTCTGGATCTGCCTCTGAGTAGAGAAGCGACCACTGGACCTTCCTTTTCAAAGGAGCACTGTTGGCCGACTGAGGAGAGGCCACGGGGTCAAGGACAGAAGCAGGGAGAGCAGTTTGGAGGGAGAGGGTGCATCTTTCCACCCACAGCACCTTAGCCCCACGCACGCACAGCCACGCCTTTCTCGGTCTGCAGGTACAGGCGACCGTGGCAGGCAGGAGCACCTGACCCAACACACAGGAGCAGTGCTTCACAATCCAGCCCCCGAGTGCTGACAGACCCCCCGGCTGGTTATTACTCCCTCGTGCAACCAAGGAAAAAGGAAAACAAGCAGAGTCTCTTGAAGATGGCTTAACCCAAGACAAGTCAGCGCGACCGAAGGGAGGAGAAGCAGGCGGAATGGGGGAGGTGGGGCCCTTACTGGCCAAGCAGTCCCAGGGCTGTCGGGGTTGGGGATTACAGCTCATGGAGCAGACTCTGTAATGGGCCAGTCCTTCCAATCTCGAATCCCAGTTGTTCTCCAACGCATACTCCAAAATACATTAGGGTTTAAAATATTTAACAGTTAATACATCCACTTCAGTTCCATGCCCACACATAATACTGCCTTCCAAAATGCATATGATGCCCAAATGATGCCCTCCTGCCCTTCCTCCCAAGGGCTTTGAGAGCTAATGTCACATAAGACCCTCCACAAGATGCGAGGCTGGGCGACCTGATCTGATCCCGGGGTGCAAATGGCCTGCCGGCACCCCCTCCCCACGTCAGATGGCAGCCTAACGACCAGGAACAGCTTTGGGGTTTCCACGCACCTCGCCCTCGCCTTACTGAGTGGCTGCTGGCCAGACACACACACACAGAGACTCCCACGTGTGTTATTCTCACTCATTTCAACAAAAAACTGTGATAAGAACAGAAGGGAAAATGGCAAGGCCTCCTGAGGGTGGAGGAGACCAGCATGCAGCCTCCTCATGAGCCTGGTATTTGTGAGAAGGCCCCAGAGAGGCACACCCATCTGTGACCTGTCACCTCCTCATGCGTTGTACCCGGGAGGAAAGAACACCGAAGTGTCACCTAAGCTTCCTGTTAACTCTCAAGAGCCTTCACCCAAAGACAGTATAAATAGTCAGATTTGAAATAATAAAACTGCAAACATTTCTCTTGCACCCATTACAGTTTTCTTTCAAGCTCCCTTTCAATGTCTCCCAGAATGGAAGGACCAACCACAGGCCATTAGTAAGAAAATTTCGCCAGGGAAAAGACTAAGATGTAAAGGAACTGAATAATTCACTATCACTGGTAGAGGGTTCAATATACAGTGCCCTAAATATACACTTTGCCACGCATTATTTCTGAGACTACACCGAGAACGTGTAAGCTCATAAAGCTAACTTAGAAAACTAATCTGTAATCAATTACCGTACTCCAGCTTCTCTCTCTGTATGCATTTAAGCTCTGATGAATGCAGGGCATTCTCGCACATACAAACAGGCACCTCATAATTAAACTTAAGGCCACTTAATTACCCATTTACACACCCAGGCTACAGATACACAAGCACACTGAAGTAAATACATACATTTGCTTTATAAGTAAAGACAAGTTTATTCTAACACCACCAAACTCCTTGTTAATTAAGCAAGACAGCATTTACCAGACAGGAGGAGATCAATAATTCTGAGTCTTCTTTTGTCCAATTGTATGCTGTATATTCAAGGGCATTATTCTCTCCTTGCTGTTTGCACATATAAGCACAGTTTCTTTCAAACACGGTGCGGATGCCTTTAAACAGAATTACACTAGTCGTGCAACCCATCCCCAAGGTGTAGATGTTCAGATTTCTAGCAATCTCTACTCCATCTCGACATCATCTTCCTTGGCTCTTCTGAGCAGGCTCCCACTGTACCATCCTCATGACAGGCAGTTGCCGGCACCAGAACAGAAGGGAAGCTCCGAGCTGTTGCACTAGAATCTGCTCCTGCCCAACTGCCTGACAAAAAAAAAAAAAAAAAAAACCAGGCTCCGAGTGTCAAACAGGAGGGGTGGTGCAAAAACCAGATGACACACCTCGGATGCACCAAAATCTTTAAGGTATCGTTTTTTCCAGTAGATTGCTTCCCTGTTAATACCAAAGAACAAATAAGCAGGAGATTTACATGTGGTTAACTGGGAAACTGCCGGCTCCTGTGATTTGCTTAGGATTGTTCGGAATCTCAGAACCTGCCCAAAATGAAAAAAATGGTGCCAGACAGCCACCCTGCTGCAGATGCTGCTGGAAGGCACAAAGAATGTTCATCTGCTGCAAGGAATCACTCTCCCAGAATGCTTAGCCCAGCATCTATATTAGCAAACATCTCTTTCCTTGACCTAAATATGCTGTTTGTTTAATCCTGCATCCGTGAGGAACAGAGAAGCAAAAGGAAAAAAAAAAAAAAAAAGCCCAAAAATGAGAGAAATCACTAAGATGACTGCTGCTATGGAAACATGTGTAAGCCCACTTCAAACAACCTTTTGCATGTGTGGGTAACAGCTTGCTGACAGCAAATCACAAGGGAACACAAAATTGCTGTGTCAATCTTGACTTCTGCCCACTTCCACTCTGCTAGAGAGAGGACTAGCAACTTTGCACTGCTTAATACGATTCTCCCATCTCTGGTACCCAAAGACGCAAATGAGAACGTGCATAGAGTCACCTGATCGGGCTGGACATACACCTTCTGAAGCAGCACTCTAATATGCGACGGTACATACACACGGAAGTCCCACAGTCAACAGGGCTATTATCTGGGGTGCATAAATTAATCCAGGTCCCTGCACTGCAGAATGAACTGGCTAACACTATACTACCGTATGTGTGTCTTCGGCAATGGCGAATAGGGAAACTTGTCACTGATAAAATACTAAATTGACCCTTGCATTCCCCTTCTGAAAACTGAAAAGTAAATTATGTAAAAAGACTGTGATGAACTCACAGGAAAACCCCTCCCACCTACAATATGTATCTAGAAAAAAGTTACTGCTCTTTTAAGATCTGTTCTGAATTCTTCCTTATTTCACAAGGCAACAGATGGTTTTCATTTTCTATCTACAGATTTCAAAGTTAGAGTGAATTATAATGACTGAGTACCTACTGGTTGGTAACAGAGACCAGTGTAATGTAATAAAAGCACATCTTTAGAGAATACTATGTGGTCACATAATCTCAAAATTTCTGTTTTTTATGGTTAGTTTACCTATTAGACCTCACAGATAAGCAAAAATCAAGGCTTCTTCTTTCTCCTGCATTTTTATGCAAACTTTCTCGAACAGCCACAGAGATCAAAAGAGTAAAGATACTGGCCACATGAAAAAAAAACAAAAACAAAACACCAGAGTAACTATACGTGGTCTAGAGCATTCAGCTTCAGAATTGCAATTCTGTTAAAACAGAGCTACCATGTTCAAGATTACACCCAAGTCCTGACATCAGAACAGCCAAGTCTTCATGTGACATCACAATGCTGGCAGATAAATAACATGAAAACTCATCTACACAGAAACTGAATATTGTGGACTATAAAACCCTCAACACACGGGTTAAATCACCTATCTTGAGAATTCCAAATGCTCACCATCAATCTTAACTTCTATACTGCAAGGAAAACAATTTAAAAAATAAAGTGAATATAAATAAAGTGAATATAAATAAAGATGATACCTAGAAATTTAAAATTAATTTATTATTGTTACTACCTATTTTAGACATCCTGGGTGCAAAAGCCAGGGAATATTATTTGAGATACAAAAGATTATGCCTGAACTTTACAAAGGATTATAAATGATAACCAAGCAAATTTTAAAGCTGCTGGTATGTTCTATTTGAATTACTTTAAAAACTCCTAAGTTAATATTTAAAACAAGGGGACAGAATGGAACAACTTCCCAACAATCATTCAGAGGAAAAAGAAATATTTCTTAGGGACCAACTAACAGGCATTTAAGCAACTTGTATTAATTTTAAATATTAATCATTTTCCAACCAACAAAATCAGTGGGCAAGAAAAACAACAGAAAATATTTAGAGCAAAGGGTTCGACAAGGCTAAAAATGAGTTTCATGCTGATAGAAGCATGACAAAATGAATCATTCAAATGTGATGTTGGTTTCACTGATTTTTCTGCATCAGAATGATCTTGGATTAGTCTCAAAGGATAATTACCATGAATTCCATCAGAGGACACAGAGATGGTGGCAACCAGTTCAGCCACCTATGGAGTATGCGTTTCAACTTGGAGATCACATTTGCTCTCTCGTCTTTAAATGTGACTTCTAATTTTCACAATTCCCAAGACTGAAAGTCTGCCCCTGACTCCGTCTCGAGCCCCAAGCCCATGTCTTCCTCCCCTGCTGACAATGACACCCGACTGTCCTAGCACCACCTCACCCTCAGACGTTCCAAATCAATCATCTTTTAGTATGACACCCTGGGATGGTATGTCGGCACAATGACAGATTTTTAAGCCATAGGAAGGAATGAAGTAGTGATTTAGGCTACAATATGGATGAACCTGGAAAATGTTATGCAGAGTGAAAAAAGCCAGTCACAAAAGACCTCCTATCGTAGGCTTCTATTTAAATGAAATGTCTAGAAGAGGCGAATCCGTAGAGAATGAAAGTCGATGAGTGGGTGCCAGGGAATGGGGAGTGATTGCTAATGGGCACAGAACTTCTTTTAGGAGAAAAAAAAATGTTCAGATATTGGACAGTGTTTCTAACATATACACTGTCTGCGAATATACTAAAAACCACTGGATTGAACACTTTATACAGGTGAGTTCTATGGTTTGTGAATGTAATAAAGAGCCTGACTCCACTATTGGTCTTTTGCTACCGACAGCTTTAAGCCTCCCTGCTCTTTTCCCCCTTCTGTCCCACATCTGGACAAACTTGAAAGGAGGTTCCAGGTGGCTCCTTCCTGTGGTCCCAGCAGGAAATTCAAACCCCTCAGGAACCCTCACTCTGGCCCCACCCGCTAACCGCCACAAAAACCCCAAACCAGGCTCGGGACCTGCTTGGGAGCTACCCTGCTCTCCTCAAAGAGCTCATTACATGAGTAATAAACCTCGTGACACCCTTCTCCTGAGTGCGGTGTCATTAGTGTCAACATCCAAAGCAAATTTGGGGTGTGAGGGGGCCGGGGGAGGGTCCATCCTCTTTCTGTGGAATGGTCCCAACAGTGACATATATCTCAATAAAGCTGTTACTAAAAATAGGAGAGGGGAGGGAGATAACATCTACTCTGCCCACCCTGGAAGGTTGTCAAGTTCAAATAAAATAATAGGTGAGAACTCAACCAAGAAATTGCTGTAAACATGTCAGTAACTATTGTTTTATACTGCACAAAAGACTTACTGTGTAGCTCGAAACAGCCACCTTGCTTAATGAATTTACAACTTCGGAATGTTGCTCTGGCCCAAATACAGGGAATACAGGAATACAGAAGCCAGGGACCAGGGAGTGCCTGGGGCTGCCCTCCGCGCGTGCATTTTTTTCCTTCTTTTTTTTTAATTTGAGAGAGAGAGAGAGAGCAAGCGTGCATGGGGGAGAGGGACAGAGGGAGGGAGAGAGAGAGAGAGAGAAAGAGATAGAGAATCTGAAGCAGATTCCACACTCAGTGCACAGCCCTACGCAGGGCTCAATCCCCTGACTCTGGGATCATGACCTGAGCCATAATCAAGAGTCAGCTGCTTACTAACTGAACTACCCAGGTGCCCCAGGGGGTGCGTTTTAACCTAGGAAAGGAGCTCCAGCCTGTACAAACCACCAGGAAACCTGTACAAACAGTAAGTTCGGGTAAGACATGCTGCCCCACTCGGCAATCACAGCTAATCTCAGCCATTTGGCCACAGAGACCACAGCAAGCAAGTCTCAAGCTCTGAGCCCCACCCGAAAGAATAACCATCTAGAACTGCTGTTCCCATGTGCAAGCCTCTCCTTGCCAACAGCCTTTGTGTTTGAAATACGTTCTAAAGGTCGGGTTAGTTTGACAAGTAGATTTACTTCATACTCTCTCAGAAAACTGTGCATAAAGAAGAATTTTAAATAACACCAAAAACATCAGGAACTACAAGCTAGAATTAATATCATATCTCAAACAGATAGAAGTCTTCTACCTCGGTCAGACCTTGGGCCCTACCTTACGAGGAGACCAGGAAGGGAGGGAAATTCTGTCCATTCTGCAGTGGTTAAAATGAAGATCTCATGTAATGATAATACATCACACTCTATCTAACTGCCATTACAGTGGCCAGTCCATAAGAAGAGGTAATCTTCATCCCTGACAGTCCATACTACATTTCTCATTGCAGTGAATTCTGCTGAACAAAGAAACCGTATGTAAGTTGGCCTATTACTCCTTATTCATTTTATATTCAACAGTATAATCAAAGTTAAGTAGTGTGTCTAGCATAGGGCCTAGTATATACCACATGCTCGATAAATGGTGGTCTCCTCCACGTTTGCCCCAGATTAAAGTTTTTTCTTCCCCGTTATACAGTGAGATAGTTCTTCTAAAAATACAAGCACTTCTTACACAAAACTCAGGCATATGAGAATTTAAGATCTAATAAATTCAAACTACAAATTCTTTTTTTTTTTTTTTTTTTTTTTTAATTTTTTTTTTCAACGTTTATTTATTTTTGGGACAGAGAGAGACAGAGCATGAACGGGGGAGGGGCAGAGAGAGAGGGAGACACAGAATCGGAAACAGGCTCCAGGCTCTGAGCCATCAGCCCAGAGCCCGACGCGGGGCTCGAACTCACGGACCGCGAGATCGTGACCTGGCTGAAGTCGGCCGCTTAACCGACTGCGCCACCCAGGCGCCCCAAACTACAAATTCTTTATATCGGTAAAATATGACTCAAAGACAGAAAGGGAGTGTCAGGGAACAAGAAAAGGGAGTTAAGATAGTGAAGAAGGAGTGGAGGTTTTAGCAATGATCATTAGAAAAAGTTTGTTGTGGGGCGCCTGGGTGGCGCAGTCGGTTAAGCGTCCGACTTCAGCCAGGTCACGATCTCGCGGTCCGGGAGTTCGAGCCCCGCGTCGGGCTCTGGGCTGATGGCTCAGAGCCTGGAGCCTGTTTCCGATTCTGTGTCTCCCTCTCTCTCTGCCCCTCCCCCGTTCATACTCTGTCTCTCTCTGTCCCAAAAATAAATAAACGTTGAAAAAAAAAAATTTAAAAAAAAAAAAAGAAAAAGTTTGTTGTTTTTTTAAGTAAGGGAAATCAAGGAAGTTTTATTACATAAGGACCTTTTTAAAAATAAGGAAAAGGCGAACTCTCCAACCATTGTGTATTTCAGGAACATAAACCTCAAAATTGTGGGAAAGAAGGTAGACTTACAGCATATCTAAATTTATCCATCATTTATCATCCCCACCTCCAAAACACACGGAAGTGCCACTATCAGTCACCGTGGGATGAACAAAGACGGCAGGTGGGCCTCACGGCCAATGGCACAGACAGGAGTTTTAGACCCTCAAAGAGCTCAGTGAAACAAACTAATTTTGGTAAAAATGTATCTCTAAAGTCATACCCACACAAAATATTTGAACCAAGCCTGCTGCTAACAGTGGTAATTAAATGTTCCCAAAAGTAGACAACACAAAGTTACACATGTGTCTCCATGTTGGCGCTAGAATATTAGAGAGACTATTAGGAAGGTGACAGGTCCCTGTGGGGTGCTCTGAACATAGAGTGACAAAGTAGGAGTGGACGCAACCAGACTGGCTCTCCAGAACAGAGGGCAGTGGTCCTCCAGAGATGAGCAGACTCTCTCAAAAGAAATTAGAGGGGTGCCTAGGTGGCTCAGTTGGCTGAGCATCCAACTTCAGCTCAGGTCATGACCTCATGGCTCATGAGTTCGAGCCCCACGTCGGGCTCTGTGCTGACAGCTCAGAGCCTGGAGCCTGCTTCGGATTCTGTGTCTCCCTCTCTCTCTGACCCTTCCGCATTCATGCTCTGTCTCTCTCAAAAACATAAACAAACATTTTTTAAAAAAATTAGAGAATCTTCCTTTTCAGTACTGGCAGGAGACTGAGTTAAACAGATTTTAAAATAAAACAGAACTCCTAAAGGAAGAAAAGGTGGGGTTAAGAAGACCAACTTGGGGCGCCTGGGTGGCTCGGTCGGTTGAGCATCCGACTTCGGCTCAGGTCACAATGTCACGGTCCGTGAGTTCGAGCCCTGCATCGGGCTCTGTGCTGACAGCTCAGAGTCTGGAGCCTGTTTCGGATTCTGTGTCTCCCTCTCTCTCTGCTCCTCCCCTGTTCATGCTCTGTCTCTCTCTGTCTCAAAAATAAATAAACGTTAAAAAAATTAAAAAAAAAAAAAAAGAAGACCAACTTATTTTGCTAGTAGGAATATAAAATGAATATAAAATAGCCACTGTGAAATAGAGTATGGTGATTCCTCACAAAATTAAATGAAGAATTACCATATGACCCAGCCATTACACTTCTCAGTAAATGTCCAACAGGGCTGAAAGCAGAGGTCTGAGGAGGTATTTGAACACCCATGTCCATAGCGGCATCACTCAAATAATCAAGAGGTGGAAACAACCTAAGTGTCCATCTACAAATGAATAGACAGAATGTGGTATATATATATACAATGGGATATTATTCAGTCTTAAAAAGGAAGGACATTCTGGGGCACCTGGGTGGCTCCAGTCAAGCGTCCGACTATTGGTTTTCGCTCGGGTCATGATCTCATGGTTTCATGGGCTCTATGCTGGCAGGGTGGAGCCTGCTGGGGATTCTCTCTCTCTCCCTCTCTCTCTGCCCCTCCTCTGCTCACTCTGTCTCTCTCAAAAATAAATAAATTAATTAAAAAGGGGCACCTGGGTGGCTCAGTCAGTTAAGCGTCTGACTTTGGCTCAGGTCATGATCTCACGGTTTGTGGGTTCGAGCCCCGCGTCGGGCTCTGTGCTGACAGCTCAGAGCCTGGAGTCTTCTTTACATTCTATGTCTCCCTCTCTCTCTGCCCCTCCCCCACTCGCATGCTGTCTCTCTTTCTGTCAAAAATAAATAAACATACATACGTACATACATACATAAGTAAAAGTAAGGACATTCTTACACATGCTACAATATGGATGAAACTTGAGGACATTATGCTCAGTGAAATAAGCCAGACACAAAAGAAAAGATACCGTACGATGGTGCTTAAATGACACAGCTAGAATAGATACTTTCCTGGAGACAGAAGATGGAATGGTGGTTACCAGGGGCTGGAAAGAAGGAGGAATGAGGAATTACTGTTTAAAAGGTATAGTTTCAGTATTAGATGATAAAAAAGGTCTGGAGATAGATGGTAGAAATGGATGGTTGAACAACACTGCGCATGTACCTAATGCCACTGAACTGAGTATTTAAAAATCGTTAAAATGGTAAATTTTATTATATATATATATTTTATATATAAATATTATATATATATATTTTATATATATTTTATATATATATATATTTTACTGTTATAGAAAAAAAAAACCAATGTACTTACTAGACACTGCATTCCTATAACTTCCAGGACCAAGTGAAATGACAGAAAACCAGGAAGGTACCAGTCTCTCCCCATGTCTGACCCTGGCCCTCACAAAAGGCAGAGGAGTCCAAGGAATAGGCTTCATAATATTTATATTCTAATTATTTCCTCATTCCATTTGCTTATGAACCTCTTAGAAAAACCTTCCAGCTATGAACCAGCACAGAAACAAGAGAGCCGAGACTTAAAATCCCGATTCATAGACAACTTCTACATGTTTCACAGGGAACTACGAAATGGAGAACCAACACAGCTGAGGGTTCCGATTTATTTATCCCTCGGCTCAGGTAGCTTCAGGCAAAGTCAAAACTTCAATGACCATTATGGGAGGTCATGAAGCAAAATCATAGCTGGTGAGGGAGAAAAAGCAATAAATCCGTAAGTGTTGATCCTGTCAAACATGAGAAGCTGCCAGAAGAGCTCACCTATTTGCAAAGCTTTCTATCCCCACTGAAACCACAGGGGGGTTGAGGGGGGAGCCTCCGTAGAGGGGGACCGATGATGGCACAGATCGTAATGAATGCAATAAGCACCAACGTCCAACTGTAAATGAAATACTGAGTGAAAAACAAGGAAGCTGAGCAAACTCAAAATGGAATAATGAAATCAGAACTCGCAGTGACCTCCTCCTGGCCTCTACCAGCCTCTTCCAAGGAAATTCTATTTTAGGCAAACATCTGAAAAGATCACTTAGTGGCAAGGTGTACTGAATGTAAACGACAGAAAAGATACACAGCATAGTTTATGTACAAAGGCACTCGGGAAACAGCTTGTGTGCTTCAAATACGGAGTTACGGTTGTGGGAAAGTTGTTCTTATATGCGAAGAGAGAGACTAAAATTCAGAATCTACGCACCTCAACTCCTCGTATCTCACATTTTAGCAGCTGAGTATTTTACATCTTTTGCTGTCGTGTCAATATAGAAATACTGCCTCAAACATAATTAAAAACTTCTTGAGGGGTAAAAAGGAAAACATAAACAGGCAATCTGAATTTATCATTTTTAAAACTAATATAGTCAGATTTTCAGTTAGATTAATCAAAAGGTAAATAATGAGAAATAAAGATACTGCAATGGTTACCTTCCCAAATTATAGAAGGGAAAATGCAACTTTTCAAAATATTCCTATGGCTTTGAAAAAACAGAGTAAACAGACTCAAAATAAAATACGTACTCCTTTGTCAAGGCTTCTGGTCAAGTCAGAAGGAACTAGACATATGCTATATCCCTGCTCATAAGGTTCAGGAAGCTCTATTCTCTGAGCCCTTGTGAGTTTTTTATTTCTTTTTGCAAAGACACAAAATTCAGGACTTTATATGATTTATATATAGCCTGTGGTTGGGCTATACTTAACTGTAACTGTGTTTTAAAAGAATGGTACTTTGGGGGACACCTGGGCGGCTCAGTCAGTTGAGCATCTGACTCCTGATTTTGACTCAGGTCATGATCTCATGGTTCATGAGCTTGAGCCCCGTGTCAGGCTCTGCTCTCACACCACAGAGCCTGCTTGGGATTCTCTCTCTTCCTCTCTCTCTGCCCCCCGCCCCCAGTCTCTCTCCTCTCTCTTAAAATAAATAAATAAATAAATAAATAAATAAATAAACACTTTAAAAAAAAAAAAAAGAATGTTACTTCGAATAACATTTCCTGATGTGTAAGTGAATTTCACTCAGTCAGAGACGTGAGAAACTTCCCGGGAAAACACTCTCCACCTGAGACTTGGACAGATCACAGATACTGCATCCCTCCATGCCAACTAAAAATAGGACCCAAATAAGATATACAATTGAGCAATAAGTAAATGAAAAGTCATCAGAGAAGTATAAATCAAAACCATCATATAGCACTTCGTATCTACTAGGATAGCTAAAAAAGATAATTATAAGTGTTGGTGAGGATATGGACAAATTGGATTCCTCATACACTGTCGGTGGGAATGTAAAATAGGGCAGCTACTTTAGAAAACAATCTGGCAATTCCTCACTCAAATACAGAGTTACCATATGAACCAACAATTCTACTCCTAGCTATATACCCAAGAGAGTTGAAAATATATGTCCATACAAAAGCTCGTACATGGATGTTCTTAACAGTATCATTCGTGATAGCCCCAAAGCAGAAACAACCCAAATGTCATCAACTGATGAATGATATATAAAATGTGGTATATCCATGCAACGGATTATTGTCCAGTAATAAAAAGGAATGAAGTACTGACACATGCTACAACGTAGATGAACCTTGAAAATATCATGTTAAGTGAAAGAAGCCAGTCACAAAGGATCACATATTATATGATTCTGTTGGTATGAAATGTCCAGAACAGGCAAATCTTCAGAGACAAAAAATAAATCAGTGGTTGCCTTGGGCTAGGGGGACGGGTAAGGTGGAACAGGAGGGTAACAGCTGAGGGGTACAGGGTTTCATTTGGGGGTAACAGAAGCATTCTAAAATTAATTATAGTGGTAGATACACAACACTGTGAGTATACTGAAAACCACTGGATTGTACACTTTAAATGGGTGAACTGTATAGTACGTGAATCGTATCTTGATAAAGCTGTTTAAAAAAACACAGGACCTATCAGGCACACCTATAAAAAGCTGAATTTATCTAGAAAGCACTCTATCCTTAACACTGTTATCTTTCCAAAACATATCACTATCCCCAACACAGTGAATTCCCAAAAGTACAGAAGATAAAGGTAAGATGATTTCTTTAGCAAGCAAGCTATCTATCTGCTTTATATTCACAGCGCACGCAAGGGAAACCTTTTCTCTGCTCTATAATTTTGGCTCGTACATTTTGTTAGGCAAGGTCTGGGTCTGGGTTGAGCCATCTATCCCAATTCACTTATCCCAAAAATAAAGAAATTTCATTTATAGATCTTTTCCCACAATTTTTTCATCTCTGCTTTAACCACAAGGCTCTCAAAATCCAAGGGGAAAAAAACTGCATGGAGAGAAAAAGAGGAAGGAGGAAAAGAGATTATTAACAGGGGATCTGAAATTTTATTCAAATCACAGAATTGGGTCTATTTAGGTCATTCCAGTCACCTGAACTACATAGGAGATTAGCACTTTAAATGTAAATTTTAAGGTAAAATTTAAAGAAAACATTATATAAATAGCGCTTGGCACATCCTTAACAGAGTATGTTACATGGACCTATGCCAGACACTGAGACAGAATTCAGTCACGAGATCTCACCTAACCTTCTAAACAACTCTAAAAGTGAAGTTTTATAGGTGATCTCACTCATGATTGACACCCCTTGACCTTGTTACAAGCAAACAAGATTTCCAGAGAAACCCATCTTCATAGGACCACTAAAGGACTGCAACCAACACCGACATCAAGTGGGGTGAGATGACTGACAAACCACAGGGGGTTGGAGATAAGTAACCCACAAGTTCAAATGCATCCTTAGACCAACAGCTTTCAAAGTACTGTCACCATGAATTATATCAAGAAGTGACTTGTAGGGGCACCTGGATGGCTCAGTCAGTTAAGCATCCAACTTTGGCTCAGGTCATGATCTCGCGGCTCGTGGGTTCAAGCCCCGAGTCGGACTCTGTGCTGACAGTTCGGAGACTGGAGCCTGCTTCAAATTCTGTCTCTGTCTCTCTCTCCCTTCCCCTCCCCTGCTTGCACACTGTCTCTCCCTCTCTCTCTCTCTCTCAAATATAAACATTAAAAAAAATTTTTTAAGTGAATTGTAAATGATACAGTAAATGTGTATAAGAACATTCCCCCCCAAAAAATGTACCCATAGAACATATATTACACTACATTATTTTCTTTTTTTTTAATGTTTATTTATTTGGGAGGGAAGGGGCAGCGAGAGAGGGAAACAAAGGTTCTCAAGCAGGCTCCATGCTGACAGCAGAGAGCCCGATTTGGGGCTCGAACTCACAAACCGTGAAATCATGACCTGAGCCAAAGTCGGACGCTTAACCTACTGAGCCAACCAGGTACCCCTACACTTTATTATGTTCTATTCCAGGCTCTCTAATCTATTCTAGCTCACTAGAGGGAAGAAAAGAAGGGAGGGAGGGAGGAAATCGGTCATAGCCCACTCAACTGTTTTCAGGACCAGTATGGCTCCTGGCCTGCAGTTTGAAAACACCACACATATCAGTTATTACATAGGGTCTGTCAGCTCTTGGAAGTCCCCAGTCTCACCACATGCTCTCATTACCTACAAGCGGCTGGCCCAGGAGAAGAATGAAGAGGGAATTTGTAAAACAACACTCCGAAGGGATGGTGTTCATTGCATATACTCTCCATCAGCTGTCTCTCCCCAAGTCAGAAGACACTGGTCCAGGAATCGAGGGGTTGAAGTAGAAGTGACCCCTCTCTAGTAGCCCAAGAACACACTCCATCCCTGCTAGTATAGACATCCTGGTTTTAAAGGGAAGAATGTTCGGGGCGCCTGGGTGGCGCAGTCGGTTAAGCGTCCGACTTCAGCTCAGGTCACGATCTCACGGTCCGTGAGTTCGAGCCCCGCGTCGGGCTCTGGGCTGATGGCTCAGAGCCTGGAGCCTGTTTCCGATTCTGTGTCTCCCTCTCTCTCTGCCCCTCCCCCGTTCATGCTCTGTCTCTCTCTGTCTCAAAAATAAATAAATGTTAAAAAAATAAATAAATAAAATAAAATAAAGGGAAGAATGTTCTCATTAAAGCGAGACCACAGTGTACAATGAATCAGGTCTGACTGCCATCTGGCCTTTTGGAGGCTCCTCAAGCCACTAAACCAAGAGGCAAAAGATGATGAGGCGCTACCCACTGGGGCGAGAGAAAACTGGGCGGCTGTTCCAAAGGGCAGTTCTTCAGGGCATCTCTTAGCATTTCTATCTCTAAGTCCAAGCCCCTGAAAAACCACAGCAACCAACAGAAAGGTGGGGCCACTGAGGATTCAGGCACTCAGGTGAAGAATTCTAATCAGTTGAGGTCCTGGCTGGGGGCAAAGGAAATGTGGAATGAGTAACAGGAGAATAAAGATCTAAATATCAACTACTGCCAAATAGCCATTTAGGGAAGCAAACACCGCAACAGCATTGCCTATTTCCCACTTGCTTGCTGCTTGGGGGTGGGCGTAGGTACCGATTCCTTCTCCTTCCTCTCATACTATTTTATATAAACACTGTGATTGAAACTTGACTCTACAATTTAAACTTTGGGTGGCACATATTCCTATGAGATTGCAACTGAATTTTAAGGGCTAATGAAAAAACTCCAGAAATGGATAATGTGACTTTTTCCCAAAGACAGATACGATGACTAATGAAATGTTGTGACTTCTTGTTTTGAGGAGCTAGTGAAAGCATCTTCCTCTGAGTTAAGGGTATCTGTGTTCTGTTAGGCTGAAACATAGTTGTTCTTGTTGTGAGGAAGCTCATACACGCACAGGGGGTGGGTGTGCATACTGAGTGCTCAAAGGGGTGGGCTGTGCCAGTTATTAAGCTATTGTCTCCCAGCTCCAGCCCCAGCCTTCCATACTCAACTCTGTGATGCTGGCTCTGAACACCACGTTCCGCTTTACCAGTTGGCTCCTTGTTGGGCTCACCACCAGAAGGCACCAGAGAGAGACGCAAAGCTGCGGGAGGAAAGGGAGCTTGCTCCTTGGTGCCTGCTTCCTGCGGGCTTTGATTGCTCCTGTCACCCTGCAACACTCCTTCACCTGGCAGCAGCGGATCCTTCCTGTGAAGCGCCTGAATCAGGTCTGCCATTTTCCCAGCACTTACAGACCCATCCTCATCACACCCCCACAGAAACCATCACCAGCTGCCCAGCACCCTCCAGGTCTTGGTTTCGGCTCGGTGGGCAGCCCCTCCAAGCTTCTAAGATTTAGTATCACAATCTCCTTCCTTGTCCGCCCAAGCCCAGCGGATGGCTGCTTCCTGCGGCCACTACCTCTATGACATGTTAACATTTTCTTTTTATGTTTTCAATACCTACTCAACAACTTTATACCTAGTAACAATTCTTTATATTTAACTCTCTCAGTTAAAATAACTGGTGTGATTTGTGTTTCCTGGCTGGACCCTAACTATTATACTATACTAGGGTCTAAACAGTTGTGAGGTTTTTTTAGTTTATTTATTTATTTTGAGAGAGAGAAAGCACAAGTGGGGGAGGGGCAGAGAGAGAGGAGGAAAGAGAATCCCAAGCAGACTCCGCCCTGTCAGCACAGAGCCCGATGCAGGGCTCAAACTCATGAACTGTGAGATCATGATCTGAGCCGAAGTTCTACACTCAATGGACTAGGGCACCCTGGGGTCTTAACAGTTTTAAAGGACTAGATCACCAAAGGATGAAAACGGTCAATAAGTGCAGAAAAAGATGCTCAACATCCTTAGGGAACAAATTAAAACTACAGTGACATCCCACTACACATCTAATAGGATGGCTAAAATTTTAGCAGACTAGCCATACGGAGTGTCGGCAAGGATGTGGAATAACTGGAACCCTAATAATGTGGGAAACCGTTTAACAGTGCCTAAAACTGTCAGAGAGTTACATCTAACCTAGCGGCTCCACTCCTAGGTATTCCCCCAAGAAAAATGAAAGCACATGTTCACACTGGGATGCATGTTCACAGCAACATTATTCGTGATAACCAAAAAGAGGGCAATAACCCAAATGTCCATCAACTGGTGACTGGATACACAAAATGTGTTTTGTTTGGAATGGAATACTATTTGGCAATAAAAAGGAATGACGTACTGACACATAGCTACCGCATGGATGAACCCCAGAAATATCAAGCTAAGTAAAAGGAGCCAGACAGAAAGGCATATATTGTCTGATTCTATTTGTAACTTTAGAAAATGTGAGTCTATAGAGACAGAAAGCAGATTAGTGGTTGCCTGGAGCTGGGGATGGGAACTGAAAATGGTCACGAGATTTCTTTTGGGGGTGACAGAAATGTTCTACAATTAGATCATGGTGATGATTGCACAAATCTGCAAATTTACTAAAACTTGTTGAATTGAACTTCATGGCATATAAATTATACCTCAACGAAGCGGTGAAACAAAAGACTAGGGAAAATATTTGAAGAAAATATGACCCTAGAAAATCTAGTGTTGGAGACAAATGAAATAAATCATGATAAGAAACCACAATGCCCTGATAAGTAAAATGAAACATTTGTGTCTAGACATACATATAATTGCATGTGATAAATACAGCATGCCTACGGACCAAACCATTTCAGCAAACAGAATGATCTTTCTTCCAAATGCTTAAGAATAGATCTGGTTGTGCAGCATTAAAGACATGCCCAGCTTGAGTTAAAAGATGGTTTGTTCAAAACTGAACATGTGGGGTACCATAAGCATTCACATCTTGCTAATGTCATTAAAGAGGAGGATACTATTTTGAAGGTGAGAAAATTCTCTCATGTGAAGGGGCAGGCTTTTTTGTTTATTTTGTTTGTTTTAAGAAATGCCTCTTAACAATGACAGTGACATTGCTAAGGAAGACAGGCTGATGATGCCTCATTTACAAAATAGCAAAGACCAACTGACCATAGGCAACCAATACAAAATAAGTACATCACTGAAATTGTGCTTGAAATCAGAGAGCATTATAATGTAAAAGTAAGGGATTTCTAAAGATAGAAATAGCTAGAATGGCTAGACTAGCCATTCAGACAGGCAAATAATTTTTCTTAAAACGAATGGCTTAAATTTTGAGCTTATTTGTTGGTTCCTGGATGGTGTCTGTCTATGCTTGATACAAAGAACTATTCTTTAGCCCAATGTTCAGGGCATTCATATTTGAAGAAGACTCTTTCCCCAAAATGCACGTAGAATATCTCAAAAAGGAATATAATGATAACATACACTTTATAATAAATACCTTGTTTTTCAAAATTAGTGTTTTAAAAAGTATTTATGACTATAACTTTTTAAAAATAATATTTGGTATTTTTATTAGTTTTTAATAAAAATTTTTTCTGCCATAGAATCCCAATTTGTAACGTTGTGCTTAAGGAAAATAAAAGAGAAATTTAACAGACATTGCTTCAAATGTTACACAGGAACTAATTAACCTATAAGACATGGGTCACCTGTATGACTCTCTTATTACAGATGATAAGATCAAGGCTCAGAGAAGTAAACTAATTTGACCAAAGTCACACAGCTGCATACAGAATATAAACCAAGGCTCTCTGGCTCCCAAGTCTCTACTGTTAGGATGTCCTTGGAACCACACTAGAGGGGTCGGCCATCTTGCCAGCGCAACCCAATGAAAAGCCCCTAGTAGGGTGCAGGACGAATTGAAGGTCAACCAATCACCCAGCGACAGCACGACCTGATGCAAAAAAGGCCCACCCGGGCCTAAACCCGGAACCGCTGCAGCTTAAAAACCCCACCCCACCACACCTGGGGGCGACCTCCCTGACTCCTCTCTCTCTCTCTCCCTGAGTCACGGAACCTCGCCCGAGACCTTAGTTCCCAAATACAGCCTTTGACTGCTAAAATTTTTTAGCCTCTGACTCCTATCTTTACCCTGCCTTACCCCTGACCCTAACACCTACTGTTTCCAGCATGTCACAAATCCCACTAAAAATAATGTTGATTATGGGGTGCCTGGGTGGCTCAGTCAGTTAAGCATCCTACTCTTGATCTCAGCTCAGGTCTTGATCTCAGGATCATGAGTTCAAGACCCACATTGGACTCTATGCCCCCAATTTTTTTAAATAATAATAATGTTACTTACATAGAGAAATAAAAAAATTATATAGTATTTATGAACATAATATATATTTATTCATATTCATATTCATATTTATTATGAACATAATATATATTATACCTGAAAGAAGACATGAGGTTCCAGTGCTTTATTCAGTTACATTAGTTTCTTAAAATAGATCTGGTCCTCTATTTGGGAAGGGGAAGCGCTGGGGTTAGGTCCTTTTCATCAACTGAAAGGAGAGGTATATACTCAGAGCCAAAGAACATCCAAAAAGATGCTCAGTAAGTGGCAAGGTATCATTTTAATTACCCCAGGACCCCACCAAAACTTCTAAAATAGCAAAGGTGATTCATGCACAGCCAATGGAAAGTCTCTATTTGAAGGGCCTGCTTCATGATCTACTTGCAACATAAATCCCCCACTTGTATGAAAGGTAAGGAATCATTCCTTCTGTTCCTGATGAGAACAACAGAGAATTCAAGAGCTGATGTCATAGCTACCTGCTTAGGACACACCCCCAATGGGTGGGTGATATTAGAATGCTCCAACTTCCACAAAGCAACAAACTCTGGGAAGATATGTTTGTTAACTTCATAATAGCCAACAGCTTGATCACATCTATTATGTGACCAAAGAAATGTCTTGATGATTCAGTATTTGCTGGGAAAAACTCATGATGCATTTCCTTCTTTTAACCCATCAGAGTCACCAAGGAAGGTCACTGGCTAGAGGTCACCAGGAGATCATGGTACATCGTTATGCTAAGTGGCCTCAGTCCAAGGAAGGTTCTCAGTTTATAGCTCCCACCCACTAAATGGGAAGATGGCCATGTAATCTGTTATCAGTGCCAATGAAGATACAATGAGGATGACACATTAATGTTAAAACTGATTCCAAAATCCATCCAACTATACAAACCCCTGAAACTCCTCAAGAGGATGGCAGCCATGTCCTCTTTATCAACCAAAAGGGGAGGAACTATAAAAATTTATTAATTTATGTGCTATAAATTAAAGTGAGCTTGGTATTTTGTTGCTTCTCCATTGAGGCTACCAAACCTGTATAATTTTAAAGGAATTCTGAAGAGTCTGCTTCAAAATATCACAAACTTTTTTGTACTTGGCAACCAACAAGAATGTCAACTTATGTGAAAGTCTTTATTCAGCAGATGTGTGTCTAATTAAACATTAACATGGGGAGCCTGGGTGGCTCAGTCGGTAACCATCCGACTTCGGCTCAGGTCATGATCTCCGGGTTCGTGAGTTCAAGCCCCACATCGGGCTCTTGTGCTGACAGCTCGGAGCCTGGAGCCTGCTCCAGATTCTGTGTCTCCCTCTTTCTCTGCCCCTTCCCTGCATGCTCTCTCTCTCTCTCCCTCTCTCTCAAAAATAAATAAATGTTAAAAAAATTTTTTTAATTAACAGAAATTATGAAATGAAATTACATATTCCCATAGAAAGTTCAAAGCTGACTAAAAGTGAAAGTTTTCATTTTACTCCATTAAAAATTAATAACAGATTCCAGTAGTCTAAGATATTATTGGCTTTTAGGAACAAATGTGTCAATAACTGTTAAAGAATAGTTCCTTGCTAGGGGCACCTGGGTGGCTCAGTCTGTTAAGTGTCTGACTCTTGATCTCAGCTCAGATCTTGATCTTAGGGTCCTGAGTTCAAGCCCCACGTTGGGCTCCATGCTAGGTGTGGAACCTACTTAAAAAAAGGGGGGGGGGTATTTCCTTGCTATAAAAGCTAAAAATTTTAGGACATGTGATGTTTTAATATATCTGAGCACAGATAACAGATTGAAATAGATATATGTCTGCCTTTCTATCCATCGGGTAAGAACTAAAGACCAGGAAACATTTTGATGATACTTTTTTATTTCTTATAGATAGATCTTTTTTTTTAAGTTTTATTTACTTATTTTGAGAGAGAGAGAGCACAAATGGGGGGCGGGGGGACACAGAGAAAGAGAGACAGAATCCCAAGCAGGCTCCGCACCATCAGCACAGAGCCCAGTGATGGCCTCAAACTCACAAACCCTGAGATCATGACTGGAGCCAAGATCAAGAGTCAGACGTTTAACTGACTGAGCCACCCAGGCGCTCCTATAGGAAGATCATTTAATTCAGCCAGGCCCAGCAGTAGAGAAGGCAAAGACAAATATTCCATCTTGGCTCTACACAGAAAATCTGAATATGGAAAGCAGACTAGATGACCAGATCTGGGCTGCTCTGGAAGGGACACAGGACCAATACGTAAAAAGTCTCTAATCACCAGTGTTGCCCTAAGACAGAATAGGCTATTTGGGAGAAAATGAAACTCCAGCCCCTGGATGTACTCACACGGGAGTGGGAATGCCAGTAACAGAAGCATTGCAATGGCAACTGCACTAAAATGGCATCAGAGGGCACTTTGGGTCCTGCAATTTGATGGGTTCTCCACTTTATAGACCTTGGCTGTAACTGCAAGTTCAGTCAGGCAAAATGAGAGCTAGTGTGTCTTTGGTCACATGGGTGGCCTAAAGGGATGGCACAGAGGACACAATATCCCCAATGTATAAGGTACATTTCATATATCATTGCCTAGTACAACAATGTTACAAGTGAAGGCGCAGAGGCTCAGAGACAATTAACGATGACCAAAGTCACAAAGTACTGGATATCTAGTCCCTCATCCTCAGACTTCCAGATTAGACCTCTTTCTACTCTACCACGATGCTTCCCTGTCAGGCCTCCAAAGAACCACATACATTCCTGACACAGAAGTACTAAGTAAAAGAAACATTTACACTTACATAGAAAAAAAAAAAAATCCACAGATCAAAATGTTTGGCCAGCTTCAAGGGTCTACAATATCGCTCCAGCGTGAAGACCAGATCTTTTTTTCCAACTTCAAGTCATGAAATATATTCAAACCATGTGCTCCATCTAGTGGATTAATGGAAGATCCTCAGGATGAAGGAAATGCACATTTTTAATACTGTTCAATTCACACAACCCTGAAGTATTTGTTTGCAGGAGTCAAGGCTGAACTCATTCCAGCTGGTTAAAACTACACTTCAAATTTGCTTCCTCCCCCCATTTGCCCAGTTTTCCCCAACATAAGTCAGTGGGGTGGGTCATGTCACTGGTAATCAAGGTAAAAGCTCTCCGTGGGCGCACCCCCAGCAGGTGTAACTCATACCTGACTCTGAAGCTCACAGATGTTCCATAGCCTCTTCATATTACTGCAGTGACTGACTACTCATCATCTTAAGCTCAAGAGCAGACATTCCTCTCAGAGAAAAGAACAAGATGTGGTAGGAAAAATCCAGGCTTAGAAGTCAGCCAACATCCCTGGTCCTGCCAAGTTTCTGAATGTTGCAACCTTAAGTAAGTCATCTAACCTCTGCCTCGATTCCTCATCTGTAAAATATGGACAATAACGTATCCCTAAGCAGGTGCTGTGAGGACCTTATCTTTGGCTCCAAACTTCTATTTTAAAGAGGTAATAAAATGGCTAGTATGGTTGCTAGAAAATATGGAGACACATCATAAATAATAAGGAACAGTCAAGAAACTGTATGACTAGGAGATAGGTGATACCTGTAGATGCCAGGAGTTGAGTTATCACAAGAACATAGGTCCTTGTAAACCATATTAATGTGTTTAGATTTCATCCAGCATGAATGGGGGGCCACCAGATTATCTTTCCTTGACCCACATCTATCACTTCCCTACACTGCCCCAAAACTTGAAGTCAACCCATTCCCTAAAGAATGAAGTAGAATGTTCTTTTTTAAAATTGTTTAATGTTTATTCATTTTTGAGAGACAGAGAAACAGTGCATGAGTGGAGGAAGAGCAGAGAGAGAAGGAGACACAGAATTTGAAGCAGGCTCCAGGTTCTGAGCTCTCAGCACAGAGCCCTACGTGTGGCTCGAATTCACGGACCTTGAGATCATGACCTGAGCCAAAGTCAGATGATTAACCAACTGAGCCACCCAGGTGCCCCTCAACCTCCCACTTTTGAGTGGGCATACTGAATATTAGCAGTAAACACCCTCAACTCAATTAAACTATTAACTGTAACCTTACACAAAATATGAATGAGCACTGTCAGACTGCTGACTGCCTCCTTCACTCTGGTGTCTGCCCTCCCCTATCAATATAATAATAGCAGTATTTGTGAGCTTATGACCTCCCAGCCAAAGACTACATTTCTTAGCCTCTCTTGCAGGGAGGCATGGCTACATGACTAGGTTCTGGCTAATGGGACGTAGGCAGAAGTGATGTGTACAACTCTACAATCATGCACTTAGGGGTGCCAGGGTGGCTCAGTCAGCTAAGCCTCACATTTCAGCTCAGGTCATGATCTCGCAGTTTGTGAGTTTGAGCCCCGCATTGGGCTCTGTGCGGACAGCTCAGAGCCTGGAGCCTGCTTCAGATTCTGTGTCTCCCTCTGTCTCTGCCCCTCCCCCACTCATGCTCTGCCTCTCTCTCTCAAAAATAAAAATTTAAAAAAATTTAAACTATAAGAAGAACGACCACGTGGAAGATAACACAACAACCAGACAGAAGCAGGCTGGGGTCCCAAAATGGTAGAGTCATCAGTCAAGACGAAACTGTTTGCACTTGGACTATTATGTAAATGAGAACTTAATTTCTATCCTTTATAAGTCACTGTTTTTTGGTCTTTGTTAAAATTAAATCCTAACTAGTACTAAAACATCTACAAACCTGAAAACAACATTTTGTCCATTCCATGAATATTTATTGGGGACCTACTATGTGCCAAGCATATTATAGACTCTAGAAATACAACTGAGAGTAAGATTTAGCTTCTGCCCTCTAAGAGCTCATACTCAGATGGGCTTTTTAAGACTTTGGACTATAGATTAAAAGAAAAAGACCATGTGAACATATAATGCCACCAACCTATACAGTTACACAATGTTTGTTTTACTTTTTTTTAAATAAGTAATCATGCCCAATGTGGTACTTGAACTCACAACCCTGAGATCAAGAGTCACATGCTCTACTGACTGAGCCAGCCAGGTGCCCCACATAAACAGTGTTTAAACAGTACGTTTTATGTACATTTTACCACAATAAAAACAAAATGTTACAAAAAAGAAAACTGTAGAAGAAACAAATTTTAACAGTGATTTGTTTTCAAGTCATATATCCGATTAAAAAAATTTATCCAGATATATAACTTTCAAAACACAATAAGAAAAAAAACTAAAAATAGACAAAAGATATGAACAAGCACTTGCCCAAAATGACATACAAAAGGTAGTACATGAAAAGATGCTCAACTTTGTTAGCAATCAGCAAAAATTATTTTAAAGCTCAATGAGCTACCTATACATACCATTTTAGAATGGCGAAAATCAAAGACAGCCCATAGCAAGTGTTGACATGGATGTGGAGGAAAGGAACTCTAACACAAAGATAAGCTGTTGGGGGAATGTAAAATGCTACAACTACCTTGGAAAATATTCTGGCAGTTTCTGAAAAGTAAACATTCACCAACCATATGACCCAACCATTCTACTGCTATGATATTTACCCAAGAGAAATTAAAACATGCATCCATACAAAAGCTTATGTACAAATAGTCATGTCAATTTTATCTGTAATAACCAAAGAATGAAAGCAACCCAAGTGTCAAGTGAATTGATTGAGGGATAGATAAATTATAGTATATCCACACAATCAAATGTCACTCAATAAAAAAGAATGAATTATTGATATACACATGTATGAATCACAAAATAATTATGCTGAATGAAAGGTGCTAGACCAAAAAAGGTTTGTAACATATGACTGCATTTTTATAAAAACTAATTTATAGAAACAGAAAGCAGATCTGCGATTATGTAGGGTTGAGGAAGGAACATGAGGGATGGATTACAGAAGGACACAGGGACACTTTCAGGAGTGATGGATATGTTCATCATCTTGAATGCTGTGATGATTTTACAGAGGTTGAAACTTACCATATTTGACATTTGAAGTATGTATTTTTTAATATATGTCAATTATCCTCAATAGAGCTATTTAAGGGGGGGGAGTTTTTATGGTAACATTTTCACACAGATTCAAATACATGCTCTCTTGTTCTTAGCTTCCATCAATCTAATTCAGACTCTGCTCTAAAGTTATCAATATACCCTGGTATTACTAACTATTAATCTGAAAAGCTGATATAATAGAAGTTTCAACTCAAAACAAAACTGACTTCTGAGAAAAGGGAAGAAGAGAGTGCATTTCACACTCTCTGTCCTTTGGAAATTAACAGGATTCCAGTTTTCCCACATGCCACTTTTGGCTTCTCCCACGGGAAAGTACATTTACACTCAAGCCTGTGCATGTGTGCATTCTTCAAAGGGGGACTTAAAAAGGAAAGGATAAGAAGTGCCTAGAAATTATTGAGCATTAATCGATGAACTGAAGTTCTTAGTTCCACCATGAGAATTTCTCCAAACACAATGAAAAACTCACAAATACAGTATCTATTTGATAGCTTGGAAGCTATACACATCTGCCGCAGGACCATTATTGTTTCACATCATCTTCTGAATGACTGTAAAATAGTTTAACTTTTTAATCCACGTGATTTATACCTACTTACTTTCTTAGATAATTTCTAAATAAAAATCAGTGCTATTGCATTTGTTATATCTAGCATAAAATACTAAAACCTTTCAGGAAACATCTTTTATAGATTAATTTTAATGCATCATTTAAAAAACAACATCTGTTGGGGCAATAGATCCATCCAGTAAATAATGTATTATTTTAAAAACAACATCTGCTTGAGCAGTAGACCCAGTAAACATTTTTTGAAGTTAGAAAATTTATTGTTTTGTACACATAATAATTATGTTAATAAACTCTCCAATACATAAGACAGGATCTTAAAATGTCTTAACACTGCAGCTCACAAAATAAACCCTGTAATTTATGGGTGTTAAAATGGCTGTACAATCTAACTTTTAAGTGATATTATTGTCAACCATGACTCATGGGAAGAAAAAAATGTTTTTCATTTCTTAACACTTGGGAGTTACTTTATTTTTAACTACGAAAATAAAACCTCATTCTCAAATGAAACTGTGGGAAAATGTTAACAAAGAAGAAACCTCAATAGAAAGTAATACATGTAATACTTTAATTGAATCCTGATAATAATAACAAAGCATAGCGGTTGTTCTCTGCAAAATGATGCCATTGGGTTAGCGTTCTTTCCACAAGCACTATGCTTGGTGGAGGAAATTTGGCGGGGAAGTAATTCAATCCCACGAGTTTCTGTCTAGCGTTTTCTACAAGAGGGGAGGACCAGCCCCTTCCTGTTTCCTCCATATTCACTCAATCATTAGCACAGCAACATCGTTAAGGAGGCTGAGTAGCATTAGACTTTGATTATAAATTCCTGCCTTGACTGCCTTTTGGGAGTTAGAATTTTCAGATAGTACTGAGAGGGTGTTCAAATTCAGAGGGGCCCTGGAGTCAGACAGCCCTGGCTTGAGGAGCTCCATCCACATATCTCACTGGCATGTAACCCTGAACAAGTTACTTAGTGTCTCAAAGGCTCAGTTTTCCCATCTGTTAAAGGGGGACACAAACATTACCTTCCTCTAGCATAGTGAGTACTCCATGAACACTAGTTTATTACTATAGAGTTCTTTTTATATCACAGTCAGCAGAAGGGCCACCTAAAGTACTGCTGAGATCTGAGTAGAAAAAAGAAGAAAAAAACACTTTTTTAATGGTACTTTCTGGGAAACCAAAGATATCATTTGTAGAAATATATAAATTTCAGGAAAATATGTACATGGTGATTGTGTAAATAAAGTGTTCTGCTTCAAAATTCAATCCAAATATTGTACCAGAAATTTAGTGGCAGCATAAAGCATTCATGGATCCCCAGAATTCAGGTAGTCATTCACTAAACATCTGTGGAGGGCTCCTCCTCTGTTCCAGACTCCAGGGAGAGGAAACACAGAGAGAAGACATGCTCCATCCCTACAGGAGCCCATGATGACACAGGTGGGGAGACTAAAGGGAGGGTACAACTCAGAAGAGAACGTACTGACCAACCCCCTTCTGTCCCACAGCTCCTCCCAGAACCCCCCAGACCATCACTGCAGGAGACAATGCTCCCCAAGCCAGCAGTATAACAGACTGGCTTTACAGAATGGAGACTGGTTTGGAAACCCACACAAACATTTGTCCGCAGAGTTGGTTTTCCTATTGCCAGGCATTCAACTCACACCCAAGCTGGGCCCTGTCTGTCCACAAGCATCCAAGTGCCATCAGGCAACAGTGTGGGGCTGTTGGGTGGCAGTGGGTGTGCTTCGGTATTAGCCCACTAGGGCTGCCGTAACAAAGGACCACGGACACGGTGGCTTACACAACAGAAATTACTATCTCACAATTCTAGAGACTGAAAGTCTGAAATTAAGACGTCAGCAGGGTTGGTTTCTTCTGAGGCCTCCCTCCTCAGCATGTACATGGTTGTCTTCTCCCTGTGTCTTCACATGGTCTTCCTTCTGTAGGAAGGAATCACATGATCTCTTCTTGTAAAGATACCCATCGTATCAGATTGAGGCCCACCACCATGACCTCATTACTTCTTTAAAAACGTGATCTCCAGGGGCGCCTGGGTGGCGCAGTCGGTTAAGCGTCCGACTTCAGCCAGGTCACGATCTCGCGGTCCGTGAGTTCGAGCCCCACGTCAGGCTCCGGGCTGATGGCTCGGAGCCTGGAGCCTGTTTCAGATTCTGTGTCTCCCTCTCTCTCTGCCCCTCCCCTGTTCATGCTCTGTCTCTCTCTGTCCCAAAAATAAATAAACGTTGAAAAAAAAAATTAAAAAAAAAACAAAAAAAAAACGTGATCTCCAAACATGGTCACATTCTGAAGTTCTGGAGGTTAAGACTTCAATATGTGGACTTGGGGTGGGAGTAGAAAACATCTTAGCCCATAACACAGAGGACTGAGCATCTGTAGCCAGGGCATCATTGAAAGAAGTACAGGGAGGCATGAAGGTTTTCAAGCAGGACATCAAGTAAAAATAAGCCACTTTCTCTTACTCTGCTAGAGATAATACATACTGGTAAGCAGATACATTTTTCCCCTGGTTTCTTTACATTCTTCTGAATGTTTCAAGTAGCTTCTACAATAAGCTAAGAATGAACTACCTTAATGTCTAAAAAGCATCAGTCCCCCAAGAGTTGGTCCCCTAGTGCAGGCAATGGGGTGCTTAGTATGCTTTCTAATCATCAGTATACGGATGGAGAGTATGGTATGTTGAATGGTATCCCCCAAAAAGATATGTCCCTGTCCTATCCCCAAAACCTATGAAAAAGAGTCTCTGCAGCCGTAATGAAGAATACTGAAATGAGATCATCCTGGATTACCCAGGTGGACCCTAAATCCAATAACAAGTGTCCTCATAAGAGACAGAAGACAGGAGACACAGACCCAGGGGGAAGGCCACACGAACACAGAGGCAGAGACTGTTGCTTTAAGCTGCCAAGGTTGTGATAATTTGTCACAGCAGACCCAAGAAATAATACAGAGAATAATATGATTGATATAGGAAATTCTGTGGTTGTAAGAATTTTCTGGTAGCCTTTTATTGGCAGCTGACAGTCAGGCACCTTTATTACTGTTGTAGCCAGTATTCTTTTTTTTTTTTTTTTTTTTTTTTTAGCTAAGACAGAAGAGATGATTTATTGTACACTATTACATTCAGCCACAAATGAAAACAGAATTAGTCCTGAAAGTCACAGGTACAGGGCAAAGGACCAAAAGGGACTGTTTTGGTATGAGCAAGGTAGGTCTCTCAAAGGTGGTCGTTGTGACCAGATGGCAATGGATGTTCCAGATCCATTGAATCAAGCTCTAGAAAGTAGGCATGCAGTCCGACAATTTGTACCAGCATCTGTGGCCTCTCGCTTTCCTCATTTCTGCTCCTGTGGCTTCCACGGGTGCACGAGCTAGAGGTTTAGTTGGCCCTCGGCCTCATCTTTCTTCTTTTTTTGCTTCTTCCTCCACTTGGCGCTCATGTTGCAGAAGTTTCCAAGAAGATGGCACCAAGGCCAAGAGCATCGCCAATAACTCTTAGAAACTGCCAAGGTAGGTGTGACCTCCAATCTACAAACACTCAAGCATGCCCCAAAAGCTAACTTGCTTGAGATGATGCAGTAAGATGTGGTAGAGAAGCAGTTCATGTCCTGGACTCCACTAAATGTGGTCTTTTTCCTATATCTCCATGCCTTCCTCCCAAAAAGTAGTTTTGCACACTCTCCAGCCTCCTCCTCCTGCACCTCAGCTATCCACCCCCTCAGTCCTGCTGGGCAGTGATGCTTCCCAGACTTCTAGATCCCTGTCAAACGAGGAAGGAACCTGGAAGTATTTTTAAACTTTGATTGAAATATATTAACACCAATGAGTTACTACTCCCCAAGCGTTTACATTTTTAGACATTTTGCTTTCAACTGTGGAACAGAAAAATCTGTCACTGTTATATAAATGGACCAAAGATGGCCTCTATGCATTGACCCCTAGGTAGTTTACTTTTTCACTACAGGCTGAGACAGACCAGTTAGCTCAAAAGCCCACGGGCACAAAACTCAAATTTTTACACATTCAATTAAATAACACAAATTAAATTGTAAAAAATTTTAAACAGCGCAAGCAAGCAGATTTTTAGCCATTTAGCCTGCTTTACATACCCCATGAACCTCACCTGATACTGAAAAGACAGGGTTTTATATTTCGAAGGCTCTAAGCTGCTAGGCCCTTGGGAGCTCTCTGCAGCTGAGCAACATCCCTAGATACCTGTGATCCCTCCAGGCCCCCTCACGGCAGCAGCCTCCTTCCACTCTGAATAGTGGTCCCTTTGCTGTAAGCCTCTGGCCACTCTCTTACAATCCCTTCCAAGTGCCATCCGATAAAGGCCGTGTGTTATTACTCCCTGTCTTGGTTGCACGTTTCCTTAATTGCTTCAAACCCCCTACAGTCACCACAACAGGACTATAGGCAATAAGAAGAACCTGGGGAAGGTATCATCCTGTCTTTGTCTTGCTTGCCTTAGAAATCAAACTTGGGGCACCTGAGTGGCTCAGTTGGTTAAGCATCTGACTTTGGCCTAGGTCATCATCTCATGGTTCACGGGTTCGAGCCCCACATTGGGTTGTGTGCTGACAGCTCAGAGCCTAGAGCCTGCTTCGGATTCTGTGTGTGTGTGTGTGTGTGTGTGTGTGTGTGTGTGTGTGTGTGTCTCTGCCTCTCTCTCTCTCTCTCTCTCTCTCTCTCAAAACTAAATAAACATAAGAAAGAAAGAAAGAAATCAAACTTCCCTCGGAGTGGGCCCTGAAGACAACCTACCCTCAATTGCAGGTGCCTGGGGTGTGTGTCCTTAGCCGGGGAGGATGGGGTGGGGGGCACACATACACCCATTGCTCTGCCCTAGACCTCTGAGGGGCCTCCCTCAAGGTACCCCTGCCCCTGCCCCTGCCCCAGCAATCCTGGACAGGCTCTCTTCTCCCCAAGTACAGAAGGGTCATCTGTCCTACAGTCTCACGTCCTATCAGCCCCTTTAGCTTTCCATCACTTACAACAAACAACCTGGGCACAAGGGACTCAGGGACCCTTCAGGTACGTGGGGGGGGGGGGGGGAGGGAGGGGTGTGCCACACAGGTACACAAACAGGACCTAAGAATGAGATGAGGCAGCAAAGTGGCTGCCAAGGGCTGCCTCTATTCCTTATGCACCGAGAGTCAGGTAGAGGAGCTGAGGGTACCCCAGAGGGAGCTGGGGGTTCCAGCTAGGCTGTGGTAATAATGGAGAACAGACCCTTTTACCAGAGTCATCTTGTCCATATGCCCGCCCACACTCAGCTCAGGCCCACTACGAAGCACTCCAAGACCACACATGGCAGATGTCAGTGTTCACTCACTCCTGCCCCACTGGCCTCTGGACGGGCCACTGCTGCATCCAACAGCACTGGGGTGACCCCTCCCTCTACTGAGCAGGGGAGAGGGCGCGGGACACTGCCTGGCACCAGAGGCTACTGGTAAATGTTTGCTGAATGAATGAAAGTAAGCACTAACTCATCATTTACATTTAATTGTAGTATAAACCAATTGTGATTCTTATTTATATGACAAATTAACTCTGCTATAAAGTTATGTACTAAGGGTCACTCAGGAAGGCTCAGTTATGGTTCGCTGGTCACAAAGCATGTTCAACTGCTCCTACAACATTGCCAAACATTCATTAAGTAGAAAGCCGGGGCCACCCCTGTTTGTTCACAGGTCCCAGTTTCACTAGAGGAATTGGTCTTGAACACAGACAGAGAAACAACTGACCAGCCCTCCTGCAATCCCTGACTCCAGAAACAAGAAGCCCTCAGGCAACTCAGCCCCAGACAGTGGGTCTCACTTATGTTCCCTCAGCAGCCAGCAGGATGAGTAGTAGACAGTAGGCCACCAACACATGCTTCTCGTGAGCTTTCCTGCAGCAGCAGATGCTTCGGGTAGCTGAGATGTTTCAACCTCTAGAGACAACAGATGTCCCCTCACCGGCCGAGGGCCCCAGCACACCCACACCACTGGGGACCACCACGCGGTGACAGGTGGAAAGGAACAACAGACATCTTATGATGACTTCCTACTTCCTTATTTAAAGTAATACAGAATGCTACTCACTGATCCTTTATGAAAGTGTAAATTTTCCCACATACACCCACACACACAAAAGAATGTGGAAATCCAAAAGCTTAGGACAAAAAGCAAACAGTGAATTTAAAGGACACACACTTTGGGCCACCTTAGAAATCGTTTCCATATTGACTATGGGCTGAAGACAAGAGCCACCATTTCCCTACAACAAAGTTTTTAAAACCATAAGTGAAACTAAAAGAACTATCACCTGATTATAAACACAGCTGCTTACATCACACACATGCCACTTCATTTCTTCCTATGGTTTTTAGGGTCAGGTTGGGATTTTTGTCACACTGAGTAAAAAGGGGAGAAACTCCCACCCTAATTCCAACCCATAAAAATATCTACCCATGAACCATTTAGTAGCAGCCAGGTAGATAGACATTTTGCAAGAGATGCCTCACTATGTTTTTGTTTTGTTTTTTAAAGTTTATCTATTTATTTTGAGAGAGCACATGCATGTGCAAGCAAGGGAGGGGAAGAGAGAGAGGGAGAGAGAGAGAATCCAAAGCTGGCTCTGCGCTGTCAGCACAGAGCCCGACACTAGGGGCTCGAATTCACAAGCGTGAGATCATGACCTAGGTTGATATCAAGAGTCGGACACTTAACTGACTGAGCCACCCAGGTGCCCAAGATGCCTCAGTATGTTAAATGGCATTTTTGAAACCATGTCCAAGTGTGTTTCACTAACAAAACAACCAGAATATATCCAAAGCAGACAGAAAAGACAGGAACTCCTGCTGTGACACCGCCACCCCAGACTTGCAGAACCAGCCGGGAGGTGGGGTGCTCACAGCAGGTTCTCCTGTGCTCTGATCTGAGTAGGAGGATCCTGACCTCTAGGGCCACACACATTACATAACTAAAGGCTCAGCCTCCTCACTCATCCCAACAGAGATTAAGAGAGGAAGTCATTTGTTGGTTTTGAGGTTTTCAAAAGGAGGAAGGACTTTACACCCAGTGTGCTAAACCCCTTTGCTCTGTTCTGGAAAACAGCAATTAGAAGGTTGCTCAACTTTCCGGTCTGGTCCTGGCAGCAAACATCCCATCGGACTTGCCCAGTTACTAAGAGACATACCTGACAGGCAAGCCGAGGGCCCATGGGGTGGTCCTAGAGAGCCATTCTGAACCACTGCTGTGTTAAATACCTTCAGTGTATTTCATACACACCCTCAAAACCTGTTGTTTTTTTTAAGTTTTTATTTATTTATTTGAGGGGCCGGGGTGAGGGAGGGGCGGGGGGGGTGGGTAGAGAATCCCAACCAGACTCCGCACCATCAGCACAGAGCCCCATGCAGGGCTCAATCTCACAAACCATGAGATCCTGACCTGAGCCAAGACCAGGACTCAGACGCTTAACCGGCTGAGCCACCCAGGCACCCCTCGAAACCTGTTTTATTCAAACTCAGATACTGATATCTGTCTCTGCCTGAATCTACCACTTACTCTTTTTAATTCTTATACTCAACTCCTGACCCCCAGCTCTCCTAAAGATATCCCCAGAAACATCTCATGCATGCAGTGATGTTACAAAATGTAGCCCTGGATGTTTCCTAAAGGCTCCTTCTTAGGTTATGCTTCAAATGAAAATCCACCTTGACATTTCCTCTCCCATAGGGTGAAAACGAAGAGAGAGCAAATGTTGATGAGTCAAAGTTTAATCTCTTCTATCCCTAGTAATTAATGAACAAAATGTTTGTTTAAAATAATGTCAAACAGCCACTGAAATCTGTGCCATTCTTGGTGGGTGAGTTGGGCTCACAGGTGGGGGCCAAACAAATAAAACAAACCAAGCCTAATAGTAATCTTTTCTCAATAGTAAAACTTCCCAAGATGAAGTGCTAATTAAGATGCATTCTAGTTGACCTTGGAAGTAAAGTATGGCCTACCTACCCACAAAAAAGTAGATGTCCTTGATCTCCTCAGAAAATACAGCCTTTCCTATGGGACTACCTAGACGGGGCAGAAAGCCGCCCGACCAAGAAATATGGGGCCGAATGGATGCCCCTGCTAGCCACACACACAGGTTCCAAATGAGCATTTCAGTTTCTGTCAAGGCCCTGGAATTAGACAACAAGAATTAGGGAATTATTCTTCTACTTTTAAACTTTTTTGGTTCAGTTCCACTGTTGCACTGTTTTTCACTCCTGGGGTATTGCCTGAAAGTAATCAAATCAAAAATTAAACATGAAACTTCACAGTCACATTTGTTCTGAGAATTAGTGATTCTAGGGGTGCCTGGGTGGCTCAGTCGGCATCCAACTTCAGCTCTGGTCATGATCTCACGGTCCGTGAGTTCGAGCCCCAAGTCGGGCTCTGTGCTGACAGCTCAGAGCCTGGAGCTTGCTTCAGATTCTGTGTCTCCGTCTCTCTGCCCCTCCCCTGCTCGCACTCTGTCTCTCTCTCTGTCTGTCTCTCTCTCTCTCAAAAATAAATAAATGTTAAAAAAAAATTAAATAAGAAAGAAAGAAAGAAAGAAAGAAAGAAAGAAAGAAAGAAAGAAAGAAAGAAAAAGAATTAGTGATTCTCAGAAGCGCCAGCCTTAAGCAATGGCCTTTCCTACAAAGTGTCCCTGGACACAAACTCAGTATTTTGCTCTCCCCTCTTTTTCCTAGCCTATTTGGAACTCAGTTCCTGCTTTCCTGTATAGTATTTCTAAACAGCACAGCTCCCCCAGGCAAATAATTGGCTCTGACATAGATTTCCAGCCTGGCAAGGCCCCTGGCCCTGGGGCAGCACCAGGGATCATAACGGCAGCAAAAGCATTAACCCAACACTGATGCTCAATGTCAGTGCTCATAGATAATTTATTCCATTGTGCTCCAAGGCTCGGAAGATATGCGAATGGTGTTAAAAATGATTCATCATGGTCCATTTCTTAGTTTACTGTTTTGTTTTGTTTTTTCACAGTTCAAAGCTCTGGCAAGATTTTCATCAAACGGAGTTTTGGAGAAAGAAGCAAAAGTGATGTCAGCCTGTCGGTGATGAGGACTCTAGGCGTCCCCAAGTTCATCCGTCACTCCCCACTGCTTCATGTCCACCACTCTACCGTCTGGCCCCTACCATGGAAAACAAGGTAAGATGGAATTTTTAATAACGTGTGTTTTGCGTTTATGAAGGTAACATATGCACATAACTAAAAATATAAATATAACCAAAGACCTTTAAATGAAAAGCAAATGGAGCCTGGTTCACCCTGCTCCACTCCCAGCCTTGCTTCTCAGAGAAAAATCCTTTCAATGATTTTGGTTTTTCTCCTAGTTGTTCCCTCTGTATCTCTAATATATAGATTTCCTAAATTTAGCCTTTCAAAACATTTTTAACTTCATGCTATGAGAGATGAGAATAGTACATAAACAAATACTCCCAGCCTCACAATGTCACTATTTTTAGGTCTCCTTAATTACCTGTTTAACTTGAAGTAATAGACTTTATTATATATTCCATCATGACTTCCCACTTTGTAAGGTAAGGATGTCAGTACCAAAAAGTGAAATCTGAGTCACTAAAACGCAGCTTTGCCCCTAATATCAGCTGAGAAATGAATGAATGAGAAGGAACATTTAAAAATATGTTTTGGCACTGTATGAACTCCAATAAATCACTCTGTTCCCTGGTTCCAACTGGCAGTGTGTAATCAATAGCTATTCTCACTCAATTCTCTCCATTACTTAAGAATTTTGGAGGTGAAGTCCACATGTGAAGCAAAACTTCATCAACAGTAACACTGAGTTCATCTGAACATGTTTACTATACCTCCAAACTTGCCTACCCTACCCACCTTCCCATTTTCCAACCTCACAATGTCTAAGGGGAGATAGCAGGTGATGCTAAAATCTGCTCATCAGACCAGAGGGGGGCTTGGCCAGCCCAGAGCCTCAGAAAGGGGGCTGTAGCCGTGGAGTAACAACATACTAGGAAAAGACACATCTGATTTGAGGGGGCCAATTAAAGGAAATTTCTGAAGGCATGACACATACTACATGGCCAGGTAATGATCCCTAACACATAAAATTGAATTGGTTAGGAAATTACTGGTCTTTCTAGATAATCAATGCTGCAGACACTCTCCTAGGTGAACATCACAGCTAAAAATACAATTATGACACAATTAAAAAAACAACCATAACCCAATATATGAATGTATTTTAAATAACCTGTGATACTTTCATAGTTTATAGAAGATATTTAAGTTTCAGAACATAGGATGACACCTGATTACATGTTGAATCCTGTCTAAAATTTCAAACACTAGAGAGCAAGTAAAAACAAATCAGAAACACACATGGAATGTGTAGTTTATATATGTCACAGAGCAGAAGATAAAACGTCAGTAATGCTTTAATTATAATCCAGTGCCTACAGTTCATCCCATATTTCAGGGCTGTAGGAGAAACATAAACAAAACAGCTTTGTTTGGGGCAATATGCCAGTAGAATGATCTGAGAGCAGAAACCTGAATCAATGACCAATAGTATGATCTTGAATGACTCCCCTTATTCTCCTGTCCATTCAGTAAACATTTCCCAAGCATCCCACGTTCAAAGAAAACAGAAACTGGAATGATGAAGGCAGTCTATACGGGACTTGACCCAGCTGCAGAACTGAGTTTTTTGCCATCACCATATTTACACTTTTTGCCTGCAGTTACCTCCCTACTCAAATAAAAATGATCCTAAGCTGCTAAGAATGATCCACAAAATACATAAAAACCCTCTCAAAAACTGATAAAAGCTATGTTTCCAGTTTGGAGATAAAGAACATGTCTCACTCCTCGAGGGGCAAAAAAAAAAAAAAGAAGAAGAAGAAGAAGTAGGAACTCACAATCTGCTAAACTTCCCTCCTAATACATTTGCCCACAAAAAACACAAGAACCACAGGAAATACCTCATAGGAAAGAGAAATGAGCTGGCTTTTTGAAAATGGGGAAGAAATTCAAGGAGCAACAGGAGCCAAATTGATAGCTAGCCAAGGTACCATTCCTGTTTAAAGATTCAAAACATCCTTAATAACCACAAGGCATTAGCTCTCGGTATGTCAGCATGGTCGCTTTCTCGCTGGGAATGCCTGGACACCAGCAGAAGTGGGACTTCTACTGGAAGTTTGGGACACAAACCCACTGCTCCACAGCCCGCGGGGACACACCGAGGGAGCTGTGGGCGAAGCGGACCCCCAGCAAAGGAAGGAGTGCGCTCCATCTAGTGCCACAATCCCCTCCTCCACGGGGACCCCACCCTGGTCTACCACCCACGACCTGAGCATGAAGTGGGATGGAAGAATCTCATGTCACACACGTGCCAGCACACAGCTTCCTTGGTTCCTTGAAGGAGTAATAATCCACATGCAAAGTATTCTATCCTAAGACACTTGCAAGCATCAATTTCTCCATTCACCCTCTTGCCACAATCTCTGAGAAAGAAAGACTATAGGCTTTATGGTAACTTTTTTTTTTTAACCCAAAAGGCCTTTGCTTTTCATTCTGCAAGCTATTAAAGAGAGTGGAACTATATTACTATAGTATATCATAACCACCTATGAATATACTATTTTTAACGTTTATTTATTTTTGAGACAGAGAGAGACACAGCATGAACGGGGGAGGGTCAGAGAGAGAGGGAGACACAGAATCGGAAGCAGGCTCCAGGCTCTGAGCCATCAGCCCAAAGCCCGACGCGGGGCTCGAACTCGCAGACCGCGAGATCGTGACCTGAGCTGAAGTCGGACGCTCAACCGACTGAGCCACCCAGGCGCCCCTGAATATACTATTTTTAAGAGGCTTTGTAAATTCAGTGCCTACCATGTGTCAAAGCTTAAGCCAGGTATTTTATACATCATCTTTCACCATCCTGGGTTCAGACTACAAAATCAGTGACAGATAAAAGGTGCTCTGGATCATTGCTGATCCATTCTTGCCAGAAACAACTGCCCTGCTAGAGAACTTCCCAATCTTACTGCTAACTCAGCCATCATCCAGAGTCACTCGGTGACTCTCCTATTCTGTGCTCTTTCCCTCTTTTATGCCCCACCTTATCTTGGAGGAGAGTTATCTCACAGAAAATGTAATCAGAAAATCTCATAGAAAAACCAATTCGCACTAAGCTATCAGTGAATACACATAATTGCTGTAAGAGACATGTACTCAACAAAAGAAGGCCACAGGAACACAGGTGCTCAACCCAAACCAATATATTACTAATGGTAGATTTTCCAGGTCTCAGTAAGGATTATGTGGTGGGGTGAAGTCGCGGCCATTGCTCCTTCAATCAAAACAATTCCACTAGCCTGTTTCTTAGTTGTCTCCAGGAGCCCAGTTCCTAACTAGCCCTGAAAATACCACTTCTGAGCAACACCCTCTATACCATCCCCCTACACGGATTACTACTACTGATATCATAACTATTCCCTCGCCCTACTTCCACTATGTTCACTCTCCTACTATCTTTTCTATTGAAAACAGGCAAGAATTATGTCAATAATAACTTAACACATGTAGATTACAAGGACTTTGTTACACGAGAAAATTAAAAACTCACACATCTATAACAGTGTCTTGGTGGCTCAGCCGGTTAAGCGTCTGACTTCAGCTCAGGTCATGATTTCATGGTTTGTGGGTTCAAGCCCTACGTCGGGCTCTGTGCTGACAGCTCAGAGCCTGGAGCCTGCTTCAGATTCTGTGTCTCCCTCTCTCTCTGCCCCTCCCCCACTCATGCTCTGTCTCTCTCTCTCTCTCTCCCTCTCTCTCTCTCAAAAATCAATAAATATTTAAAAAAAAATTTTTTTAATTCACATATCTATAAAATGTGTTGGAAAGAGAGTTAAGAAGAAAAATTCTGTCACTTGAATGTTTTTCAAAACTGTAGCAATGGGTACTATAACTTCCCACACAAATTACCTAAGCTGAAAAGAGAGTTAAAACTATAGAAACTCTGATACATATTTCCAAAATAACATATTATGCTTTTAGGAAAAAATTTAGAATATAAATTTAATTATTCAAATTCGATTGAATTGAATGTAATTGCATTACATTATTTAAATTATTTTCAAAGATATTCTTTCTATAAGCCATGTGAACCAAGAAAGTCACCTGTTTTTATTTAAGGCCAATGGCAAGAATTTTCTGAGAGAAAGAGAAACCTCTGTAACTCACATACATGTACAAAGGAATAAGAAATAAAAACAGGATCCCAGGTTTCAGTAACTGCTAGAGGATTCTGCTTCCTGCCAGGGCCTGGAGTTGGGATCAGTTACTGTAACGAAGAAACCTCCAACAGTTACCTGGTCCTGGTGATAGATAGCACAACATGTGGCCTGGGCCCATCAGATAGCACAAACCCAAAGTTATCCAACAAGGAGGGTAAAGTACCCCACACCCTCCACATCCCCTCACCACCTCCCTATTCCCAAGGTTAATTCTGCATTGAAAAAACACACAACAGATGGGTGCTGTGAGAGTTTAAACACCATATCTCAAAGAAGATTATCTGCCCTAACACATTAAACAAGAAAGAGGAGAATCACGGAGAAGACGAAGTCAAAATCTGGGGTGAATTTCCATATAGATCAATGTTACCTTATTCCTTTTCCACCATAAAAGATGTTGCAGTGCTTTGCCACATGTTGAAGGATTTGACTCTTCTGGTGGCTTGGTCTGAAATCTAGTTCATTGGGATTATCCGGGTCTATTTATAAACCCAATGGCTGCAAACTTATAAATATAAGTGCTCTCACCTAGAAAAAAGAAGCCTCAGTTCCAGAGTAATTATAACATAGAAATGTTACCCTTGGTGTTCTGGGACCCTTAAGGTGGGTTAACTTCCAGCCTAGCTGAAGACTTGAGAGAAGGTGGGCCCCAAATGGTCCACTATCACCTAGAACTATAGGCCACGATTGTTAAACCCGCACCTTAGTACATCCTGAAAACCAAACACCGACACTGAGCTCACAAGAGCAGAAATGATACAAATCATGATGAAGCAGGTTTTACTGAATAACCAGAGAAAACAACCCAAACCCACACAAAACCCACACAGTTAAGGTCCTAACTGTGACAAACCTAAAAACTGGGCTTTTTTCGTTTATTGGTTTGCTGGACAGGGTTTGAGGGCAAGTAAGACAGAAGTCACAGCCACAGGTAATAGCAAATTACTTTTATTGCTATTGTTTTGCCCCAGGCATTAAGCACTGTGGTTTGATAAAACCTGCTCCTCTTTTTTACTGTGCTGCGTATGTTCTCTCTGGTTTGTTGAGAAGTGGTACAGACACAAGCCCAATCAAAGACCCCACCACCCTGAAGTTAAGGGATGAGGCTAAAGAAGAGAGGAGGGAAAGATCAAACCACCTTGCATCTGAACTTGCCTTTACTATGAGCCCTTTCTAAAACCAATATCCTGCAGAGAAGACAAAGAAGATGGTCTCAGAATTATACAAAGACTTTTCCATTTACCTTTCCAAGTGAGAAGAGAGGTTTCCATTCGTCCATTTTATAGACCAAGAAACTAAATTACAGTTATGACTTGCTATTGTAAAGTAGGGAGAGAAAGATTCATTTTTCTCTCCATTTTTTTCCATTTTCCATTTCCATTTTCATCCATTTTTTTAAGTTTTCTTGTTTGTTTGTTTTTTAATTTATTTGAGAGAGAGAGAGAGAGAGAGAGAGAGAGAGAGAATCTTAAGCAGACCCCACACTCAGTGCACAGCCCACATGGGGCTCAATCCCACAACCGTGGGATCATGACTTGAGCTGAAATCATGAGTCAGATGCTCACCCAACTGAGCCACCCAGCAGCCTACTCATTCATTTTTTAAAAAGCCTCTTGCTATGAAAATTTCTTGAAGGAACATATGAATGAATGAATGGCCCATTACCCCATACTTGGGAGTTCAGTGGCTTACCTGATTCTGTTTAACTTACACAGAAAACATGTCAAGAGTTAGAAGAGGAACAAGGCCACTCTCGAGTATACCCAAAGGAACAGAAAGCCAGGACTTGAATAGATAGATACATGTACACCCATGTTCACCGCAACATTATTCACAAGAACCAAAAGATGGAAGGACCCAAGTGTCCGTAGACAAATGAATGGGGGGTGGGAGGGGGATGTGGCATATGCATACAATGAAATATGATTCAGCCATAAAAAAGAATGAAGTTGGATAACCTTAAAAGCATTATGCTTAAGTGACAGAAGCCAGAAACAAAAGCACGAATATGTATGATTTCATTTATTGGGAGTTACCTAGAATAGGCAGTCATAAATACAGCAAGTAGAACAGAGGTTACTGGGGGCAGGGAAGGAAGAATGGGGACTTAATGTTTATGGGTACAGAGTTTGTTTGGAGTGATGAAAAATTCTGGAAATGGATAGTAATGATGGTTACACAACATAATAGATGTAATTAATGCCACTGAATTACATGCTTAAAGATTGTTTAAATATCCTCGGAACGTGAAAAACAGAACTACCACATGATCAGGCAATTCCACTTCTGTGTACATACCCAAAAGAATTGAAAGCAGGAACTTGAAAATATATTTGTACAGCCGGGTCCACAACAGCGTTATTCGTGATAGCCAAAACGTAGAAGCAACCCACGTGTCTGACAGATGAATGAATAAACAAAATGTGGACGATAACAGAATGGAAAGTTATTCAGCCTTAAGAAGGAAGGCAGTTTTGACACATGCTACAAAATGGATGGACCCTGAAGATGGTATGCTGAATGAAATAAGCCAGACACAAAGGGGCGAATACTGTATGATTTCACCCAGATGAGGTACCTACAAAAGTCAAGTTTATAGGGACAGAAAGTAGAAGAGTGGTCGCTTGGGGGTTGGGAAGAATAGGGAGTTATTGCTTACCAGGTACAGAGTTTCAGTTTTGCAGGATGAAAGAGTTCGGTGGGTGGACGGTGGACGGCAATGTGAACGTATTCAATGCCACTGGACTGTATACTTAAAACAGGCTGATGGCAAATTTTATGTTTTGTGTATCTTACCACAATTTTTAAAAATTTAAAAATGGCCAAATAGTAAATTTTGTGTTATACATATTTTACCACAATTTTTGAAAACTAGGGGAGCCTGGGTGACTCAGTCGATTGAGAGTCCGACTCTTGATCTCGTCTCAGGTCAGGAGCTCACGGTTCATGGGATGGAGCCCCACATGGGGTTCTGCACTGACAGCGCAGAGCCTGCTTGGGATTCTCTCTGTCTCCCTCTCTCTCCCTTCTCGCGTGTGCATTCTCTCTCTCTCAAAATAAATAAATAAACTTAAAAAAAAAACACTAATATAAAAAACTATGGAATTGTACACTTTAAATAGGTGAGTTGCATGGTATGTGAATTAAACCTCAGTAAAGCCATTAAAGAGAAACAACCGGAGGAGAAAGGGACAGCCCCCACTGGGCTACCTGTCAGCTGTCACCCCTGCTGCAAAGCCAGCTGTCCAACTCATCCACTTCTGGGTGCCTCACCTTCCTCCCTGTTCCAGACCACAGGGAGTAAGCTAGAAAAGAAGCACCAGGACACTCCCTCCACAGTGTCTTCACTTATTTTCACAGCCTGACACACACAGGAAACCCAGGAAATGGCTTATGGAATGAGTGAGTGGGAAAAAGTGAACTTGATAAAAATGGCAATTGCATTCAATGACTTACTAAGTTCTCAATAGCACTGCACTGGGACTTTAAATACACCATTAAATACTGCTTGATACAAGCACACAAACACCAGAGAGAGTACAAGACCTAAAAGTACAGAGAAGTCACAGGACTTCAGAGTAGAGAAGAAATCGTATCTCGTTCATGCTTTTTCCGTGTGCTTGCAGGAAGATGATCGATAATAACCCGCCCTCACATAAACAACTGGAGTATCTGGGTAAACGCTATGTGGGAACTTCTGGTTCTATTCTTACCTTTTTGTGTAAGCTTAAAATTTGGTAAAAGTTCCAAAAACAGAGTAAGGGAAAAAAATATTAATCTGCCCTTGTATGGGATAGGAGTCCTTCCAATGAAGACCATCATTAAAGGAGCTTTCTAGAAACTTCCAAGAGCAAAATCTGTGTCCCTGTGTAGAAAGAAGCAGGAAAAGTAGACTCCCTGTGAGGGATCTGAAAGGAAGGAGGGAACTTCTAGGAGGCTAGGAGCGAGAATGTTTGTTTGGGGCTGGGGATGCTCTAGAGATGGAAGAAGATAGCTGCAGGGTATGGTGCACCTGGTAGAGAAAGCTGGAGCCCCTCCATGCTGGTGTCCTTAGATAAACGCCAGAGATAAGAGAAGCCTGGGAAGTGCTCCGTCAACTGTGGCCACAGTAGAAACAGAGCAGAGCAGGAAAAGAAACACAAAGAATCTGGATTTGCGTTTGAAGGGAAAACGATACGCAATTATATGTGACATAAATAATGTGATTAATTATATTGATGACTACTATACACATTGTCCTTAGCTTTTCTCCAGGCTTTTAACAGGACTGCCCGGTAAAAGCCTATAGAGCCTCTGTCCAGCATTAAATTTAAGACAGATAGCAGATACAGCTCATAACAGACCCTAAAAGTTTGCAGAGACTAGATCCAGGATCTGAGGCCTATTGTAAATTCCCAGCCCAAGGCATCTGGGCTTTTTTCTGAAATAAGCCAAACTTTCCAAAAGCACTGTCAGAAGCAAATATCAGCTACACTAGCATCACAGGGACATGGAATTTTAACAAAGTGCCTTTGTAGCTGAATGAAACAGAACCGAGTCTGGTTATTGTATTCTGTACCAAATGCTGTGAAGATAACAAATTTAAATTTCAGAAGGCCTTCTTCCAGTTTAGTGAATATAGTGTCTCTCTGATAAAGTGTACGCTAAATATATTTTGGGGTAATTTTTAGAATATACATGTAAAATATATTTCCGAAAATACAACTGTGAGATCTGTTTTGCCACAGAGTCTAATAACAAGCAATTCAGCTTCTCTGGGCAACCAATTACTAGATTTTTGGCATTGTCTTGGCACATAAATGGTGCCGATGAAGTTGTTTCTGAGCTTGTCTTTTAAAACGATAAATCTTAAAAAAATAATAATAAAACAATAAATCTTAATGGAAAGTATCACCAGAGTGAGAGTTAATACTAAATATTCAAAAGTATAAAGATACGTATACGTTGTCAACCTTATAAAAGATAACATATTATTTTGTACATTATTAACTCCGGGGGAGAAAAAGATGTTATGTCTGCAATGATTCAACTAGGTGTGGCTCAAGCTTTGCCATGAATAAAACCAGCTCCTAATGGCCCAGAACAAAGACATGAGCAATCCAAATGTTATTTCTGAATGGATTTATGTTTTGGGGCAACAAACTTGCCTCCCTGATTCTGTTTTTCTAAGTCAAAATAAACTCATGGAGCAAAGGCTGTAAGGCCACCCAGCCCCATTCTTCTCTGGGGCCAAGAAGTCCCTAGCTCTGATGAGAGGGAGTGGCCAGAAGCCACATTCCTACAATGACCCACAGCCCTGGCCACAATGGAGGGTTCTAAGGGTAAACATCAGACCCAATCCAGATCCCCACCCTGGGGGTTTTAGAGCTGAGCCTAAGAGAAGGACCGGTCCCTTCCCAAGTAGCTGGACTCTCAGAGTGCTGTCTCCAACCATGTAGACTGGGAGCAAAGAAAGGCAATATCCCGGTAGAGGAGGACCCAAAACTGAAGGAGAGCAGAGGTAAGGGAGAGATTCTTGAAGGCTGGGAAACCCCTCAACACACCCGGTGCCATCCCTGCCCTTGGGCTTGGGGAGACACTCTATGTCCTTATAATCCATTTCCCCTTTTTACTTAAATCACTTGAATTGAGTTTCTGTCCCTTGAAACCCAGACTCTAAATCAATACACAGAATTTCTAGCATTCACACCAAAGAAGCGGTCTCAAAATATTAGGAGTTGACACACTGGGTCTGAAATCTTGCAGCACAAAACAAATAACCATGGAACAGAAGAAAAAAAATGATACTTTTAATCCTAATCTTTAAACAACTACCCTGCTACTCAGTAGGGAAAGTCCTGGCTGAGCTAGATGACTGCTTGCATCTCACCTCGAATTTCTTCCGTAGGCCACTGACTCGCAGTCAGCTTTGCATTAGGGGACTTCCACACCTTGCTGTTGCACAAGAGTCCCCCAAATAAAATAATAGTTATTTGGACACCTAAATGTTTCCATAACACTAATATTCTGCCTTTAACAAAGAAAAAAGCAACTGCAACTTATAAAGGTTAAAAGTGCAAATTATAAATTTAAAAGTGGAACAGCTTCAAAGCTCTTTGAAACAATAACTAAACCCTCCTTAAAGTGCAGTGGCTTCAAAAACACAGATAAGCAGAACCGGAGCTCCACGGGGGCTGACAACAAGCTAAAAGAATGGCAGGCATACTACTTAGTGAACTGACATGCATTTAAGTGGATTTGAAGATACTGTCATTCACACCGATTTTCCTTATACTGATTAATACATAGTAATCTTATTACACAGAACTGCGGAGACCAGATTTACAACTCTAAGAGAACTATGTACCTTTTATTAGACAATATTTCAAAAGGCAAAAGAATGTGCCAAAATCCCGGGGGGCGGGGGGGGGCTACCACTTCCAAGTATTTGTACATTACCTCTCCCAATACCATACATGACTAGCAAACCAAGAAAAATGTGAAATGGCGGCAACTTCAAAAATCTGGCCTTAGTGATTCAAACCCCCAGCTCAGCAGTACTGGATATCTTGACATAGGTATTGTGCAGGTCACGGAGCAGAGCCCGGGCTCTACCAGGCCAAGTGAAGAACCAGATGGGCCATCTGCTAGTGTCAGCAGCCCCAAGACCCCCTGCTCTAACACCACATCGCCCCTCCCCCACCCAGCTCCACATGTCCCGTAAGCCTAGGCCATTTACTGAGGGTGCCCCACACACCTTGGCCAAACACTCCCCAGCGGAGGCCTTAGAAGCACTCAGCATATTTCAACAAGGCTGAGGAATGAGGCAGAGCCAAGGAAAATGTTTGAGGTAGCAGCTCAACCCCTTGGAGGACCCATGGGTCACATGCAGCAGTGCCATGCCAGCCCCGCTCTGGAGACACGTCTCTACCATCCAGGCCCTGACCGAAGACCACTTTGTGGGTAAACCCAAAGCGCACTTTGCAACTCTTACGTTCCTTCTCAGGAGCTTAGGACACCCTGGGACACCTCCTTCCTTGGCTTCTCTGACACCCCACCCTCCTGGATGCCTCTTACCTCTCTGGTCTACAGGTCCAGACACCCATGAGGTCTCCTCTTCCACTCCTGGGCCTGTAAAAGAGTGATGGGGCCACTTCTCCTCTCTGCCACACCCTTCTCCCTAGGGAATCACAGCTACTCCCACAGTTTCCAGGCATGTCCACAGGAAGCCTCAAATTTTAGGTAGGTCCACCACAATCAGAGATTCTGACTCCATATGTCTGGAGTGAAGCCTAAGAATTTGCATTTTTTTTTTTAATGTTTATTTATTTTTGAGACAGAGAGAGACAGAGCATGAACAGGGGAGGGTCGGAGAGAGAGGGAGACACAGAATCTCAAACAGGCTCCGGGCTCCGAGCTGTCAGCACAGAGCCGATGCGGGGCTCGAACTCATGGACCGCGAGATCATGACCTGGGCCGAAGTCTGACGCTCAACTGACTGAGCCACCCAGGCACCCCAAGAATTTGCATTATTAATAAGAACCCTGAGTATTTGGATTCCTGAGCTCTGTATCAACTATCTACTTGATACAGCCATGTGCCTGGTCCGGGGACATCCCAGCGGGTCAGGCTATATGCATGCTGAGGTCACCTTTCTTCTCTACCCTGCTCTCTCCTCCATCCACAGCTCCAGATGGGCCTACAGGCATCATCCTCAATTCCTCATCTAATGAATCACCAAACCCCACCACATTTTGTATTTTGAATTGTCTATGTCCTGTCACTCCCACTGCTATTTCCCTAGTTTAAACCATCCATGTCTGACATGTATTACTCAAACAGCCTCTTGATGTGCTCCCTGCCTCTGGTCTTGCCCCTTTAAACCACTTTCGCCACAGCCAGACTAATTTTCCAAAAACACAGATCCAACTGTGTCCACCACCCTGTTTAAAATCCTTCAAGGACTCCCAAACAACCTTAGGATAACATTCACTTTTTTTTTAATGTGATACACATACCACAAAATTGCTTTGAAGTATACAATTCAGTGGGGTGCCTGCGTGGCTCAGCTGGTTAACCAGCCAACTCTTGACTTCGGCTCAGGTTATGGTCTCACGGATCATGGGATCCTGCCCTGACTTCACAGAGCCTGCTTGGGATTCTCTCTTTCCCTCTCTCTCTGCCCCTCCTCTACTTGCGCTCTCTTTCTCAAAAGTAAACTTAAAAAAAAAAGTGTATAATTCAGTGATGCTAATATATCCCCAGGGTTGTGCAACCATCATAACAATCTAATCTTCACCATTCCAAAAAGATACCCTGCACCCATTAGCAGACACTCTCCCTTTGCCAGGACCTGGTAACCACTAATCTAGTTTCTGTCTCTGTGGATTTGCCTATTCTGGACATTCCAAAAAAAATGGAATCAAGCAATATGTGACCTTTTGTGTCTGGCTTCCTCCACTTAGCATGTTTTCAAGCTTCATCCATATTGAGGAGATATATCAGTACCTCACCTCTTTTTATAGCTAAATAATATTCCACTGTGTGAATATACATTTTGTTTATCTATTCATCTGTTATGGACATTCGGGTTCTCTATTTTTGGGCAATTATCCATAATGCCACTATGAACATCCATTGTGATATCTAATTTTATGTATCAAATTGACTGGACCACCAGATGCCCAGATATTTAGCTAAATATTATGTCTGGGTATGTCTGTGAGAGTGTTTGGGGATAAAATTAGAATTTGAATCAGTGGACTCAAGAAAGCAGTTCACCCTCTCCAGTCTGGGTGTGCATCGTCCAATTCGTTGACAATCTGAATAAGACAAAAAGGCCAAGGAAGGAAGAATTTGGTCCTTCCTGCCTCGTTTCTTAAGCTGGGACATCAATCTTCCTCGGCCCTTGGTGTTGCCGGTTCTCAGGCCTTCGGACTTGGACTGGATTATACCACTGGTGTTCCTGCGTCTCCAGTCTACAAATGGTAAAATGTGAGACTTTTCAGCCTCCATAATTGTGGGGGACAATTCCTTATAATAAATCTCCTGTTGCTTCTGCTTCTCTGGAGAATCCTGAGTAATACATCCACGTAAAAATTTTTGTGTGGACATATGTTCTCAATTCTCTTAGCTATATGCCTACAAGTGGAATAGCTGGGTCATAGAGTGACTCTATATTTAGCTTTTTGAAGACCTGACTACAAGGTCTTCAAACAAAAAAGTGCAAACACTTTTCCAAAGTGGCTGTGCCATTTTACATTCCCACCAGCAATGCATGAGGCTCAAATCTCTCCACATCCTCACCAACATGACAATAACAGAGAAGACTTATTGCCTGTCTTTATGTTACAGCCATCCTAGTGTGTGCAAAGTGGTATCTCACTGTGGTGTGGGTTTGTGGTTTTTTTTTTTTTTTTGAAAGTTTATTTTGAGAGAGATAGAAAGAGAACACAACAGGGGAGGGGCAGAGAGAGAGGTGACACAGGATCTGAAGTGGGCTCTGTGCTGACTAGCAGAGAGCCCGATGGAGGGCTCAGACTCATGAACAGTGAGATCATGATCTGAGCCAAAGTCAGAAGCCCAACTGACTGAGCCACCCAAGTGCCCCTCACCATGGTTATGAATTACATTTCCCCGAACAGATTTCTACAGTTGAGCAGAGCCATTTGTATATTTCCTTTAAAGAAATGTTTGTGTAGATTCTTCGTTCATTTTTTAAGTTCTATTTTACTTAAGAGTTCTTTATACATCTAGATGCAAGTCCCTTATCAGATAAACAACTTACATATCTTTTCTCTTATTGGTGTATTACCTTTTCACTTTCTTCATTGTGTCCTTTAAAACACAAAAGTTTTGGGGCGCCTGGGTGGCGCAGTTGGTTAAGCGTCTGACTTCAGCCAGGTCACGATCTCGCGGTCCGGCAGTTCGAGCCCCGCGTCAGGCTCTGGGCTGATGGCTCAGAGCCTGGAGCCTGTTTCCGATTCTGTGTCTCCCTCTCTCTCTGCCCCTCCCCCGTTCATGCTCTGTCTCTCTCTGTCCCAAAAATAAATAAACGTTGAATAAATAAATAAAACACAAAAGTTTTCATTTTCATAATGTTCAATTTATCTATTTTTTTTTCTTTTGTTGCTTGTGCTTTTAGTGTCATATCTAAGAAATTAATGCCTAATCCAAAGTCATGAAGATTTATAACCTATGTTCTTTTTCAAAGAGTTTTATAGTTTTAGATCTTACATTTAAGTCTATGATCAATCATAAGTTAGTTTTTACATATGGCATGACATTAGGACCCAACTTCATTCTTTTGCAACAGATATGCAGTTGTCCCAGCACTGTATGTTGAAAATACTGCTCTATCTCCGTTGAATGGTCTTGGCACTCTTGTTGAAAATCAATGTACTATAAATGTATCAATTTATTTCTGGACTCTCAATTCTAGTCCATTGAAATATATGTCTATCCTATGCCAGAATCACTCTATTTTGATTACTGTAGCTCTATAGTAAGTTTTAAAAGCAGCAAGTGTAAGTCTTCCAACTTTGTTCTTTTTTCAAAATTATTTTCACTATTCTGGGTTCCTTGCATTTCCATATGAATTTTAGGATCAGCTTATCAATACCCACAAAAAAGGATGCTAGAATTTTGACAGAAATTGTTTTAAATCTGTAGATAGATTTGTGAACTGGACATCTTAACAATATAAGTCTTCCAATCTATGAACACTGGATGTCCTTCCATTTATTTAGTATTCTTTCTTTTAACAATTTTTTTGGTAGACAAATCTTGCAATTTTTTTGTTAAATTCAGTTCCAAGTATTTTATTCTTTTTCATGCTATTGTAAAATGGAATTGCTTTCTTAATTTAATTTTTGGTTTATTCACTGCTAGTATAGACAAACACAATTGATTTTTCTGTATTAATCTTTGTTGAATTCCTAAGTTCACACATGCCCTAGACGGCCCTTTGTGTTGGGCTCCAACTTACCTCTTCAGAGCTCTCTCTTATCACCCTCATCTGGGACAATAGGCTTTGGTCATATTGACCAGCTTTTAGCTCCTGGATGATTCCATGCTTTTTCTTGCCTCCAGGCCTTTGCACACACTGTTCCCTAAGGTTAGAATAAAATATCTCCCTTTATCTGGCCCATTTCTTCTTATCATTCAGGTCTCAGCCTAGTCACTCCTTCTAGTCCAGAACAGGCATCTTTCCTATGTCATCACAGAACATCCCACATGTTTCTTTTCAGAATTCCTATCCCACTATGTTGGAACGGATTACCTGTTAATCTCCTGATCAGGGAAGGTCTGTGAGATCAAGCACCATATCTGTCCAATTTATAATTCTTTCCCAGCTTCTAGCCCAGTGGCTACTATGTAACAGTAGTCAATGTCTATTTATTACAGAACCTACCAAAAGCAACGTGTTATCTAGTCCAAGCTTCTACACCTTCCATTTACATGTTAATCCTGCCTTACCTATAATAAAATAGCTAGTAGATTTGATATTAAACATGTTTCCACAGATTAAAAAAAAAAGCCCAAGACAATTTATCTGTTTAAATGTTTATTTATTTTGAGACAGAGAGAGAACACCAAGCAGACTCCATCCTGTCAGCACAGAGCCCTACATACAGCTCAATCCCATGAACCATGAGACCATGAGACCATGACCTGAGCAAAAATCAAGTCAGCTACTTAACTGACTGAGCCACCCAGGCACCCCAGCCCAAGACAATTTAATCCCATGCCTTATAAAGATTTCTCAAAACAATTTAATCCCATGCCTTATAAGGATTTCTCAAGACAATTTAATCCTATGCCTTATAAGGATTTCTCATACTATCTTTATAAAATAAAATGGACTGAAAGTATGACCTACTGATAGCTGCTCTGTAAATGTTTACTGAGAAAAAGGGAGAAGTGTCATCCCACAAAACACCTAAGTGTTTGTCAATATGGCAAAACATGGAGGGAATGGGAAGGTCAAGAAGATAATGCAAAAGGGCAGAAGCCAATGTACATTTCCTCTTTTCCCCTCAAAAAATTGTTGTATTCTCCTGTATCTTCTCTTTTATATTTTCTTTATCTCTCTTACAACCAAGTCTCTCAAAGATATCCTCTCTCCCTCCCTCACACACGCACACACACACACACACACACACACACACACACACACACACACACACACACCACTCACTCACTAATATAAATCTATCTTCAGACTTCCTTCTTGCCCAGCACTCCTTCTCCTTGACTGACAAGATATGAAATACCCTGAGTTGACCAGCTTCTCAACTGACCACTACACAGTTTTCTAGCTCCAAACAAACTTGGAAATCATCAGGTCTAAAACCCATGGCAGAATGGAAGGCCAACCTCAAAGGTAAAAAGTCACCAGTGAACATGTGGCATGCAGGCAAGACAGCTTCCATGGAGAGTTTTCAAGAGGATCTTCTCTGACCCTGTCTCCACTCCCACAGCTGCCAGAAAACCCTGGTTTTCTCTCCTTCACCACACTTCTCTAATTTTCCACGTCTAAGTCTTTCCAGCCCATTCCTGTACCATTCAGTTGCCCATAGGTGTTTTCTAATTTTCCTATAATAAACATGAACTGCTCCTGTAATAAGAGAGGCAAAAGTTAGTTCTTTTTAAAAAGAACCAACAAATGATTCCCTAGGAGGTTATGACAAACCATCCTATAAATCTAATTTGGAAGAATTAGAGTTTTTTTGTTTTGTTTTGAGAGAGAGAGAGAGAGAGAGAGAGCGAGCACGTGAGTGAGGGAAAGAGGGGGATGGGGGGAGACAGAGAAAGAAAGAGAGACAGAGAGAGAGTATCCTAAGCACGCTCAACATTCAACATAGAGCCCAACACAGGGCTCGATCCCACAACCCTATGTTTATGACCTAAACCAACATCAAGAGTTGGACACTCAATCGACTGAGCCACCCACTTGCCCTAAGAATTTGCCTTTTTTATGTGATTTTTAAACCTAAAAATAAACATAACTTGGATAGAGTTTCAGTTCATTGACCCCTTACAGGCAAACTTCAAATGACCTCATGAGAAACAGAATAATTGTTTCATTTTTCTAATCTGTCATGTGCTATAGATCTCTGTGTCTGACAAGTTTTTAAATCACAAAGCATAAACTTATAACCATCTTATTAAGCACCATAAATAAAAAGAAAAGCATTTGACTTGGCCCGCAGTGACTGATTTCCTTTCCATCCCCTCAGATTCCTTAAAGACGCAGAAAGAATGAGGTGCATTTGTCTGCATTCTCTCCCCCAAGCCTTCTCCAACAGGATATCTCCATCCGCTGCTTGCTTTTTGTTCACTGCTCGTAACAGGAAAACTCGCTTTCCTGCTTTCTCAATACCAAATGGGTTAGTTCTGGGGGGGGCGGGGGGGAACATCCCCTCAGAATCCACCCCAAGGCTACACAGAAGGCAAGAGAAACAAAAGCTGGTCCATTCTTTCCCCAAATATTCCATTGGCAGGCAGCCGAGGACCACGCCAGTTTGGTGGTTTAATATCCTGTCGCTTCCAGCAAAGCGGAAAAGATAGAAAAAATTATAAAATTGCCATCCCAGGATCCCAGAATTTGCTTTGCTGGTGTTAATATGTGTTGGGCATTCATCATGACACCACCTTTCACAGGAAAGGAAAAACAGCCACTGTCAGATAAGTTACACTGTTAAGAAAAGGCCTATGGAAAGGTGCATGGCTTTGAATACAAGGGGTCCAGGAAAAATATCAACAGAAGGAATCACTCTTCATGTTAGAAGAATTTTAATTTTTTTTTAATGTTTATTTTACTGAAAGAGAGCAGAGTGTGAATGGGGGAGGGGCAGAGAGAAGGAGACACAGAATCTGAAGCAGCTCCAGGCTCTGAGCTGTCAGCACAGAGCCTGACACAGGGCTTGAACCCACGAACTATGAGATCACGACCTGAGCTGAAGTCCGATGCTTAACTGACTGAACCACCCAGATGCCCACGTTAGAAGAATTTTAAAGAAAGGTTCAGTAAACAGGGAAAAATCAACATTAAGGTTTGTGCAATACATCTGTCTAGGCAGAGTCGAGGTGGGAAAGAACAGACTAATAAAGGATGAAAAGCAAGCTCAGAGCACAGAAGATGACATAACCCTATTCGTGTCCTGTGAGCCAAAGATGACACTACTGGTGATGGTCCCACAGCCCCTACTCAGGCTGCAGGAAGCCCCTGACCAGCCTCAAAGTCCCCAGCAGGGCGATATGCACATTCCTACTAAACACTGGGACTGGGCCTCACTCGAGTGTGGGTACCCTGTGTCCAAACACCATCCTCCAACCCACAACTCCCCAGAGTCACAAGACTCTGTCTCAGTCATGCCCCTTTTCTTCAGGCGCTAAGATGAGATCCCACCTGCTCCTGGCCTGTGCACGCATCATTCCCACTGCCCAAACCAAGCACTTGGAGTAAAACCTCCCCAACTACCATCTCCACAACCTACAACATGCCTTCTCAAACTCCCCGCAGTGAAGGTGCCCTTCCTCCCCCAACCTATCTGGGACCAATACTTTTATAAAATGCAAAAGAATAATAGTAACTACTAAGTGAAATTTAAAAAAAGATACACAAAATAAAAGTCCCAATTTTTTATTAGATTGAATAGACTTAAAGTTGGCCTGTCAAATTGTTAAAGTTTCTACACCCTTATTCTCCTCTGTATATAGTTCATCACAGATCAGCTATAAACGATTCACAGGCAAATCCCTGTCTGTGGGTATCACGTTGAGCTGCACTACCTTACAGTAAGAAACGGAGGTTCAACACCTTCACGTTTTTGCTTCCTACTGTGTTTCTCTATTCTGAAGCCCCCCCACTGAGACCTGCAGATCTTCTTCCATTTAGGGTAAATTCTCCTTGTATCCTCCTCCTTTTTCTTTTATCATATGCCTTCACCAATGGGCTTCCTTCTGACCTTCACAAATCTCTTGGTCAAGGCTGGAAATAAAGACATGGGAATGAGTCACGGAAAGAGAAGTAGCAGATAAACTCTCTGGAAAGTAGAAGGAAGAAAACAACAGGTACTCATTCTCCTAAGGGATGGCTACAGTGGGAATCTGAATGGGAAAACAGTAACAGAGAGATGTGAAAAAAAATTAGTATTATCATTCACCATATTGACTAATAACCAGGTAACATAACAGTATTTAGATATCAAAGGAAGATGGGATTTCAAAGAAAAGAGATCTATGGCCATAGGAAGGAAAGAAATCCAAGAAGAGGAAAACTGAGAACCCTTTTCCATCTATAATTTATCAATCCATGCAGTGACTTAGCTTGTATTTAGAAATATTAGAGAAGCTCACCTCCAAAACTGAATTAGGGCCCTCTTGTACAAAGCAGCCACATTTTCTCTTACCTAAAACAAGTAAACTTTAGAACTCTGCACAAAAAGAGTGGTAAAATTAATTACCTGACTATCTTGACTCTAAATAATTATGATCCTACCATTTTTAAAGGCTTCTTTAATTTTTCCCTGAAAAGGGGAGACAGGAAAGTTCGTTCCAAAAAACTGATAGGAAGTCAGAATGTCAGGCTTGCAGACCATAGCAGAGAAGGCAGCTGGTTGGGGCCCCACGGTTAAACACACACTGATCATGACGGAGTATTTTAAAGAGGACTAGCTAGATAGATGGTTTTTAAAGCTGTCTGCTCTACCCTACACACTCTAAAAAATGAAGGCCACTAACAGCTCACTGCTAATCCTTTTCTCTGGTGGTAGTTTATAATGCGAGATGAGATTCTCATCTGTCTGCAATGGTTTATCTGAAAGCAGGAGACCAGATAAATTTACACTCCCCTCAAGGCCCACGTAAAAAGGAGGGTGTTCTCAGATTTCTGCATCACCACTTTCCTGGTCTCCCAGGGCTGAAACCTAAAGCTATATTTAATACCTCCAGCTTCTCAATCTCACCCAGCCAGGGAACACTAAGCTCACCTTAGTGTGGGGCAGAAGAAGATTATTGGTAAATATTTATTGAATAAATAAATAACCTAATCTAATCAGGTCCAAATACCCATCCAGTTTATCCCAAAATACTTCTTTTACACATCACCTTTTTACTTTATGCCCTCCTCATTACTTCCTGTCTAAATTATGGCAAAAGTCTCCTAAGTAATATCTAAGACCACAGCTCTCTGCCCCCATGCCCATCCATGTCTCAGCCTCTAGGCTCCAACCACACAGTCACCATATTCCTGCAGCAAAACTCTAATCAGGGCATCTTCCAGGTCAAAAACCCAAAACAAAGAATAAAGTCAATACTCCACGACCTGGCCCTTGTCCACCTTCTCCACACCATCCCGCGTGACCCAGATCCATATATCCCTAACTCTCTCTACACTTCACCAGTCTTAACTACTCACTGCTCCCCAGGTACAGCCCATGATTTCCTCTCCAGGAGCCTTCACCTGTGCAGGACCCTCTATCTACAACAATTCAAGTCTACTTTCAGCTCAAAATGCCATCTCCTTCATTAAGCTTTTTCTGATTCCCTAGACTAGGAGTACTCACCTTCCTGAGGACTCTTTAAGGCTTTACTTATAACTCTCCAATGATACAATCTTCTATTTAAATGTGCATAAAGCTTATTTTGCAATCTTCTCTCCCCTATTAGTGCGTCAACACCTTAGGATAGGATCTGCCTTACTCATCCTGGTTCCACAAATCACTGAGGACAGTGGTTGGCACATGTAAGGACTCAACAAACGTGCTCAACTAATTTGGTGCATATGTGAGATTAAAAATCTATCTATTCAGATATACGTGGAAACACAGATGTGGAAGCATCTACAATATACCTGTGCATCCATATTTATCTGACAATCAAATACTTGCTCATTTCTTTTCCCAGGGTATTATTAACATGATCCACACATATCCTTAATGGCAGGAAGCAAAATAACTAATTAAGATCAAACCAAACAAAAACCAAGCCTAAACCAAATGCATACACCTTCATATAAGAACCATTTTTAGTACTTTATGAACAGATGTTTCTTTGCACTTGAAATAGTGACCGGTACCTTACTATTTATGCTATCATTAGCCTAACTGCAATGAGCAGGATGTCACCTTGCTTCCAAAAACCCCCATGTTAAGTACTCAGTATCTTTTACAATCAGTAAAAACCCAGGTAACAGCGCCATGCAAATCTGTGTTCCATGGAGCCTAAAGATCCTAGCGATTTTGCATAAAAAACTTAATTTTCTTTTCATGCACAGTTCTTAAAATCAACTCAGATTATTTTTAATCTGGAGCTTCACAAAAATTAGTTTCATTTTCAGTTCTGAAGAAAAGAGAGGCTTTACAGTTCTTGCACTATCAACTAGATAGTTGAAAACAAACTACTGTAATATACTACCATATTATTTAATATAAGTTTAAAATACTAATATGATACTGTTATTAAACTTCACACAATTTGTGGGGTTAAGTAAGGACATAATCAAGATCCAAATCCCTGCATGTTTGGGGTCTTTGCACCTAGGAGACACATTCTAGCTGCCCAAAGAAATTAATCTCATAAATGCCCTATTTTCCCTAGTTAGCCTCAAAGTAAATCACATGTATATAGCTAAAAAAAATCTTAATTTTAGGACTCTCTGTAAGGTTAACAGCTGCATTACCAGAAAAACAAAAAGCCTTCCCTCCCACCTCTCTAGCCCACTCCTTTGAGCCCTAACCCACGATTCCCACTGCACCATTATCACTGATATGAGTTTCCTCCACCCTCACCCAACAGCTTCATGAGGAAACAGTCTACCACCACGCTGCCACGAGCATGTACATCAAGCTTCAAGTTTCCTGGGTGTCACGGAAGCAGAGTAACAGATGTGGAGGTCCTGGTATATTTCTACTTCCCTAAAAGCTGACTTGAGTCTCAGACCTTCCTGCAAATTTGATCTGCACTAGTCACAGCCTTCCTTCTTCCTTGCAGGAAGCCAGAGAGCCAAGAGGCAGAGGACTCCCAAAGGGGAACACCAACCCCAAAGCTCCCCGGGTCTCATCTATGCTCCTCCTTCCCTCTAACACCCTTCTTGAAGACAAGGTCTGTGTCTTAATCAAATGTTTATCCTTCAGTGTTTGTTGAGTAAATGAACGACAGATAATAACCGGGGATCTACTGAACACTGAAGCGTAAGAACTTAAAAAACTGTAATAACACTGCATTTTTGTCTGCTAATGTCATCATTAAAAACTCAAAAATGACTCAAGATCTGCTAAGATCCTCACTGAAAGATAAACAAGCGGACAGTGAATCCCCAGGAGGCTCTAGGGCAAGATGCCCTAGCCTGATAATATGGAACATGACAGGGAAGCCTGGAACAGAAAAGACTGGGCTCCATCAGGCCTCTGCCCCTCCCTTCTCAAAGGTCCCTGCGGATGGAAATGAGCTCCAGGCTGCACCAGGCCAGGCTCCAAACCTCAAGTTCTGGTCAGAAAGAATCAGCTTAAGTCCATTCTGGGCTGGTTAGTGCCTCCCCTACTGTACAGGTGACACAATGCAGGCCCTAGGCCAGGATACAAAGTTGTAAGTGTCACAGGCAGAACCCAGTTCTCCTGACAAGTAGTATACTGCTCACTGGAATATGCTGGGAAATTATGGAGTAGGGCTGGTTTGGGACTTATTTCCCAGAATGGAGGATGTCCAAAACACCAAGACTCCATACTGTCAACAACAGAAATTGGGCTTCTTTATGACAATTTCTAACAAATGAAGCCACGGGAAAAGACAGCTGCGATTCTCTCAAATTCTAGAAGTTATTCTGAAATTCCTTTCCTCAAATGGAGCTCTCTATAATGTCTACCAAAGGAGCCTATCCTCACCACCCAACCTGTGGGGTATCCAGAGCCCATAATCTTCACTCCTCCTTTCCAGCTTCGAAACTCCAGACCATGATATGTGATTTATAAAAAGTGACTGTCCCCAGTTCAAGAAACCATCATCTTCTACTGATCATCCCTCTTCTCCCTCACCTCCTCTTACACAGTACAGAAATCTCAATACCAATGTGTTTACTAAAGTTTGCCTGGATATATTAACTCTTCCAGGAGAAACTAACGCTGTGTCACCAATCTTTGCCTCTCTCAGTTTTGAGCAGTTTTAAGTTTTATGTTCCATTAAAAATTTGATGTGTTAATTGGTTTTTCACAAAATTACCTCCAGATAAGACAGTAAGGCACACGCATTCTTCAGTTCGGAAAAAAAAAAAAAAAGAATCCTATAACAGTAGTTATTACTAATCTTCTAGAAAAAAAATAGCATTCTCTTTTTCTTCAAAGAATAAAGAAAATCAAAATGGCTAAATGAATATATTAAAAGCCAGAGGAAAAAAATTGTAACCTACAAGATTAAATATTCTGCAAATTCTAGCTAGTATAATAGTTTATAAATGAGTCTAACATACTATAAATATTATGGCACCTCTGCTCTCACCATAGGAACTCTGCTTTCTACTTAAGAAAACAGCAATATGTTAGAATGACAGATTAAATAAATTCACTGAACAATTTTAAAAATGCAACTTTTCCTGTAATAATACAACTTGAACCAAAATGCCATTTATAGCTGAATATTTATTTTAGCCAAGGCAAAGCAGCCTGAAAGGTAAAATGACCTACATTAACAGACCTTATTCTACAGTAAAGAATTTTAGGTTAATAGGCCCAGGAAAGTCTTTTTCTCAAGCCAAATAAGATTTGAACCAAAGTACACATAAAACCATGATTTTCTATCCCTTAAATAACATTATTTGACTACTAAATTCATTCTTCATTCCTCAATAAGTTTCTATTGAGACCTTTTTTAGATTAATCTTGTAATTCTTGCCTTTTAATTCCTTCTCTCTTTCCTCCTAACCCCTTAACAGAAATGTAGAACTCCTTTCTTGGCTTGTAGAAAAATGAATGTCAATTTCACCTACCAACTGGCCTGAGACTGATGAAATATACAAGCAGAAGATCCATGGTGCAAATGGATGTATCATAGTCTGATATAATCTGATTATCATGGTCTGTAAAGATATTCAATGAAATGCAAGTGTAAACAGAGTAAACTCAATTATTTCCTGTGGTCAGTGGAAAGTACACTGGACCCAGAGTCAGTAAACTCAATTTTGTTCTTGTCTATAATACTAACTAGCTGTATGAGCACAGACTAATCGCTTAACCATGATAGATCTTAATCTTCTTCATCTGTAAAATTAGGAAACTGGACCAGATGACCTCAAAGATAACTTTCACCTCCAAAACAATATGATTTCATTTCCATGTCACAAATTTCTCCCAACCCAGAGAATTCATGGTACTTTCCTGAAAGGTGTTTAATGATTCAAGTTAACAATTTAAAAGTTCTGGGGCGCCTGGGTGGCGCAGTCGGTTAAGCGTCCGACTTCAGCCAGGTCACGATCTCGCGGTCCGTGAGTTCCAGCCCCGCGTCAGGCTCTGGGCTGATGGCTCGGAGCCTGGAGCCTGTTTCCGATTCTGTGTCTCCCTCTCTCTCTGCCCCTCCCCTGTTCACGCTCTGTCTCTCTCTGTCCCAAAAATAAATAAAAATGTTGAAAAAAAAATTAAAAAAAAAAAACAATTTAAAAGTTCTAACATACTCGGGGCACCTGGCTGGCTCAGTCAGAATATGCAACTCTTGATCTTGGGGCCATGAGTTCAAGCCCCACGTGGGGCATAGAGATTACTTTTAAAAAATTTAAATTTAAATTTAAAAAAAAAGTTTTCAGGGGCGCCTGGGTGGCTCAGTTGGTTGAGAGTCCAACTTCAGCTCAGGTCATGATCTCACGGTTCATGGTTCAAGCCCTGCATCAGGCTCTGTGCTGACAGCTCAGAGCCTGGAGCCTGCTTCAGATTCTGTCTCCCATGCCCTCTGCCCCTCCCCCACTCATGCTCCCTCCCTCTCTCTCTCTCTCTCTCTCAAAAATAAATAAACATTAAAAAAAAAAAGTTTCCAAGAAACTCAAATTATATCATTTAGACAATCCCTGCCATGGAAAAACTGCTAAATATTAGTCAGATGACCTTAAGTGAGTCATTTGATTTCTCCTGTCTTCAGTTTCCTCATCAAAAAACAGAAGTAAAGTAACTATCCCTGTCTGACTGGATTTTCCGAAGGCTCAAGCAAGACAGTTTTTTGAAAGAATTTTATAAAACTGTCGAATGCAAAGTTTCACTATTTCACATGGGCCTTCTTCTATGAGCATTTAATGTAGGATCTTAAACTGATTGACAGGTTTTTTTTGCTACCAAGATGCAAGTGTCTATCACATTTTACATCAAGATACACACTTGTTTAAGCACTAAGATACACACATGCAATTTTCAGAGAGTCCTAATTTTATATGCAACACCAAAATTTTCCTCCTACGTTGATTGTGTTTTGTATTCCTTAATAGATTATTACTATCCATTTGTGAAAGTAATGCAATTAGGAAACAGAATATATAAAGAACAAACTATATGCCTACTTTTCATGTATTTCCTTCCAACATTTTTCTTAAACACAGGCTATTTCTTACACAGTTGTGATCATACATATTTCCGTATTTTGCTTCTTTTTCCCCCAACATTGTAATTTTTCCATGTTATAAATTCTCCCTAAATGGCACTTTTAAGGGTCATATGATATTCTTACAGGTTGCTCTCATAAGTAATAAAAGCTTGTACTTACTGGGTATTTACTGTGTGCCAAACCCTACTCTAAGTGCTTTACAGGCACGTGCTCACTTAATCATCACAAAGATCTACAAGACAAGTGCCGTCATAGTGTCCATTCTCAGGGTAAAGAGCCTTCTCAGCAGAGCTCGGGTTTTGAATGTCCGGAGCCCAAGTTCTTATCCGTTATATTCCACTGCATCCCTAGAAAGAACAATCCCCCATCAACATCATCTTGGTTATACTACCAACCTTTTCTATGTTCTAGAATTCAGGAACTAAACATCTGATATTTAACTTATTCCTGAAACAAAAGAGCATGGTTTATCATAGCATCTGTAAGGTCATAAACCTTTCTCATGGACAAAATACTACCTCTACTTTTTTCAGTGAATCATTCTGTATAGACTGCTTATAATCTCTTTTTTAACTTAGCACAGTAAACATCTTTCCACAGAACATTACTATAGCCACACGACAGAACATGTATTTTCTGTCAAGATGAAATGTGTGAAAATAGAGCATGTGAATCTCAAACTAAGAACATACAAGTTTCAGAATAAACTTGAGAATAAAGTGGTCAGTGGAAACCATAGGTAGTTTGTGGACATCAGCTTCCAGATTAACTCTCAGTGAGTCTAGCTAACATTCAATAAATGTTAATCTATAATAAATAAATGGCCATGTCTCTAACACAAGCACTGGCCCAGCCTGCCTCCCAAAGTAGATACACCCAAGTACTATCTTCATGGTATTTATCCCTGCCAAATTCAAAGAAAGGAGGTGGGGAGATTCAAACACACCATTTGGCATTAGAGTTCTGATCAGATAGTATGTTTCCTTGCTATCAATTCACTGATAAGCACTCAAGGAGTCTGTTAGAGAAAAAGTGCCAGAGATGTAAAAGAAACAGAAACAACTTCACCATCCACGTACTTCTGCATGGTTTGCAAGACTCAGATTCAACTGAATGGAAGGCACTTCCAGTGGTTTTTATTGGTTGTATTTTTGTTTTATTTTGTTTTGTTTTCAGATCAGTTAGCTAATAAATAGCTAATACAAGAATTAGATCAGTGTGTTATTTTATACACTGAAGCTCTAAAGAGTTGGTGAAGACAAATGGTCCTAAAAAAGAAAATTAATCTTATTTGTACCAAAACGTGTGGCTGCTTTCAAAAACTATGCAGAGATCATGCAGATTTACTGACAACCTGACCAGTTTTTTTCTAAACTAAAACAAACACAGGGCCACTCCAAAGTGATATTCTTACGTGCGAGAAGATAACCAAATCTGTCAGGTGGCAATGAAAAATTAATGACATAACGGAACTGAGCATTAGGAAAATTAATCTGGCAGAGGGAGATGGGCTAGAATGAAGTAAATAGAAATGGGTACAGGGGAGTGAGATTAAGGGCAAGGGGGAATCAAAAAAAAAAAAAAAAGATGAAAAACTGAAAGCGTAAGATGTAGTCTTCAGGATTCATTTATTCACACGTAAAATATTGGTCGAAGCCCCGCTATCTGCCAGGCCCTGGAGAAACTGTGGTCAACAAACAGTTCAGTGAGGGAAACAGACATTAAACAAACGTACACACAAATAAATATCTAAATTGTGCTAAGCGGAACAGAGAAAAGAACAGGCAAGGCCTGTTCGGGTTTGGGTGGGTAGGCAAGGCCTCTGTGAGGCAAGGGCATGTAAGTACAGTTCCAGAAACCTAGGGGAGTGGCCTGGCAGATGAGGAAAGAGGCAAGAGGTGATTATTATCCCAGGCAGAGGTAAGCACTCCTGCCAAGGTCCTGGGGTATGAGAGAGCCTGGCATCCGGAGAACGTTAAAGCCGAGCCAGTGAGCAACGGCAGAGTGGTGCCTGACAAGGAGAGCACCTTACAGTCCAAGCTCCTATTCCAAGGGCAGTGGGAAGCACTGTTGTGTTAAGGATTCCGAATTAAAGCCTTAAGGATAGAGGAAGAAAGGCAGCAAGGAGACCAGATAGGAGGGACTATGGCGGGGACCAAGGGAAGGGCAGGAGACAGAGGGAAGGGGACGATAGGTCACAGCAGTCAGGAGTGCAGCTCACCAAAGATCTTAGCTCTCCTTCCAGGCACATAGATAAGAATGGACTTCCCAGCTCTTGGAGCTAGGTGTGGCCAATGGACCGGAAGCAAAAGTGTGTGGAAGAGTAAGAGTCTATGAGGGAGTCCCCACACTCTTTCCCCCCAACAAGGACACACCATATTCAAGATGGTGGCTGTCCCCAACCCAGGTCCCAGGATGTGGATAACATGGCCCCAGCCATCCTCAACAGACAGGCAGCACTGGGAGGGAAAAAAAACCCTTCTGAGCCACTAAGGTTTGAGAGTCATTCGCCCACACAGAAGCAGAAATAGGACATAATGGATGCAGTGATGACGGAAAGAGGAAGGCAAAAGGAGATGAAAAGAAGAGATAAAGGAGGAATGAGAGATTTCAAAGTCGGTGGCCATGACAATAATGCCTATTGCTAAGGAAAAGAACGCAAAGAGGATGGCTGGTTTGGGATGAAAAGTGGCATTATGTTTCACAGATGCTGAACATAAGGGACTGGTAGGACAGCCAAGTACACATGTCAGACAGGTCCAAGTACACATGGACAAGCAGGTCTAAGCTGGGGAAACTGAGATAAAGATTCAGAAGTCCAAGTGAAGGTGGAGAGCTCCCTTCAGAGTAAAGAGCAGAGATTAAATGCCATGAGCCAATGGTGGAGAAGGGACCTGTCAGGAATGCCCCCAGGTGTCTGGGTAGCAAGGGGACAGAGTGAAGACTGGAGCATGGAAGAGAACCAGAGAAGGGGAAGGAGGGGGGCTGAACGGCATCAAATGCTGCAGACCAACAAGTTGAGAGGCCACCCCACACCAAGGACAAGTCAGACTTCAAGGGCGCAATCCAAGGTTACACCATGCTTAGTAGCAAAGAGGTACTTAGAACCCAAACAGCCAGGCCCAAGCCCCTGAACTTAAACACAAGCCTCCCTGCCTTCCAGTGATGCAATGGAAAAATTTTCTCAACAATATTCTTCTAAAACAAAACGTAATGGTATCATAAATATTCCACATTCCACAACTTATTTAGATTACTGTCAAGATCTTTCGATAGTTTGCAGTTGGTCGGTATTTTACATTTTCTGCCCTGAGCAGTCAGCACTGTGACTTCAGACACTGAACTTAAATGCACATTTCAGGTTGATCCTCAGGAGAAATTCCCACAGTTATAAGTACTGGACCAAAAAAAGGGAGTGTGTTACAGTTTTTGATATGAAGCCCAAATGCAAAAAGATTACACCATTCATCATGTCATAAAATCCAGGAGGCACAATTCTCACTAAATGCTATGCAAATGAGAGTCCCTGGAGTTGGGGACAGAGTAGTCCTACAAACAGGAGTTCACCCATCCTTGCAAATGTCTTTTCTATCTTGGCAAATTTGCAAATTTATCAGGCAAAAATGGCATCTTGTTTTGATTAATGTTTCTCTAGTTATTAGCAAGGTTGAACATGTTTGTCTGCTCCTTATTGGCTAATTATACTCCTTTCTTTGAGAAATTGCGTATTAATGTCCTTTCCTATTTTTCTACTGGAGTGTTTTTCTTTTTGTAATTGATTTACAAGAACTCTCAATATATTTTTAAAAACGTAATACTATTAGATATGGATATAGATAAATAAAGTGTTTAGTGTTTCTAAGCTTATGACTTTTTATTTTATTTTGTTTTATTTATTTGGGGAGGTGCGCAGAGAGAGGGAATCTTAAGCAGACTCCACACTCAGTGCAGAGCCCAACCCGGGGCTTGATCCCATGACCCTGGATGATGGCCTGAATGAAAATCAAGAGTGGGATGCTCAACTGACTGAGCCACCCAGGCACTCCTTTCAAAAATATTTCTTTGTCATTTTATTTTAAGGAGAGAGAGAGAGAGAGAGTACAAAACTTTTATTTTCTTTATATTTTGGGCGTCTCTATATGGACAGCATGGATTTTTCTTAGAAAGAGAAAGAGTGAGAGCAGGAGAGAGAGACAGAGGGAAGTGAGAGAGAATCCTAAGCAGGCTCCACATTCAGTGCAGAGCCTGACATGGGGCTCGACCCCGTGACCCTGGGACCATGACCTGAGCTGAAATCAAGTCAGAGGCAGCTTACTGACGTAAATTTATAGTACTTGCTACATATAGAACAGAGGTTTGAGTGTTCACATGGGAAGCAATAGGCAGAGTGGTTAGGAACACATGGTCTGAAGCCACAGTGCCCAGGTTCAAGACCCAGGCCCTCCACTTACAGCCGGGTCACCTTGTGACTCACCCTCCCATATGTAAAGCTCTAACATATATCCTAGGACATAGTAAGTGCTCAATAAATGCTGGATGCGGATATATTTAGTCAAGATAACATGACCTTACTTCTTACTTTATTAATATAACATGACCTTACTTCTGTTAAACATATTAAGTGATTTAAATACCTTATTTGATCTTTATTTTAAAAACTAAGATAATAATATCTAGTAATCCGAACTCTCAGATGAGCAAACTGAGGCTTAGGTGAAGTAACCTACTCCAAGGCCTCAGTTCACCAGTGGCAAAGCCACAGCTCACTTCATAAACGCAGACAAAACTGGTTTTTCCCTTTACTTTAATGCTTTAAAAATCCCTCTCCACCCTTACGTGATTATTCATCGATGTTTTATGCTGCTTCTTTTATTTATTTCACATGCAACTCTTATATTTAGTTATAATTTATTTTAGAATAAAAGGCAGGGCCCCAACACTGTTTCTTTGCAACACCATTTACTGAATGGAGCGCACTCACCACATTTGACTACTCCTCCCATGATACCCTAAATGATTATACACACTGAGTCCTGTTTCTGGGTTTTCTCTTCATGCCACAGACCTTTCTCCCTGTCCTTGGGCATGACATAAAACCGTCACATTATTTACCCCCAAGGTTACACTTAGGAAAAGATGTCTCTCAGAAGCATATATTCAGGGATGCCTGGGTGGCACGGTTGGTTGAGCGTCCTACTTTTGATTTCAGCTCAGGTCATGATCTCACAGTTTGTGAGTTCAAGCCCTGCACTGGGCTCTGCACTAACAGTGCAGAGCCTGCTTGGGATTCTCTGTCTTCTTCTCTGTCTACCTTTCCCCTGCTCACCTTCTCACTCTCCCTCAAAAATAAATAAATTAAAATAAAATAAACCTAAATAGGTTTCAAAGAGACAAGGGAAAAAATATATATATATTTTGTGATGTACTCTCAGCCAATCATTGAAATTGTTCTCCAAATTAGCAAACGTACCTCTCAAAATTTCTCCCCCTTCCTCCTAAAACTTGTCCCTCTTTGTCTAAGCTGCTGCTTGCTCCTTCTTGGCCTAGCCGGGCATTCCAAGCATTTGTTCAATCTCTCATTCTTTTCTAGGAAAAAAGTCCCCCTTATCTCTGCCTCTTCCAGGTCCTGTTTAGTTCCTCAGAACACTTCTCATGTGCACCAGTTCTGCCATCTCATCTTCCTCTATGCGCTGAACCAACCATTTGACCTTTTAAATGTGCTCCCTTGTACTGTGATCCACCTTTCTGTAGACTACTGACCTGTCCACCTGTTTAGATCATAAACCCTCAGGGCGAAGACTCGCTCTAACACAGCAGCGTATCTCCACCAGTCAGCAAACAGTCCTAGCACAGAGAAGGCCCTCAATCCACGTGGAGAAAGATTTTACAATTCCTTCCCTCCCTTTTCAAACTCAAGGCATTACTAATGCCCTCCTGTCTCCTAATATTCAAATGGACTAGAAACCAAAGAAATAGAACCTGTTGTTGATTATCTACTTAGAGATGGGCCTCCACCCTACTTCCTGTGTTTGGGGACATTTCTGTTTGTTAGGGCTCCACCAGAGGGTGGAGAAAGACAGTGAGGTGATGCTCAGGCCAGTTCAGTTGCCGATTTACTAACATATCTGATTTGAAATTACAGTCAAAATGAGGTTTTACCTTACCCGAGGATTTCAAAGAACACCACCACTCGGGTCTCACATTACCTCAGATAATACTGGAACCTTGAGCTGACTGACCTAAGAGGGTGAGGAAGGCCTCAAGCACATATTCCAGGAGAGAATCATCCCACACCTTCTGTCCATCCTCTGCCAGTAACACAAAGGAAAATTTAGTGACCTGACTCAGTTTCATTTCATTTCATACTGCTGGATGAAGGGCATGGAATAGTATCACTGGCAGGGGCTTGACATGGAAGGAGGGTTTGAAGCTGAACATACAGAGATAAGATCAATAAGGAAGTTGGCAGCCAGGTGACCCAGGCAGGCATCAATACCCAAGTTCATAATACCTGGTAAACCCACACAAAGGCCCATGTCACAATATTTACACAAATCTTTCAGAGAAAGGATATTTTTAGGCCTTGGGTGATACAGTCCGTTAGATCTAGGCCATTATGATGCTATCTTTAATAAATCTGAAAGACTCAAGCAAGGTAAAATGCTTTCAGGAGCTCCAAAAGCAATCACAACTCAGCCTGTCTCAGGGAACGTTTTCTTCTGAGCTTGCATATATTCTGAATATACTGCCCTGCCCTCCCAACTATTCTAAATCATGGAAAACTAATTCTGGAATTGTGAGGACTCTTCCTTCATTAGCCAAACTCATAAATTACTTTTCCCACAACCAAGACGATTACTAGCAATACATCTACTACTCATAAAAAGCAACTTAGAATTCAAGCCTGTTGATAAGGAAAGAGCCTCTAGGAACAATCTAGTACAGCACCTCATTTAATATAATGGAGCCCTAAAGTTCAGATAAGTTACACAACAGCACGGTGTGACTTAAGTGATTGGTCAAATATATGCCAGGCATTGTCAAAGAGCTTTCTCTATATTACTCATTTAATCCTCCTAACCAACCCTAAAAAAATAAGTACGGTTATTATCTCTACTCCAACAGATAAGGAAACTGAGGCACAGCAAGTTTAAGTTATATGCCTAAGACTGCCCAGCTGGTAAGGGGCAGAGCTTGACTTACAAACCACATGCTCTGCCTCCAGAGCCCATGGTCTAAACTACTAAGCCTTTAGGATTAAAACCCAGGACTCCTAACCCCAGATAGGGTCCTCACTACCATAATTCTAAGTCTCATGAAAGAGAGAACCAGAGCAGCTGGCTGACTCAGTAGAGCATGTGACTCGTGATCTCAGGGTCATGAGTTCAAGCCCCACATTGGATGTGGAACCTACCTTAAAAAAAAAAAAAAAGAAAGAAAGAAAAACGAAAAAAGAAAGAGCTAACCACATTTGAAAAGGTCTGCAAACCTTATTTAAATCCTGATTAGAACAAACTACCTATCAAAGATGTTTTTTAAGCAATCTGGGAAACCTGAAGAGTATATCAACAATTACTGTTGATGGCATTATGTTGATGGCATGATGGCATTATACTTCCATACAAAATATCCTTATTTTTAACAATACGTACTAGGAGTATGGGGAGAAAGGACAAGAGATCCGGAATTCACAAACATACACACATACACAAAATAAAAAATGGACAGTTGAAGCAAACTTAGGTAAAATCTTGATAATTATTGAATCTGTGTGGTAGACTATGAGGGTTCATTATACTATTCTCTCCACTTTTTCGTATGTTTATTTTCAAGCTCTTTGAATTAATACAAAATCATTTTTTTTTAATTTTTTTTCAATGTTTTTTATTTATTTTTGGGACAGAGAGAGACAGAGCATGAACGGGGGAGGGACAGAGAGAGAGGGAGACACAGAATCGGAAACAGGCTCCAGGCTCCGAGCCATCAGCCCAGAGCCCGACGCGGGGCTCGAACTCACAGACCGCGAGATCGTGACCTGGCTGAAGTCGGACGCTTAACCGACTGCGCCACCCAGGCGCCCCAATACAAAATCATTTTTAAAGGGCCGCAAACCTGAGCCTATGAAAAATGAAGCTATCAAACAATGAAAAACTTATGAGCATGTCTCACTTTCACATTTTAAAGTTTGTTTTTAAACAGCAGCCTTTAGTACCCACTAAACTATTAATTTTGTCGTTTCTGATCTCACTACCAGCCACTCACCAGTACTAGAAGCAAGGGAAGAACTAGTTTTATCCATATTCCCTTCATTTTTATCTTCATGAGGTCCCAATAGTTCATTTTTGCTTTTAATTCCCTTGCCCTTGGGGATGTGTCCAGTAAGAAATCGCTGAGACTGAGGTCAGAGAGGTTTTTTCCTGCTTTCTCCTCTAGGGTTTTGATGGTTTCCTGTCTCATATTCAGGTCCTTTATCCATTTTGAGTTTATTTTTGTGAATGGTGTAAGAAAGTGGTCTAGTTTCATTCTCCTGCATGCTGCTGTCCAGTTCTCCTAGCACATTTTTTTTTAATTTTTTTTTTCAACGTTTATTTATTTTTGGGACAGAGAGAGACAGAGCATGAACGGGGGAGGGGCAGAGAGAGAGGGAGACACAGAATCGGAAACAGGCTCCAGGCTCCGAGCCATCAGCCCAGAGCCTGACGCGGGGCTCGAACTCCCGGACCTCGAGATCGTGACCTGGCTGAAGTCGGACGCTTAACCGACTGCACCACCCAGGCGCCCCTCTCCTAGCACATTTTTAACTAATCTTACCCCATCTGCAAAATTGCTTTATTAGTCAGCTAGTTAAGAGTATTTATTGAGCATTTACTATGCTGTAGGCATTGTGTTAGCACTGACCCAAGTTGTCAAAGACAGAGCAATCCTCTGTCCCTCTCTCTCTGCCTCTCTCCCACTTGCACTTTCTCAAAAATAAATAAAACATTAAAAAAAAAAGAGGGGTGCCTGGGGGGCTGAACTGGTTGAATGTCCGACTTCGGCTCAGGTCATGATCTCACAGTTTGTGAGTTCAAGCCCCACATGGGGCTCGCTGCTGTCAGCACAGAGCTGGCTTCAGATCCTCTCTGTCCCGCTGTCTCTGCTCCTCCCCAGCTTGTGCTTTCTCAAAAATAAAAACATTTAAAAAAAAAAAAAAAAGGCAGAGCAGAGTAATACTTCCATCTAAGCATGGATCATTAGACCATGGGACTCCAAACCGTGGCTTGGTTGCTGTTCTGCCTCCTGCAAGGATCAGGGGCACCTCCTTATGTCCTCCTAGACCAAAGCCAGACCAGAACTTATGTGGCAGGAGCACCTACTGTGGCTTCCTGATGGACACTGGGGAGCATGAAGAAGAAGGTGGTAGCAGAGTGCCTGGGAGGAGGTGAAAAGAGTGAGGTTAATGGGTTATTTTTAGGATCTATAAACTCTCCGATTCCTCCTTCTGCAATGCAGAACCACTGCAATGCACTTCCCATTCAGTTTGGGGGCCCCTCAAATGCCCCAGCGAGGACACCGGCTTTCCTGCAATTTGTATTTGTTTCATCATACAAGTGACCACCCACAGAGGACACTAAGAGTTGAGACACCAGCCAGGCATCTGACGGTCCATGCCAGAGGGTGCCAGGGAAAACAGATGCACCAGTAAAGTGTCATGAGGTACCACGGAAGTGTGTCAGACATGGGAATGGACACTACCAGGTCACTATCAGTAGGCCATCCTCCAGTGGGAAGGGCAGATACTCAAGGAATGTTGCACATCTACGTCTGTTGCAAGGTTGTGCCTATATTGGCACTTCCGTGCTCAACCTGATGGTCATTAAACTAGAACCTCTTCTTCAGTTCAAGTCTGCCAGAACTTTGGAAATCATGGCACAGTCATGTTTTACTTACTCTTCTTTTGCCTCAAATCCCTGCTGAGGGCAGTGGCTCCTGGTTCAAAGAACTAAATTTCACATGAGAACAGAAAAGACGACACAGATGTTGCAGGCTTTATCCTTAACACACATACAATGGCAAAAATCAAGAGGATGCAGGAAGTCCTCCTTAGACGAAAGGAAGAGAAGTCAATTTGGGTTATGGAGGAGAAACCAGGTTCTAGTCTATTCCCAACTCCTACTCTACTCTTACCACCCACTGATCAAGTGCAGTAGAAAAGCAAAATAAAATCCCTATTTTATTACGGACGGACTGGTTGGAGTTTGAGGAATCTGGGGTGATCTGGCAGAGCTGTCAACTGAGAGAAAAATCAAGCTAAGCAAGCTGGACACGGAAATCAGCAAAGTTTCATCTCCAATCTCCACAAACGTCATTCATGTCATCCTGTGTCTGCCCAGGAAGGGCATCTATCTGCCACCAGAAAGATGCCCCAGCTCCTGTGTCAAGGGACCTGCACTCCACTGGACAATACCCCACACAGAGGGCCACAAAGCACAGACAATCACTTCCAAGGCCCATCTTCCCACATCGTTCCAACAAACACGAGTCACCCGCCCACAAACAAGCCCCTTTCCAGAAAACAAATGCCAACGACGATGCAAGGAGCAGCTAAAAGTTTCCAGCTGCCCCAGAGAACATGCTGCCATCAAAAGTCGCTCCTCTCCCGAGCCATCTGAGTGATCTGGATGTACTGCGTTTCCAAATATAGCAGGACCAGCCCTGGCTGTGGAGAAGTCGATTTAAAACTTCATCATCCTACACCCAGAGGCCTATTCTTTAAAGATGTTCTGCTACAACCCGATTAATCTTGGACCTCATTGCTTCGCTTGCTTCAAATCCCCAAACTCCATAGTAATTTGCACCAGTGCTGAAATTACCAAGGGTTTCTATCACGCCCCCTAACCCTTCCGAAGAGGAGGCCAAACCTCAGGAAGCCGGCTTAAGGGGAGGGGGCGGAACCGCTTCCCTTCTGGAGCTCAGCCCACCCAAAGGGTACGCAGGGCCACCTCTTACCCAGGGTTTTGGACTGAAAAAGGAAGCCCCCACCTCCACTCCCCTGCGTCCCTCCAGGCCACAGGTGTCAAGCCCCTCCTGAATACCGGAAGAGCAGGGGACTGCGGGAGAAACGGGGGCAAAGGAGAGTAAAGCCCCATTTGGCAGAAGGAGGTAAACTTCGGGGTGGGAGGGGACTAGTTGAGGGAGATGGCGATCTCACTCGCAGGAAATTCCCAGGAGGGAAGGGGCAGCAGTAGTGGGGAGAGGAACCCCGGACTCAGGGTGGGGATGTGGAAGTTGCTGCCCCTCCGGGACCTTCCCTTCTCCCCTGTGCAGCATCCACCACCTCTTAATCCTGCGGTCCTAGCTGAGTCGGGCAGCTCGGCCTGGGCCCGACCGACTTAGAGGAGCGTGGAGGAGGTGGCCGCCCGCCCGCCTCCCACCATCTGTGGTCCCGCACTCACCAGGAGCACCGAGCCGCGCACCACCTCCGACACGCTCTGCCGCAGCTCGGCCGCCGTGCCCGGCTTACTCAGCGCCCGGGTGAACTTCCGAGTCTCCGCCGAGGCAGAGAGCAGCGGCGGCTGCGACATCCTCGCCGCCTCTGCCGCCGCCGCGCCTGCTCCCGCGGTCCGGCCCGGCCGCGCCGCCGCCAGGTGCGCCTTGGGCGCCGGGCCTGGCCCGCAGGCAGCTCCCGGCGCTGCCGCCCGCCCGCTCCCCCTGCCGTTCGCCGCTCGTCCTGGCGGGGCAACCGGGGCCGCGCCCTCCGCACCGTGTCACGCCCCGAGGCGCCCCCCCAGGCGTCCGCGGTTCCCCGCGCTCAGAGCAACGCCCGGGCTCGCTAGGCGCGACCGTGAGTGTGGCGGCGGCGGCGGCGGCTCCCCCATGCCACCAGCCTCCCTCGGCGGCCGCTTGCCGGGCCGCCTCCTCGGGGCGGGGTGTCCGGCGCGGCGCGGGGCGGGGCGGGGCGGACGGAGGAGGGGCCGGCGCGGCGGGACGGCGGGCCCGGCAGGTCGGCCCGGTAGGCGCCGCTCGGCGGGAGCGAGGTGGCGGGACGCTGGGCTGCGGGACAGGTGGGGGCGCCTGCGCTTCTCGGGCCGCACGTCCGAAGACCCGAGGTGAGGGCCGCGCACGCCGCCGACTGGGCGCACAATCCCGGGCTGGAGCGGGACCGAGTTCCCGAAACCAGCGCCTGTCTAATGGGACCCTGCGGTCAGCGGCAGTGTGCGGGCTCCGTGGCACCACGCCCCCTGTGGGCCGGGGGCCTCTGGGGTCTCAGGAAGGTGGGCTTTATGCTGCACCTAGAGAGCACAGGGCCGTTGGACAGAAAAGCGGTCGTGCGGGCCCAGAGGGAGCGCCCTGTCTGGGACCCTGCCTGGAGCGCCACACGCACTCGCATTGGCGCTTCTCGGCCTAAAACCACCATTCCGCCCCCAGAAGCATGGTGCGAACGGCGAGGAGCCTCTGTGAACCGAAGGGAGCGTCCCCGGGTGAGGGGCGGCGCAGGCCGGTACAGCCTCTGCGAGTCCCGCAGACCCCGGCCCCGCAACGGCGACCTGCTGCGTCACCTTGGGCGGGATCAAAACTTCTGAGGCTGGCCTATCTCTCGTGTAAACTGAGGACTGTAACCTGCAAGAGGCTGAAGTGACACCACAAGCGTTCCTGCCGCCCTTCCGCGGCCGGACGGGAACGCGAGGCGCGGAGCCCGGGAAACCCAGAAGCGCCGGCCTGCTAGCCCCACGAGACCCAGGAGCTGGCGGCTGCTAGCGACAGCCATCGATCTGAGGAGCTTCCTCTCACAGGCTTTCCCACTTTCTCGTCCCTAAGGGGCCCCACCGCCGTGTCTCCTTTTTCCCTCTTCTGAGGAAATCCCGAGCAGCCTAACTCTGACCCCGCTGGAGAGAGGGCGCCCAGGGAGGAGGGAATTTGCGCTGGGCCCAGAGCGCATGCTCAGTGGTTTGGGTTTGGGCGGGTTCCCGCGGCGGGGAGCCCATCTTAAAGGCGGCCCCTCTGATTGGCCGGTCTTTTCAGGCCACGCCCATTGCCTGCTGATGGACAGCTCCTTACCTGCTGGGTCGGATTCCGCAGCGCGAGGTGGTATCTTGGAACAGGCCTCGGGAGGAATCGCCGCCGGCTCTCAAGCCTAAGTGCCTGGAGGCGCCCTAACCGCCGTCTTCGCGACGAAGGAGGCTGCCCATTGCGTCCCACCCCACCAGAAAACCAAACACTGGCCTACATCGGAATCTTAAAGCGGTAGGAAAAACTAGCAATCTCGTTCAGAAAGCAAAACACCACCGTTCAGGACTTAATGGGCGGGTCTAGCATATAATAAAACTGGAGGTTAGGCATGCAGTTAGCGCCCAATAGAAGCTTGCTGAATTGGATTGTTTTCCTAGGAGGTTGGAATGCAGGATGTGGCACTTGAGTGAGCCTAACAGGCTGAAAGATACACAAAACAAGTCATGTGTGATAACAAAAACAATTACACACTAACCCATTTCCTCCTCTGCGAAATAAGGGAATAGCCTAGACATTTCCCAGTCCTCTCCTGTTCCAAGAGTAGAACTGGGTGACCCCAACAAAGTCGGGTAGATGCAGGCCCGTATCTTCCAGCCCTTGGGGGAAACTTGTGCTGTTCTGTATGAGCGTGCACTTCGTCTGGTCTACACTGGGGTATGTCAGCTCTATTCTTACCTAAACTATTAGATGCTAGTCTGAGAATCCTAAATTAAGATTTCCCTTTCGGCTTCTGACTCCTGAAGTAGTCCCAGACAGCACAAACCTTTACCCCACTATGTTACCTTGGCTCTCTAGACCATTTCTACTTCCGAAGAAGGCAAACATCATATTTTTGTTTATTAAAAACAGCAAAAGGGGGCGCCTGGGTGGCTCTGTCGGTTTGGCGTCAGACTTCGCCTCAGGTCATGATCTCGCGGTTTGTGGGTTCCAGCCCCACATCGGGCTCTGAGCTGCCAGCACAGAGCCTGGAACCTGCTTCAGATTCTGTGTCTCCCTCTCACTCTGCCCCTCCCCTGCTCACGCTCTGCCTCTCTCTCTCTCAATAATAAATAAATGTTAAAAAAAAAAAAAAAAAAAAAACAACAGCAAAAGCATGCAAGGTTATGGGGTTTTCTTTTTTTTCTTTCTTCCCCTTTTTGTTTTAAGAGACATATAAATAAAGAAAAGAACAGGGGTGCCTGGGTGGCTCAGTCGGTTAAGCATCCAACTTTGGCTTAGGTTATGATCTCACAGTTTGTGATTTCGAGACCCACAAGGGGCTCTGTGCTGACAGCTGGGAGCCTGGAGCCTGCTTCAGATTCTGTGTCTCCCTCTCACTCTGCTCCTCCCCTACTCATGCTCCGTCTCAAAAATAAATAAATGTTTTAAAAAATTTTTAAAGAAAAAAAGAAAAGAACATGTCCAGAAAGTGAGGAGTTCCCCAAACCTTCTCCTAATTTCATCCATGTGTATATCAGTTCTGAATTCTTTGCTTGCTTACTAATTCAATAGATTCTAGAACAGGCAGATTTTCATTTAGGAAATAGAGGATGATGTGTAAGGTGCTGACAGTAGTCACTGACAATGTCTAATCAAGTGCAAATTCTTTTTTTTTTTTTAAGATTTTATTTTTAAGTAATCTCTACACCCAACCTGGGGCTCAAACTCACAAGCCCAATATCAAGAGACTCATGCTCTACTCACTGAGCCAGCCAAGTGCCCTTCAAGTGCAAGTTCTAATAGAGAAGGAGGCATGGAACATGTGAGCTAGGAATATCGATTTTCCCAGCAACCCAGAGCTGAGCCGTTATTTCCTGATGAAGTGTGTCATTAACAAATGGGACATTTCTCATGTTTAAGTTTGAGCAGAAACTTGTTCCTTCTGTTACGCGTTGAATTGTGTCCCCTAAGAAGACATATTGGAGTCCTAACACTGGTACCTGTGAATGTGACCTTAATTTGCAAATAGGATCTTTGTGGATGGCATCAAGTTAAAATGAGGTCATACTGGGGGTGCCTGCCTGGCACAGTTGGTAAGAGCATGGGACTCTTGATCCCAGGGTCTTGGGTTTGAGCCCCACGTTGGGTGTAAAGCCTACTAAAAAAAAAAAGAGGGAGGTCATACTGGCATACTGGATACTGGACCAATGTGACTGGTGCCCTTTTGAGAAGAGAAGAGACACAGACACACAAGCAGAAGGCCCTGTGACAAAAAGAGGCAGAGATTGGAATGATGCATCTATACGCCAAGGAATGCCGAAGATTGTTGGCAACCACCAGAAGCTGGATGGGACAAAGAAGGATTCTTCCCTTGAGCCTTTGGTGGAGCAGAGTGAGCCTACTGACACCTAGACTTTAGATTTCTAGCCTCCTGTGAGAGAAGAAATTCTGCTGTGCTAAGCTAAGCTACCCAGTTTATGATACTTCACTACAGCAACCTTGGAAACTAACATACTTACCAAAGGCTATTTTTTTTAAGTCTCCACCAGAGCGGACTTAGAATTATCTAAGTTTTTACTGCATCAACTCTCATGAGAAGTGTCACACCTTTCTAGGAGAACGAGCATCACCTCCAGGCAAGGGTACTGCATGGAGTGGAGATAGGTGGTGTTTAAGGTGTGTTAAGATATGTTTAAGGTGTTAAGGTGTTTAAGATATAGCCATCTATTTTAGCTTGAGGGAGTAACCCATCACTAGTTTTCCAAAACTATAAGAAGAAAGCTTTCCTTTCTATTGAGGATGATACTAGTAGGTAATGGAGATGAAATATAATTGCAGCCAGTTTTGGAAATTTGCATATAAATGACTGGGCCTCACCCAAGTACTTATAGTTCAAGCATTAGCCATCTTTTAATGATAACTTCTTACTGCATCATTTCCTTGTTAGGTTTGCTTTTAGGATTTGTATGTGTCTTAATAATGCATAATTAGTTTAAAATCTTTTCCAGGTAAATCTTGAAAGAACATATCTCTTTTTAGTATACATAAAAAGTATCCTGTAAAGAGTTGCCAGTCCTGTGGATTGTAGCATCCAAGAAAGTAGGAAGGGGGCTTTCATTTTTTTATTTTATCCTTGCATTGATTGAATTTTTAAAATCAAGCATCTGTGACTGTTGTACTTTTTTTTTTCTTACTAAAACTGGACATTTTCTTTTACCAAAAGTACGTTGAACTCTGTTATATACAAGGCACTACTAGAGATCAATATAATAATAAAATTATGAGGGGCACCTAGGTGGCTCAGTCAGTTAAGCATCTGACTTAAGCTCAGGTCATGATCTCGCCGTTTGTGGGTTCGAGCCCCGCATCAGGCTCTGTGCTGACTGCTCAGAGCCTGGAGCCTGCTTCAGATTCTCTGTCTCCCTCACTCTCTGCCCCTCTCCTGCTCACATTTGGTGTCTCTCTCTCTCTCTCAAAAATAAACATTAAAAAAAATTTTTAGGGGCGTCTGGGTGGCTCAGTTGGTACAGTGTCTGACATTAGTTCAGATCATGATCTCACAGTTCATGGGTTTGAGCCCCATATTGGTCTCTGCACTGACAGCTCAGAGCCTGGAACCTGTTTCGGATTCTGTGTTTCCCTCTCTCTCTGCCCCTCGCTTGCTCATGCTGTCTCTCTCTTTCTCTCTCAAGAATAATAAACATTTAAAAAATGTTAAATATTTAAAATTTTTTAAATTATGAAGTTGGTGAAAAGACAGTTTTTTATTGTGTCAAAATGTTCATAATGTACACTTAAAAGAGTATCGTTCAATATCCTTTCAAATGAAGTCATTATTACCATACCTAGTTGTTTTCTATATTTATTATAATAATTAATATTTATAATTCAACTGTTTTAGACTATAGCATAGAGCATCATTTCATGTTATGTTTGAACTGTTCTTTTTATAATAAATTGTTGCTTTGCTACAAAACTAATTATAAAGAGGGACTAATAATTTAGCTAGGAAAAAGAGAAGATACCTGTTTTTAAAATAGAATTTGTTGGGGCGCCTGGGTGGCTTAGTGGGTAAGTGTCCGACTGTAGCCCAGGTCATGATCTTGTGGTCCATGAGTTCGAGCCCTGCATCAGGCTCTGTGCTGACAACTCAGACCCTGGAGCCTGCTTCAGATTCTGTGTCTCCCTCTCTCTCTGCTCCTCCCCCACTCACACTCTGTCTTGTCTCTCTCTCTCAAAAATAAATAAACATTAAAAAAAATTTTTTAAATAGAATTTGTTACCAGCCAGATTCATTCTATTCACCTTTCTTTAAAGGACAGCATTAATAGTTTGCCATTATTTTTCTAGGACAGAGAATCCAAATTGCATTTAAAAAAAAGATTGCAGAAATCATTTCAAGAGATGATATTATCTGACTTCCATCTAAATCCCCAAATACTCTATTAACACTCTTCAGGGAATAATGTATCAAAATATGGGTTTTCCAAAGTTTGGAAAACTATTAACCATTTATTACCCTGAGATTGTGAGGAAAATGCCAGATCCTACCCTAGACCTTTATAATAAACAACCAGAAATTAATCTAGTCTAGGTTCAGCACTCTTCTAGCCCAGTCTAAATATTGGGGGTGGGGGGTGGGGGGGTAACCTGATGATTCCAGAGAAATGGGGACTTTGTCCTCAAGCATTTAGAGCTTCATCTTCTCTCCAGAAATAAAATAGCTCAGAAAAAATGAAGAGTCACAGTTCATTATCAGCTCTTCCCAATTTACTGTACCTCATATTACAGGAAGTGGTGGATAATAAAGCAAAATTCCACTAGAATGAACTTGTCTCATTTCTGAACTTCTGGGGCTGGTCTGACTGGTGGGGAAGACTCACAATGCTGGGGGACCTGGATGCATACCCTACCATGTGTTCATTATTCCAGTGTGGGAGCACTTTAAAGACTGGAAACACCAGTCAATATCAAAGCTGCAGCTTCTTACAACCTGGAGTTCAATGAAACGGGCTTCCTAGCTCTTTGAAGACAATCAGAGTTGTGAGTTTGGCTCAGTTTTGTCCAATGACACAAAGGATAAACCATGGGAAAACACTAGAGAAGACGGAAGAAAAGAGTGAAGAGGAATTTCCATATATTAAATCAGAAAATACAGATATTTTACATAAGAGATGGGAAAAAGAACCTAGCACAGACCAGTCTGATTAGTAGAGTCATATTTGTCAAACTACCCAAGACGGTGTCCATTTGCAACCAAATACAGTAAAACCTTGGATTGTGAGTAACTTGTTCTGCAAGTGTTCCACAAGATAAGCAAACATTTCTGATAAATTTTAACTTGACAAATTAGCCGTGTCTTACAATACGAGTAGTGCATGACGCTGAACATCACATGATCACAACTGAGCCAATGGTTCTTCTCTCTCTCTCTCTCTCTCTCCCTCTCTCTGCAGGATTGTGAATGATCATCTCTCATGTTGGATGCTTGGTCTCAGGCCACGGTGTTTGGCAGTAATCAGTGATTTTTCAGAACGTTGGAAGGTGCCCCCAACTGGCACTAGTGTATTTTTTGTCACTTCAAAGCACTTATGCACAGTCCTTTGCTTTTCCATACAAGAGTAAGCTTAGGAATGCTTTGCTTCACTCTAGGTCAGACTGCCTGCAGATAGAGACCCTTTCCTCTGCTGCCTTATTGCCAGTTACATTACATACAGTTTGTGACAAGAATTTATTAATACTGTGCTGTAGTCAACATCCATGCAAGCGTGTACAATGGCCCCCATGCAGAAAAAGATTCCATTGAACCGACAGCAGTGATTCCATTAGTGGTCCGTTAGTGGTGAAAGTGGTCCTACCCAATAACCCTCCTCTCTCTTGTCTCCCTCACACCAGCCATGAAGTTTTTCAAAGGTTAGGTACAAGTTAATTTGTTTATTATTCTTTAAAAAAAATGTTTAGTGATTACAATACTGTAATATAATGCAAATACAAATAATAAAGAAAATACAAAATATAATGTTTATTTATTTTTGAGAGAGAGAGAGACAGAATGTGAGCAGGGGAGGGGCAGAGAGAGAGGGAGACAGAATCTGAAGCAGGCTCCAGTCTCTGAGCTGTCAGCACAGAGCCCGATGCAGGGCTCGAACCCACAAATGGCAAGATGAGGACCTGAGGTAAAGTTGGACACTTAACCAACGAGCCACCCCAGGCACCTCTGTCATCATTTTTATATGAATACTTTTGGGTTATGGAACGAATCATCTGAGTTTCCATTATTTCTTATGGGGAAATCCACTTTGATATACAAGTGCTTTGGATTACAAGCATGTTTCCAAAATTAATTATGCTTGCAAACCAAGGTTTTACTATATTTGTATTCAGCTGATTGCATCCCGTGACCTCAGTAACTATGGTAAGTACAGTGGTGTTGTTCCAAAAGAAAATGTGACCAAATATTTTTATCTTAGCACTTGTTTTTTGTTTTTTGTTTTAATTTTATTTTTTAAGTAATCTCTATTCCCAACTCAGGGCTCAAACTCACAACCCCAAGATCAAGAGTCACACGCTTCACCAATCGAGCCAGCCCACCACTTGTATTTTTAAATGTTTAAACCACATTTATTATAAAGTGGTGTCATTCAACATGGTAGTTTCCCGAACAGTAGACCCAGTAACAGCTCTGGCACCTCCCATAGTTTCCCTTTATAAAATTCTGAACCCACAAATTCTTCCCCATTACGTAGCACTGTGAGAGTATGGAGTAAAACACTGATTTAGCTCTCAGTGTCACAACCGAACTTCTTGTCCTCGCCTGTCCTCCTCCCCGCAAAAACTGCAGGCTGCTGGAAGTGTTAACCAGCATTTTCTCCTCACTTACCTTGACACCCCAACCTCAATATTTCTGCCACCCAACAAACAGGGAAAAAAATATCCAGCTGCATCAACATCCCTTTTGAATAAATGAAAAATTTGTCATTAAAGACGAAGGAATAGTTGAGCTATAATACAGAATGAAAATGTAAGGAATTGTTAGTAAAATAATTCTATTCTATTAACTTATGTAGATTGTTTTTTCAAGTCATTGATCTGGGTTAGAGAAAGGGGCAACCATGTGGGATTTCTTGGTTCATATTTTTTCCTTTTATCCTATTTTGACTTTTTAGTCTTCTCAGTCATTGAAATACTACTTAGATCATTTAGAATGATCTGTCATTTTCTTACACCAAAATACAAATTGTTTACTCTTTTTATTGTCATGTGCACGGAATAGTCTTAACATGATAATTAGACATATCATTAGGAAACAACTATTTCTAGAGCACTTTACATTTATCCTCATCTTTTGTTAATTGACACAAATTTATTCAGTCAACAATATTTATTGAGCATCTACTATGGGCTAGGTACAATTCTAAGCACTGAATATATAACGCGATTTTTTTAAGATTGAAATTTCTGCCCTTGTGGAGCTTATATTCTAGTGCAGGAGACAGTCAGTATGGAAGTCGAATAAGGAGAAGGTAGAATACTTTGATAAGGGCAAGTACCAAGTAATTATGGGGCACCTGGGTGGCTCAGTCGCTTAAGCATCCGACTCTTGGTTTCAGCTCAGGTCATGATCTCACAGTTCGTGAGTTCAAGCCCCACACTGGGCTCTGTGCTGACAGCGTGGAGCCTGCTTGGGATTCTCCCTCTGCCCCTCCCCCATTTGGTCTCTCTCTCTCTCTCAAAAAAATAAATTTAAAAAAAATTTTAAAGCAATAGAGGGACTAAATGATCAATTATTATTAGCTAATAAATAATTATGAATGTTTCAAGAACTTGTCAGAGCAGTTTACACACAAAGAGGGTCTAGATGGTGAAATGAAACTACCTATCCCAAGGCTAAGGAGATATTTGCATCACCAACTTCTCTCTCTTTTTCTCTTTGAATCATCCGCAGATTTTTATCCTCTTTTAACTGCTCACCACCAGCAGTTTTGCTTTTATTTGTAAACATTGTTGGATAATCTACAAAGATTAAGTGAAATCAAAAGAGCAAATCGTCTGTTCATTTCATTTTTTGGCCTGTAACGTGTAGTCCAGGATACAATTAATATCCTTTGTAGGGTTTGTGTTTCAAAACTTAAGCTTGTCGTGTCATCATTTAATAAAAGAGAGTTGGTGGCCACCTAAGTGGCTCAGTCACTTAAGCGCCCGACTTCAGCCCAGGTCATGATCTCACGGCTCCTGAGTTCAAGCCCTGCAGCCAGTGAGTTCGAGCCCCACAGTGGGCTCTGTGCTGACAGCTCAGAGCCTGGAGCCTGCTTCAGATTCTGTGTCTCCCTCCCTCTCTGCCCCACCCCACCCCCACTCGCACTCTGTCCCTCTCTCTCTCTCAAAAATGAATAAACATTAAAAAAAAGAAAAAGAATTTAAAATAAAAGAGAGTTGGTGACTGATGTTGAGTGCAACTGTCTTTAATGTCATCGAATATCAACAAATTACTATTGCTATTGTAGATATAATCACATAATGATCATATATAATAACAGTAAATGCATAACCATTAGTTTGGATTAAAAGTGCTGCTGTTGGGGCGCCTGGGTGGCGCAGTCGGTTAAGCGTCCGACTTCAGCCAGGTCACGATCTCGCGGTCCGTGAGTTCGAGCCCCGCGTCGGGCTCTGGGCTGATGGCTCGGAGCCTGGAGCCTGTTTCCGATTCTGTGTCTCCCTCTCTCTCTGCCCCTCCCCCGTTCATGCTCTGTCTCTCTCTGTCCCAAAAATAAATAAACGTTGAAAAAAAAATTAAAAATAAATAAATAAATAAATAAATAAATAAATAAATAAATAAATAAAAAAGTGCTGCTGTTGAAGCCATTCTGATCTTATCAAATGAATTCCCATAATATTCCTGCAAGATGAGTAAGTTAAAGTTCACGTCACAGATGAAGTGTATCTACACAAATAGGGATGTATCGCTAAGTAACTTCTTATCTCTTCAGACAGGGTAAAACAGGACTTGGGTATCAAAGGCTATATCTGAGGAAGTAACTAGAGTTCTGTCCTCAGTTATTTCCATTGTAGGTACGGCTTTTCAATGAACCAATACAGCAGAAATCAGGCAGGAATTCTGCATAAGTTTTAAGAGTCCACCTGAATTGACCAGCTGAAATAGGATCCAAAAGCCAGTTTCCTTTGAAAAAGATTGATTTGGCACAATTTACACAATTTTTAAAAAACATAGTAAGAATAAAAATGCAGAGTTTAAACAGATGGGGAGACATCTTCAACAACAAAATAAGTGACAGTCGGGGAAAATTGAATTTAGAAAAGGATTATGTCTCTTAAAAGTACACCACTTCTCACTGAAGAAAAATGTTGATCTCTAAATCCCTTTTTCAGGCTTGGGCTCCAGAAGAACATGAGCCAGGGTAAATAGCGGAAGAGCAAAACCCAAGGGAATCTGGTGTGGCACCCCCTGCATTGCACCCAGAGGAGACCTTAAGGCAGAATCCCCTTTTCACTTGGGAAAAAGCCTCGGTGTCTAAAAGGGCAATGATTCTGTTGAGGACTGGCTACATAATTTGCAGAGCCCAGTGGAAAATGAAAGTGTGGAGCCTCTTGTTCAAAAAGAATTTCAGAGTCCAGGGACCCTTCTAAGCACAGTCCTGGAGGCCCCCTTCACCATCAGCCATTAACCTTTAAATGATCCCAGGGCGTAGGGAGATGCTCAGAATTACCATGCAATGGCCAGAGAAGACAATGTTCAATGTTTTAGCAACAGGTGTGGTACCAGCTGTACTAGCTTTCATGTCAGCCAGACGTTACACAAATGGATTTTAAAAGTCTTCCAGCACAGGGGAGAATAAATACATACGCAGAATAGATCCTCTTGACTAATAGGATAGATAAATGTATGTCTATAAAGTAAATTCTAAAATGGAAATAAACAAGAAACCACAAATCTGAGATCTTGAAAAATTAAAAATAGAACTACCCTATGATCCGTCAATTCCACCTCTGGGTAAATATCCAAAAGAATTGAAAACAGGGTTTCAAAGTGGTATTTGTACCCTGAAGTTCATAGCAGAATTATTCACGATAGCCAAAAGGTGGAAACAACTCAAAGGTCCAGTGATAGATGAATGGATAAACAGAATGTGCTATATCCACACAACGGAATATTCAGCCTTTAAGAAAGAAGGAAATTCTGACACAGGTAACATGAATAAACCTTGAGGACATTATGTTAAATGAACCACTCAAAGAAGGCAAGTATTGTATAATTCCACTTTATGAGATGTGTAGAGTGGTCAAATTCACAGAAACAGAAAGTAGGATGGTAGTTGCCAGGAACTGAAGTGAGGAGTAAGGAATTAACAAGTAATTGTTGAGTAAGTGTTGAACAAGTACAGAGTTTCAGTTTGGAAAGATGAGAAGAGTTCTGGAGATGGATGGTGGCGATGGTGTACAATAGTGTGACTCTACTTAATGCCACTGACCTGTGCATTTTAAATGTTTAAGATGGTACATTTTTGGGGCGCCTGGGTGGCGCAGTCGGTTGAGCGTCCGACTTCGGCCAGGTCACGATCTCGCGGTCCGTGAGTTCGAGCCCCGCGTCGGGCTCTGGGCTGATGGCTCAGAGCCTGGAGCCTGTTTCCGATTCTGTGTCTCCCTCTCTCTCTGCCCCTCGCCCGTTCATGCTCTGTCTCTCTCTGTCCCAAAAATAAATAAACGTTGAAAAAAAAAATTAAAAAAAAAAAAGATGGTACATTTTATGTTATGTATATGTTGCCACAATTTGTGTGTGTGTGTGTGTGTGTGTGTGTGTGTGTGTAAAGCTTACAGAATTTCAAGAAGTACTTTTTTAGAAAAAGAATACAAAATGATAAATATATTGGGCACAAAAATGGATATTTAGTAGCAGAAAAATCACACAGATTATAATTTTTAAAGATACTAAGTACCACAAACACCACAAAATTCAGAAAAATAACAATGTTTTGACTTAATTAACTTCCTCCTGCGTCTCTAGAATGCTTTTTTTTCTACGCTTTTGTCAGCATACACTGATAGTGTCTTCAAAAGACAATGATTTTGTGATATATTTTATAGTGAGGACAGAAGGAAAATTCAGTCTTCTCTTAAGCATCCTTCATTGAAATCCTTTTATCCTTGATGAGTTAGAGAAGTCCTTTTCAACTTTGCAATTAGTTGTTAGTCACATCTTAGAACTCTCTTGGATTTCATCAGATTTGGAGGAAGCACTGATGAGTTTCTTCCATATATACTCTATAAGATCTCAGGGTATTTTGAGGGGTTTTTCTGTGTCAATGTCTTTGAACTGACAATCTTCAATAGCCGGCCTGTCATTGGTGACCTCATTATATTGGAGTATTAAGAGTATGCTCTCCTCCTTATCAATGTCAAAATTTCATGTTTGATCCATAAGAATTTTCAATTCTTTTCTAATGAGTTCATATAATTCACAGCTCTTCATTAATCCGATTTCCAAACAATCCAAATGCCATTTATTTCTCTTGATAGAATGTCCCCTCCTCATAGCGAATGACTGGATTCAATATGATCTGAACGTTTTGTGTTAAGCTTTCCTTCTCAATGTCAGAATAACTTCTATTGACTTCATCACTCATCTTAACTGTTTAGGTTCATATTCCATTAATTTTTAGCTGAAATTTTTCTCATTTTTTAAATAAATTAGTTTAAGGAACATAAAATAAGCTACCCTTTATATACATCTAAATAGTTTGTAGTTGCTTGTGTGTTTTTATTGAAATGTTCTAAAACATCTTTCTTTTTTTGTTGTTGTTTATTTATTTATTTTGAGAGGGAGTATGCGTGAATATGCAGAGAAAGAGAAAGAATCCCAAGCGGGCCCAAACCCATAAACCATGAGATCATGACCTGAGCTGAAATCAAGAGTCAGATGCTGAACCACCTGAGCCACCCAGATGCCCCTAAAACATCTTTCTAAATTGAAGTTAATATGGTGTATCCCCAACTCAACATTCCCTTAGCAAATCCCAAAACTACCCGCAAAGGAAGCCGAGGTGGAAAGACATAAGTGGGCTTAACGGGCTGCAGTTAAGTATCCTACTTGCACAAGTTTTGTAAAAACTTAAGACCAGATGAGCACGATGCTAGGACCTTCCCAAGGCCTTGGAAGGGGCAGCGCGCAGAGGGTCCCTGAAGCTGAGGCAAACCCTCTTCTGCCACCAGTCCCAAAAGAAGGTGCTTCTAGAAGTAATGTCCAGAGAACAAAGTCAGCAGTTTGCCAATTGTTGTGCCACAGTTGAATTTATCTTGTTTCATGACAGCCTCCTATCAGACTCCAGTTCCTCCTGCTAGAATTGGGTGTGATGATGAATTCTTTGTTTCTTCCTATCCCTCCCCCTCCTTCTCTTGCTGGCTGCTTTTCCGCTCCTCTTGCATTCTGGGAGATCATGCTCTGGATCCCTGCTGTCGCTGACAGGTTTCATTAGCCTGATGGAAATGTTTCTCCTCCTCAGGCCCTCTTTTGGCAACTGCCGAATTTCTCTCATCCTGTCAGTGTGGCGAATCTCAGCTCAGGTCCACGCTGACCCTGAGCTGCCGCGGTGATGTCTGTGTGATGCAGTGTGTGGTAGTCAGTGAAAATCCAACCATGGGCCATGCCCTTCAGTTCACGCAAAGAAAGAGTATGTTTTGACCAATGAAAATAACAATACAACTTCAAATGCCCTGCATTGTATCTCTATTCTTTGACTACTCTTTGCTCCTCACATGTCTCTGAAATCACAAGAATAAACTGAAGATTCAGCGGCCTCCGGGCTTTAAAATGTGGTGACAGCCAAGCCGTCAGGTGTATTATCAATGCCTCATAATTACAGCTTTCTGCATATGAAAAATAGAATTACACTTTCAATGCCAGGAATGATAGTTTCAAAAGGCAGTCTGCTCATGGAAGAACATTATTCTCTCCCTAGGCTTCCACAGGCCTCCTAAGCCGATGCTCTGAACACTTTCTGGAGAAAAATGAGCACACTGCCTTTTGCTAATGTGAAGTAGCAGGAATCAAACACTGTACAACTTGGGGGAAGGCTTCCTGAGTCACATTATCCTCAACTGTAAAAAGGCGAGGATTGCTAAGATCCCTCCACCTCCAATATTTGAATTCCATACTGCTCTATTGATGCCTCAAAGTTCATCTTTCCTTCCTTCCTTCCTTCCTTCCTTCCTTCCTTCCTTCCTTTCTCCTTTCTTTTTCTTTCCTTTCTGCCTATGGGCTTGATCTTTCACTTTCTATATTTATATACCACAGTAGGCAAAAAAAATTAAAGACCAAGTTCCATCAGGTGTAGACCTATTTCAACAAAAAGGCTTGGAAATGGGAAATCCCAGCCCATGGTCATAGTCCTAGGCCTCAGTTTTTGTGGAACCTTGAGGCAATAATTACTGCTCAGTCTTTGCTGTAGTCTAAAGCAGGAGTCCCCCAGATTTTTTTTGTGAAGGACAAGGTAGTAAGTGTTTTAGGCTTTGTAGGCCACACAGTCTCTGCTGTAACTTTGACATTGTATTGCTAAAACTGCCATAGACAATATGTAAATTAGTGAGCATGGCTGTATTCCAGCAAAACTTTATTTATGTACTCAGATATTTGAATTTTATATAATTTTCATTTGACATGAAATACTACTTTTCTTTTTAAAAATTTGAAAACATAAAATCCATTCCAAGTTTACAGGCTGTACAAACACACGTGGCAGTACAGATTTCAAATCTAATTTCATCTAAATTAATGTAACCTAAATTACAGCTACTGCTTTTGCAGAAATTGACAAGCTAACCCTAAACTCATATGGAAATTCAAGGGCTCCAGAATAACCAAAATAATCTTGAAAACAACAAAGCAGGAAGATTCATATTTCCCAATTTCAAAACACACTACTACAAAGTTACAGTAAACAAGGCTATGTGGTATTGGCATAAGGATGGATAAACACATTGCCAAAAAAAAAAAAAAAATTACAGACCACTATTCCTAATTAATACAGATGTAAGAAATCTTTAAAAATATCAGTAAAGAGAACCAGAGACACCATGACAAATTGAGGTCTATTCCAAGGGTACAAGACTGGTTCAATATCCGAAAATTGATCACTGTAATCTGTCATATTAACATAATAAAAGAAAAATCACATGATAGTACCAACTGATACAAAAAAAAAGTGGCAAAGTCAACACTTATTCATGATTAAAAAAAAAAAAAAAAAAAAACCTCTCAGAAAAATACAAATATAAGGGAGCTTCCTCAACTTGATAAAGAGCATCTACAAAAAAGCTACTGCTAACGTTATACTTTGTGTAGAAGACTGAATGTTGTCTTTATAAAGTTGGGAACAAGGCAAGGATGCCTACTCTTAGCACTTCATTCAACATGGTTCTGGTTGCTCTCGGCCAGTGCAATAAGGCAAGAAAAGGAAATAAAAGTCATATAAATGAAAAAGGAAGAAACAAAACTATCCCTGCCTGCTTTGTATTTCATAATTGTCTTCATATAAAATCACAAGGAACCTACAAATATACTCTTAGAATAAGTAAGTTTGGTAAGATCTCAGAATGCAAGGTAAATATACAAAATCATTTGTATTGCTGTATACCTGCAATGAAAACATAGATACCAAAACTAAAATACAGAACTATTTACAATTGCCTGAAAAAGATATAACACTTAAATATAAATCTAGTAGGACATGTGCAGGTTTATGCTGAAGACTACACAATGCTGGTGAAAGAAACCACCTATCTAAATAAATGTGTTTATAGAATAGAAGACGAAACATAGTAAAGATGTCAGTTCTCCCCAAATTGATATATATGGCTAATAAAATTCCTATTAAAAAAACCAGCAAGAGTTTTTGTACCTATAGATGAGATTATTTTAGAATTTAAATAGAAATGCAAGGAGGGGTGCCTGGGTGACTCAGTCAATTAAGCATCCAACTGTTGATTTCAGCTCAGGTCATGATCTCATGGCTCATGAAATCAAGTCCTGTGTCAGGCTCTGTACTGATAGCACCAAGCCTACCTGGGATTCTCTCTCTCTCCCTCTCTTTCTGTCCCTCCCCTGCTCATGTACGTGCTCGTTCTCTCTAAATAAATAAATTTTAAAAAAAGAAAAGAAAAGAAAAAGAAATGGAAGGAAACCAGAATAACTAAAACTATTTTGAAAAAAGAGGAATAAAACAGGAGGAATCAGCCTACCCAACTTTTAGACTTACATAGCAGCACGATATAGTAATTGAGACTGTGTAGAACTGAGGGAAGAGAGAAAAAAGATCAGTGAAATGGAATCAACCCAGAAATAGGCCCACACAAACATGCCCGACTGATTTTTGACAGAAGTGCAAAAGCAATTCAATGGAAAGATAGTCTTTTCAACAAATAGTGCTGGAGCAAGAAGTTGGACACCATCAAAAGTGAACCTCGTTCTCAGTCTCATACCTTGTGTAAAATTAACTCAAAATGAATCAAAGACATAAATGTAAAACATAAAACTATTAAAAGCTTAGAAAAAAACATGAGAGAAAATCTTTGGGATCTAAGACTGGGCACAGAGTTCACATACTTGACATCAAAAGTGTGATACATATAAGGAAAATTTCATAAATTGGACTTCACTCATACATTGCTGACACTTTCTTGATAGGATCTGGTATCATGAATGTTTTCTGATAATAGCAGGACTCATATTCTCCCTGCAGTTGGACCTTAAATGGCTTACTGACTAAATATCATGGATTTCAGTTGTCCAGTTGTTCAACTAGAAATGACCAATGTCATGTATTTGAAGATAATGACCATCACTGTGAACACTTTGTCAATAATTTTAAGACAGATTTGCATTTCAGAGTTATAAAAATATTAAGGTGGGGGAATGTGCAATTCTGTAGATCCTATTGCTATTTGGGTCTAGTGTGCCCTTTTCAAAGCATGATGAGTGATATGAATGAATTGAAGGTCCTTTAGGGGATCCGGTAGTAGAATATTTACATACCAACATTCAGTTGTTCAGGGAGTGCTCCATCTTGTAAATAGAGAAAGTATGTAGTCTTCCATAAAACACTTACTAATTAACCAATTAACTAATAAAAGTGCTGCTTGAGTCCAAGATACAATTACAAATAATTGTGTGTAACAAATATAAATACAAATAAATGTATTTTACATATACATTATCATTATTCACTTACAGGGTTGTGATTTCTTCATTTGGGGTTGCTATTATAGTGAACTTGTTAAAGAGAGAAATACTTTAGTTTTATCTCTTTAAACACACTTGGTTAAAATCAACCCTGGGACCTAGTCCTTTCAATATTCAATTATCTGCAGTTCATCAAACATTTGTTGACCTTTGAAGCTGGTATGTAATAGATTCTAGCCACTTCCGGAAATGAGGAGAAAAAAAGATGTATAACCAGCACTACAGGAGGTGGTAATGGATTTTGCAGAGAGGTGGGACAGTCCTTCCCCTGCTCCTCCTCACCTCTTCAAAACTAGCTCCTGTTGGCCTGAAATGCTGTTTACTTCTTTAAGCAATGCCATTTGCCTGTAAGACATCTCAGTTTCCTAATGCTATAACTTTTACAACTTCTATTTATTAAAAGTTCACTGTGTACCAACCCCTCGGCTGAGTGTTTTACAGGTAAAGTGCACATAACCCAAAAAAAGGGTTATCGTGATTTAGTTCAAGAAACAGTTTTCTAACTTAGTAACTATTTATGTGCAAGACCCTGGGAGACTAGGATAGTTGTTCTTAAGAGGAGCTATGCCAGGGGCGCCTGGGTGGCTCAGTCAGTTGAGCCTACTTAGGTCATGATCTCGCGGTCTGAGTTTGAGCCCCGCGTCGGGCTCTGTGCTGACAGCTCAGAGCCTGGAGCCTGCTTTGGATTCTGTGTCTCCCTCTCTCTGTGCTCCTCCCCCCTTCATGCGCTGTCTCTCTCTCTCTCTCTCTCTCTCTCTCTCTCTCTGTCAAAAATAAATAAACATTTAAAAAAAAGTTTAAAGAAGAGCTATGCCAGCTTGAAGGGCTTTTTGGGAAATCATGGAGTGTTGAGTTTGTTTGTACATTTTGACAGAAGGATTGGGGCTGCCATTGGCATTTTGAAGTCAGGAGCCAGGGATGCTAGGTTCAGAGCTGTGCCACATAGGTGTTAATGTTCGTACCAGACCAAAGCACTCAGCAAGGTTTGTAATTATCTAAGCCCAGACTCTAACTCTGTTTTCCATATAAACAGCAAGGTAATTTTTTAATCTTATTTTTTAAATTGACATTAAATTTTTGAGGGTATATAGTTTTAAAACATATGTAGGTTTTCATATGCTTATTTGCTATCTGCATGTATCCTCTTTAGTGAAGTGTTCAAGTCTTTTGTGCATGTGTAAGTTGGGTTTTTCATTTTCTTACTGTTGAGTTTTGAGAGTTCTTTATGTATTCTGGATAGAGGTCCTTCATTGGATGTGTGATTAGAAAATATTTTTTCCAACTGTGTAGGTTATCTTTTCATCTCTTAATAGTGTCATTCATAGAATTTTGATGAAGTCTAATTTACTAACTTTTTCTTTAATGGATTATGTTTTTAATGTCATGTAAAAGAACTCTGCCTAACTCCAAATCACAAAGATCATTATACAAGTTCCCTTCTAGGATTTTCATAGTTTTGTGTTTTATATTTAGATTTATAATCCATTTTGAGCTAATTTTTGTATAAGTTGTGAGGTTTAGGCTGAGTCTTTCTCTCTTTCTTTCTTTCTTTCTTTGCTTTTCTTTTTTTTTTTTTTTTTTTTTTTTTTTTGCATTTGGATGACCAATTGAACCAATACTACTTACTAAGAAGACGAACTTTTCTCCACTGACTTGCCTTTCCTCCTTTGCTGAAAATCAAATGACCATATTTGTATGAGTCTATTTATAAACTCTCTTTTTTGTTTCATTGTTTCTTCTGTATGTAGTTTTTCCAATGTCAGTTTTCATTTTCAAAATCTTTGCTGTGCTATTTGGATCTGTCCTACGTGTACATCACATAGTGGCCAGTCTGGGACCTGAGTGGTTTCTACCCCATAGTTCAGTTCTCAAAGTTCTTAGGTCTCAGGTCGCATTCATGCATGTGCAGCTAGAGGTGAGCCCAGTAGTTCTGGAACTTTCCTGAAGTGTTCCCTGTCTGCCATGATGTTAGTACTTTTTAGTTCCCTGCAGCTCCCTTTTTTAGTCCTCCATTTTGGAAGCTGGGGCATTAGTTATCCCCCTGTGCTGCACACTTCGCAGAACAGTACCTATCTGCAGGACCTAGAGACGGGAGGGCAAAGGGAGAGAAAGCATTGGAAATTTGCTCCCTGTGGTGGGATCACAGCTTCTCTGATTAAAAGAGAAAGGGTTTCCCACCCTAAGGTTTTAGATACTTGTAGCCACACACTGCTGCTTTGTGGTTGGGATTGCCTGGGTGCTGGGACTCAAGAGAATGGCGAAAGAAGGAAAAAAGGAAAACAGGGTGTTTTCCCCTCCAGTTCTGACTGTTCACAATCCCCCTTCTAGTTGCTTCAGCCAGAACTAGAGAGATTTTCTTGGAGCTCTTTCCAGGGCCCACCCCCACATTTCAGACTACCTTGAGTCCAGGTAGGAGGAGTACTGGAAGGGGCAAAAATGGGAAACTCACTGGTAGCTCAAATTCTGGTCTTTCCCATTCCATCTGCTCCCATTTACCCAGGACCAGGACTCCTAAACACAAGACAGTTTTTATACCGTTTTAAATACATACTGAATTTTTGAGGAATGCACCTAAATGTAAAGTCAAGAGATGGTGCATTTGATTTTGTTTCGAACTTTATGAAACCATGTTTATGCTCTCCAAATGTCACCAAAGGCCATCCTACCCATGGCATTTGCACTGCCAGCATCACATGCCTGCATTTGTAGTTTTGTGCCCTGCCTCAGGCATTTCGTGCTTTGCCTAAGGCATTAAACATTAAAATACATGTTATTTTGTTATCAATAACTTAGTTTTTATTTTTCCTTATTTTATAGATGAGGCATGGAGTAACATTTTTGAAATGATGTGCTTTGGCAAATTAAGGAAGTGGGCCTTAAATCTTTTGACATCCTTCTTGTCTAGAGATGCTTTGGCGGCTGGCCAGGTTGTCTCTTCATGTTATTTCAGGGACTCTCCCTGTGTTCTCTCCAGCATGGTGGTCTCAGGGTAGTTGGACTTCATACATGGCATTTCAGGGCTCCATGAATGCTCCCAGAGCTCCAGAAGGTAGCTACAAGAATTCTCATGACCTAGCACTGGAAGTACCCAAATGCCACATTCTACTAAGCTTGCAACCACGAAGGCCCAGCCTGGATTCAGGGGAAGCTTAGGCAGGAGTTACTCAGAAAGGGCCAGTGCCAGGAATGACTTGTAGGTAAGATAACGACCTGGAGGACCAGGACTCCCCAGACTCCATCAGGGAACAAACTGCTAGGCATTAGTGTGACTCTTGTTGATTCCTAAAACAAATAGAGAGGGAAGTCCCTGTTGGGTGAATCTGCATGTAGTATCCATGGTCTACATTTCTTGTCCTTGAACAGAGTTGCCAAGGATATCCTTTGAATGCCTGTATGCACAGAGCAAATACATATACATTCAATATCACAGTACTAAGTATCTGGGTGATAAAGTTAATAATGTCTGCCCTTCAAGGCTACAATGCTGTTATAAAAAATCAATATACAAATATTTACAAATCAAATAGTGTATAAAAATTGCCATAAAAGTAGTATGTAAAATTGAAGAGCTTCATGAATCCAGAAAAGAGAAGTATCTCTTTTTCATCTCTAAACTGTGCATCTGTGATGTCAACCCTGACTTTTTTTTTTAAGTTTTGTTTATTTAGGTAATCGCTACACCCCACATGGGGCTCAAATTCATGACCCCAAGATCAAGGGTCACATGCTCTCCTGAGGGAGCCAGCCAGACTCCTCTCATTGGCATCACTTGGGAAACTTTTTAAGCATAATAATCCACCCTCCTCTACCCTACCCTTGCCTCAGATTATGATTTAATTGAAGGGTGGAGCCCAGGCATTAGTATTTATAAACAGCTTTTCAAGTGATTCTTTTTAAATTTTTTAAAAAGATTTTATTTTTAAGTAATCCCTACACCCAACGTGAAGTTCCAACTCACAACCCCGAGGTGAAGAATTGTGTGCTCCACCAACTGAGCCAGCCAGCCATCCTCCTCCAAATGATTCCAATGGGAAGCCAGAACTGACCAGTGCCCAGTGTTTCTCTACTTTTCTGATAATTGGACTCCAGTGGGTTCCTTTGTAAGCAGTATCATTTCCTCTGGGAGACAGAGAGACAGGTCTGAGAAGGTCTAATATATAAACTAGGAATTTGTAGTTTCAACAATTGCCCAGATGATTCCTGTCATTAGAGAAGTTTAGGTGACAGTGCCGTGTTCCAATTCCTTCCCAGTGCTGAATGCAAATTTCACTCTGAAGCTAACCTCTACCTTAACCTCAAATACAGGGGCCATCCTCCCCTCGAAACCCCATAAAATCCAATGCCAGCCCTGTACTGAATCCTACCCTAATAATTACTGCAATTCTCACCCTAACACCTACTTCAAATTTTAACTCCCAAATCCATTCATTAACACCTCTGAGGAAAAGGTTCCATTTTTAGCCCAATTTTCTCATCAAATTCTCCACCTTTATCTCCATCAGCTTGTTCAACCCTACATGGGAGTCATTTGGTGCCTTAGCTTCAGAGACAAGCAAATCTCTGCTTGAATCCCAGTTCCACGTTCAACAAGTTGTTGAATCTCTCTGTAGGACTCACTTTTCCTTCTCTGTAAAATGGGGATAATAATAACTGCCTTATAGGATTGTTTGGAAGAATTAAGAAAGTAATACCTGGGAGGCATTTAGAGATAATAGATGCAATTAACATTCCCGCAACCTCCCGATGCTTCCATTCCAGACCTCTCTGCCTGCTAAACTCCTGCTCTAGAAAATCTAAATAAGATTTATTAGACTGTGTTGTGAAGGTCAAAGAAAAATCTCACCTTTCTCAAAAAGAATGAGGAAAATTATGAAACGGGAATAGTTTGCTGAGATTCCGGTCTCTTTCCCTTCTATCTATCCATAGATGTTCAGAAAGCAAGTTTTAAAAATCTAAACTTAATTTGGAAAGGTTTGCTATAGGCATTAAAGGAATATTAGCGACAAATGCTTCTCTTTTGACCTAATTTATAGATCTACCATAGTTCACTCCGTTTATGTTTTGGAAAACATGTTTTTCCTTTCAAATCATCGTTACCTTTCCTTTAAGAGTTAGGCTTCACCATGAACTCCAGAAGAAATAAAATCATGTGTAGGCAATGATTTTAGCTTTAATATTTTCAATACTTCAGAAAATAGAAAAGGACGAGGGCCTTTTTTTAAAGTCAACTCCCTTCTGTGTATTCCTCAGTGAGCACAGGCTGCCTTCTGGAAGTAGGACATAACCTACTTGTATGTTATTAAGACGTCAAAAGTAAAGAAAAAATATGTTTAGCCTAACCTTAAAAATGGTTTCTTTTTTGGTAGAATGAAATTAATGGAAATGGAGTTCCCAATGAAAATGGAAAACGAAGAAAGGTTGTTTGTAAAAGAAATATATTCTCATTAAACATACAGATTCAGGATCAGTAATATTAAGGAAAAAGAAAGTATTTGTCAAATATATACATTTCTCTTTATATATTTACAATATATAATATTTAAATATATATTATATATAGTATTTAAATATATATTATATATAAATATATATTGTATAATATATAGTGTATATATTATATATTGTAAATGTATGATTTACAATATGTACAATATATAAAAGATAAATATATTATAAAATATAAATATATAAATATTATATAATACATATACTTAAACTTAGAGAAGATGTATGTGTATGTAAATTCTCCAGGTAGAAATCTTAAGCTGAGTGTGGAGCCTGTGGTGGGGTTCGATACCCTGACCCTGGGGTCATGACCTGAGCCGAAATCAAGAGTCAGATGCTTAACCAACTGAGCTACCAGGTGATCCTCCAGGTAGAAGTTTTTTTAACTATATTGTTAATGGAAACTATGACTGGAAATTCACTGCTGAGATATTTAACATGATGAGAAATTCTAGTAAAATGAAGAGAAATGAGGAAAACTACCCGTGAACTGAAAACAAAGATTATTCTCTAGACTGAGAAAATCCCCTTTTTTCTGACTCCTTCTTGACTGGGCAAGAAAAACAATCCTGCCCCTCCCTCTGAGTTCTTTTTTGTGGAATTTTCATTCTTGCTCTTTTTCTTTCGCTGGTGTGGCTTGTTCCTTCTCTTTGGTGTGGGTGCCTGCTGTACTAAGAGCACATTATTTTTAATTTCTCAGAAATCCATAAACATGCAACTAAAATGATATAGAGAATGTTTGGCTCAAAGGAGAGAAGCTCTTTTAGCCAAACTTTCCAATTCCCTCCTATAACTTCTAGGTTATTCTAATTGTCTCCTGTCTGTAGTTGAGTGGTACTATAAAGCAGAGTGAACAATAAAAGGCTTGTTTCAGTTTTAAAAGGAGCAATGTTTCAAATCCTAATTGGGATGTCAGAGTATCATTTGTACAAATTTGCCAGTGACCACAGGCTGACTTGCCATTATGTGCGCATCGCTGTTACTCATTCTTAAAGATGCTGCTCTGGGCAAAACAACGATGGGAATTCTGTTTGCTTGTTTTGCTTTTGGTTTGGGCTAAATGAGATGACAGCTTTGTACGTCGTTACTGTGCTTTGTCACCTAACATATAGAGCATTTCAGGCTAAAAATTCCTTATGCTTTAAGTTTCCGTTCACATAAAATGAATTAAAGCCCTTCTGGATCCACATGGCAGGTTCATAGGGGAGCAAAATACATTTCTTTCAATGAGACATAACTCGAACGAATGTTGAGTGTGTTTAAAATTCTGTGAGAGGATGAGCATCGCAATGGGGAGAAATCTCAGTGGTGGGTTTGTAACGGCAGACCAAAGGAAAGGAGAAAGACCTTGCTGTTTGAGGCAGTGCCATGAATTGTAAGCCTGAGAAGGGGCATAGAAGGCTGGGGATGAGGAGCTTGGAAGGAAAGTGCAACAGACCCTACCTGTGTCCACGGCAGAGTTGCTTTCCCTGGAAATATCTGGAATAGAACAGGCTAGCTGAAACCGGGGGTGGATATCGGTCACATTCTTGCCATAACATTCCTGATATCTCACAAAGCACAAGCACCTGCCCAAACCCAAACGGGAGTTTTTATCGGCTGCCATGGACCAGATGCTATATTGACACAAACTTTCTTGGGACTGATCGAAGAATTCCAGAGGGGAACACAAGGACCAGGGGAAAGTTCAAAGGAGGTAAATTTCAGTCCAACCCAGAGAAAAACATCCCCAAATTGGAGTGCTTCGTTCCAAGCTGCCTTACATTGAAAGTCACCCCAACTCGACCCAGCACCCAGAACTTTATACACATTAAGCCCTCACATGTGTCCCAGCCAAAAGAACTTACAGCCCAGCCCTGTTGGATACGGCCAAGCCTGTGGGCTTGGGCCAGCCTTGGCATCCCCTGCATTGGCCTAGGGAGCCGGCAGGAAACGGTGCAGGCCCAGTGAGAGCCCTGATGTCCAGTTTTGCACTTTTCATGCCCCTGGTTAGCCTGCCCTGCTGGCCCTGCTGCCTGGCTCCCCCGACACTCATATTTTCAACTAGCTCTCCCTGGGGAAGGAGGAGGCGCTGGAAACCCTGTCCACCTCACTTGCTTCCTTCCAACCCCCTTGCCCAAGATTTCACTCTGCATCAGGTTTTTCTCCCCGTGTGGAGAAAAGTATGTGGCACAGCCAGCCACATACTTCAACCTGACCCTCTTGGGAAGACCAGTATTTCCATCATTCCAGTCTCATCCTTTGGGCTCCTGGCCACTAGTCATGGCCTGATGTCATCCAGAGCTGTTGATCCTCTCACCGCTTAGCCTCACCACAATTTGACTCGGATCTTGCACATGTTTCCTCAGACTGGTCACTTCCACGACTCCTGTGTTTCCCCCTATTCTCTTGCAGCCCTCCCTACCTAGGACACTTCTGGGTTCAAGGACTGCATGTCCTGTTCCCTCCTCCAGGTCCAAAGTAGGGAGGCAAAGAGGGGATCGGCATTCTGTCTTCGTGTATGCAGCAGAAACAATTGGTGTTCCCCATGCCAAACCCCTTGGCATTCATTTCCAAAGTCAAAGGCTACTTACCACTGACTCCCAAAAATATCCGCTTGAAGGCTTTTTTTGGCCTTGGGAAGTATGCACAGGGAAGTCGGAAGTGTTGGACAATTAATCGCCCTGGAAGCACCCTGAGACAGTGACAAAGAGAGAACTGGTGAATAAGTACCCCAGCTCCCTTGTCCCTTGGGTGGGTTATTTCTGAGCCATGGTTTTCATGTTCCCCAGTGGTACTGAGCTCTATTTGCCCACGGTGGTAAGTTGCTTGGAATTGGATGCTTTGTTGCCTTCCTCCCCTACCCTGTCACACATTGACCATGTCCTGTATTTTCTGGCATCTTCCTCTCTCAAATAAACTACTTGCACTTGAATCGTCCTCTCAGGGGGTTGCCAATGAGCGAGGCACAGTGTCTAGCACACAGTAAGCTCTCAGAGCGTGGATTAATGAATTCATCTATCAGTTTTGTAGGTGGGGTTTCTGCATTACGAGAGAGGCGGCACTCTGTGACCATGAAAGATGCTTCCAGAAGCGATAATACTCCTAGGGAGAAATAAATCTCTTTGTAACTAGAAGTCCTAGAAAAGGACCTGGGAGATGAAAAGATGTGAAAAAAAAAAGAGACTTTTCTCCCCTCTGTGCCAGTGTGCTTTCAGATGTGAAGGGGGGCAACCAATCACAGGTTGGTTATGAAATCATGCAATTTCTTGAGCCAGCACATTGCGTTTTATGGACACTGCAGCCCAGGGTGCTGTGCAGGGAGTGATTTTCCATCCAGTCTATAGCGTTCACAGCTTCTAGTCACAACAAGCAGAGCCAGAAATAATAGAAGATACTCAAACCCAAGAGTATTGCATTATAAATAAATAAATATATAATGTCAAAATCATATATGAAGTAAAGTTTTAATTACTCTATGACTGGAATTTTCATAACACTCTTTTATGGTTGGTTGGCAGCGTGTTCGTATTTCTGTGTTACAAGTGAGGAAATGAGTCACAAAGCTGTAGAGAGAATGTGTTGAAGACTTTCCGGCTGCTGTCTGAGGAGGGCTGGAAGAAAATGTTCCAGAACCCTCTCCTCATACGCTCAGACTGACACGAGCTTTCCAGCATAGGTTCAGATTCTCAAATCTGTCTGATATAGTTTTACGAGGGAACAAAACCTCGTGGCTAGTGAGCTATAGAAGAGCCATTTGTGACGAGGAATTTAATGATATTATATATTGGGGGGGGGTGTAAAATGAGAACATGAAAAATCACATATTTTTCCATAACAACTCAGAGTCTAATATGATTGAGCAAAATCAGATTTTTTTTTTCATAACAACTAAAAGTTTAATATAGTGGAACAGGTGCAAAATGAGGTTTCCCCTGCTCCCACCTCCATGGAGCTGTCCTGCTGGGAAGTCTCTGAATTCCACATCTTCTCTACCAGAATAGGGGCTTAGGGAGGGGGTGGGTGGGACAGGACAGTCCAGGAGGGGTCTGCCCCTGAAGTCTAGACACGCTCATGGGGCACAGACAGATGCTGGGAGGAAAGAGATCCACGAGCAGAGAGAACATCACCTGCCTGGAGGAGAGTTGGCTGGCAATGGCCCGGGCGGTGATTAGCACCTCAGATGTCCAGAAAAGAAGTCATAGGTGGGTGTTGTGCAGACCACTGATGCATGGCAGCAGGGAGTGGATAATACATGAAATCCAAACAGACCAGCAATAGTGTCTGGCAGCCGCAGGACTGGTTGAAAGGGACAGTCACTTGTCAGGCTACAAAAATAAACTGAGAAGAGTCAAGAGACTCTGGAACTGAGTACTAGGTGAGGGCGAGGAGCCCAGCCTCTAGAACTACCAACGGTCAAGAACACACAGCAACACGGCAGACTTGATGATCAGGACTCACTGGATCTACTGACAGAGGCTTTAGAAATTCCCCACAGACAGGCACAGGGTTAGCCCCAGAACTGAGAGTAGGGGACTGAAGTTGTTTCCTGAGCTTGGGTATTAGTCCATTGTGTGTGTGTGTGTGGGCGGGGCAGGTACAAAGGCAGGGGATCTGGCAGACCACACTACAAATAATCCCCAGGAAGGAAAACAGTGATTTCTAAGAAGTAAAGGGAGGAAGTTGCCCTCTCTTTAAAACTTGGGACCTACCCAAGTTCCCCACGGGAGACTGAAAAGAAAAGTAAACTTAATTCCTAAAAAATAGAGTCTTAGGAAAATAAGGGAATGAGTGAAAAAATAATTGGATCCTAAAGAGAGAGTTTCTGGGATGGGTATCTTTGGCTCTCATCTATTTTACGTTTTTATCATTGTCGTGGACTAAGACATAAGATGCAGAGTTACCAAATAAGACAATGACAAAATTCTGGGAAGCTAGCCAAACTCATGACCTTCCCCCACTGGACCTGAGAGGTGCTGTGAGACCCACAGCTAAGTCCTGGAATAAGATTGGAGAAGCCTTCTTGAAGAGGGTTTGGCGTGTGGAGATCTATTCTCCTGTGTTAGGGTTCTTCAGAGAGATGGAATCAATAAGGTGTGTGTGTGTGTGTGTGTGTGTGTGTGTGTGTGTGTGTATGTGTGCGTGTGTGTGTACAGAGAGATTGATTGATTTTAAGGAATTGGTCACACAATTGTGGGTTCTTGTAAGTCCAAAGTCTGCAGGGCAAGCCAGCAGGCTGAAGACCCAGGGAAGAACTGATGTTGCACCTTGAGTCTGAAGGCAGTCTGGAGGCAGAATTTCCTTTCTTGAGGGACTTCATTCTTTTTTCTCTTAAGGCCTTCAACGGATTAGGTGAGGCCCACCCACATTATTGAAGGTATTTTGCTTCACTCAAAGTCTACTCATTCAAATGCAATTTCAGGGGTGCTTGGGTGGTTCAGTAAGTTAAGTGTCCGACTCTTGATTTTGGCTCAGGTCATGATCTCACGGTTTGTGGGATCGAGCCCAGTGTCAGGCTCTGTGCTGAGCCTGTTTGGGATTCTCACTCTCCCCCTCTCTGTCCCTCCTTCTTCTTCATGTACTCTTACTCTGTCTCTCTGTCCCTCCCTCGCTCACATGCTCTTTCTCTGTCTCAAAATAAATAGGTAAAAACTTTTAAAAAAATAAAATAAATGTAATTTCACTTGAAAAATACCTTCAAATCAACCTCTAGGCTGGTGTTTAACCAAATATGTGGGTACCATGGCCTAGCCAAGTTGGCACATAAAATTAACTATCATCGAGGGGTGCCTGGGTGGCTCAGTCATTTAAGCCTCTGACTTCAGCTCAGATCATGATCTCACAATTTGTGAGTTCGACCCTGCATCGGGCTCTGTGCTGACAGCTCAGTCTGGAGCCTGCTTCAGATTCTGTGTCTCCCTCTCTCTCTGTCCCTCCCCTGCTCCTGCTCTCTCTCTCTCTGTTCCAAAAATAAATAAACATTAAAAAAATAATAGCATTTTTTAAAAATTAACTATCATAGAACCCCCAAAGGAAGGGTAATTCTGGTCCCTTATGGTATCTTGGTAGGATCCCACTGACCTTCCTGAATTCCAAGAAGCTGGAGATGGAGGGAGGGAGATAATATGTTTTTATGCAAGGCTAGAACATATAAGCCCATGTAGCTGAGAAGATGAAGGGTCAAGGAGCCTTCCTCCCAGTGTTACAGTGGGGAACGGATGACATATCAGCTGTCACACTGCAGGCATGCAGGGCAGGCACAATCTTGCTTTCATCTTTCGCAGAGTGGCTTCCCTTTAAGTAAGGTGGTAGACAGAATAACACCCCTCGAAATACATTCACATCCCAATCCCGGGAACCTCTGACTATATTACCTTGTGTGGCAAAAGGGACTTTGCAGATATGGTTATGGATCTGGAAAGGGAGATGATCTTGGACTATCCAAGTGGGCCCAATATAATTAGAAAAAAACCCTTATAAGAGGAAGGCACGGGGCTAGAGCCAGAGAAGGTGACATGACCACAGAAGCAGAGGTTGGAGTGCTGTGTTTTCAAGATGGAGGACGGGGCCACAAGTCAAGTAATGCAGGCAGCTCTAAAAGTTGGAGAAAATATGGAAATGGATTCTTCCCTAGAGCCTCCAGAAGGAATGAAGTTCTACTGACATCTTGATTTTAGGACTTCTGACCTCCAGAACTGTAAGACCATTTGCATGGTCTGACACCATTTGCATGGTGTCAAGCCACAAGGTAATGAGGTAATTTGCTACAGTAGCAATAAGAAGCTAATTTAGTACCTTGAAGGGACCCAGTGGCCACAGAGAAACAACCATCAGAAGACTCGTAATAGGTTTCAGGGAAATAACATTGTTGAAGGAGTCAGACGAAAGCTGAATTAAAATATAAAAAAGCACATAAGAAGATTCAATCAGCACATGCACACGCACATGAACTTTCTGGAACATTTATTATTAAAAGATATTAAAAACTATTAAAAGATAAAATAGTCACTGTTAAGACCCAAGCTGGTGGTACCGAAGGCAAATAGAAAAAAAGCTTAAAAGACAGACCAAATACATAAAGGAATGGAAATCGCAAGAGAGAAAAATTAAAAACTTGAAAGACATAAGTAGAAGAAGTAACATAAACAACAGGATTCCAGAAGGATGAAAAGATATGGTTTGCTAGAAAATAGAATCCAACCTTCTGTGATATCGTGCTAATGAGAGTGCGTGCTCCAGGCAGCAGTGGGGAGGGAAGCAGGAAGGAGGCTGGACGGAGGGAGAGTCGTCACAAAGGGGTGCATAGGGGCGGCTACAGCTTCATGACAAGCATGGGCTGAAAGCCTGGACTTGCAGAATGTGTTCAGATGGGGGGAAGGGAGGGGGCATAAACTACTGCATCTCAGAATGTCTTCTGGAAGGAGTAGAATTTACTCTCTGGTTCCTCTTGGCTTCCTGTCTCTCACTAGTCAAAGGTTGGGGACTCCAATGACACGGATATTAGATGGTTAGTTATTGTCCCACAGGTCCCTGAGCCTCTGCTCTCTCTCTTTTTTTTTTTCAGTCTACTTTTTCTCTTTCTTGCTCTCTGATCTTTGAATGCAATATTTCATGGCTGATGCCCATTGAGCCTGTTATCAAACCATCATTTGTTTATATAACTGTCTTATTTGTGCTTTAGCATTTTACATGAAACCAGCCTTACAGAAATGAGTCACAGACCAAATATACAAACGATCAAAAAGGCCAATGTCTAAATAAATAAAACAGATTAAAAATTAAAGCTGACCACTAGGAGACCAGCGATAAAATATCCATCATTAAAAATTTAGTCCTTACTGATCTGATTAACATAAACTCATTAAAGTATTAACAAGAGGAGTAGGAGGTGAACTTAAAAGTAACAGATTGATGTATCCAATAACAGTTTGGAAAATCAATTTTTATTGTTGTCTTATTTTCTAGAGCATTTTCAAAGGAAGAGAATAACTTAGGTAAACCGTAACATATTTAAAAGAAAAGAAAAGAAACTGTGCACGTCCTTTTTTGCCAATTGCTCAGACTGATTATAAGAAGTTCAGTTTTGGTGCGCCTGGGTGGCGCAGTCGGTTAAGCGTCCGACTTCAGCCAGGTCACGATCTCGCGGTCCGTGAGTTCAAGCCCCGCGTCGGGCTCTGGGCTGATGGCTCAGAGCCTGGAGCCTGTTTCCGATTCTGTGTCTCCCTCTCTCTCTGCCCCTCCCCTGTTCATGCTCTGTCTCTCTCTGTCCCAAAAATAAATAAACGTTGAAAAAAAATTTTTTTTTAAATAAAAAAAAAAAAAAAAGAAGTTCAGTTTTAACCTTTGGTCCTTCTGGCTTTCAAGCCAAAGGACACTCAGGGTGTACACATGTGACACATTGTCTAGGGGAGAATAGACCACAGCCACCAGTGCCTATTTCCTCTAACTCCCTGGAAAATTCAAAATGAAAGTAACTCTGAATAAAGCCCCAGAAGAAGTCAAAGCTTTGGGGCCAAATGCAAGGGAAGCTCTTCCAGCCAATACAAACGGGAGGTGGAGGAAGAGGAGAAATGAAGAGGTGCTACGGAGTGTGCTAAGAGGAGAGAGCTATTGAATGTAATTCTTTCCTTTTTATTTTAAGTGTTTATTTATTTATTTTGAGAGAGAGAATCCCAAGCAGGCTCCATGCTGTCCACGCAGAGCCCAACGCAGGGCTCGATCTCACAAACTGTGAGATCATGACCTGAGCCAAAATCAAGAGTCGGATGCTTAATCAACTGAGCCTCCCAGGCCTCCCTAATTCTTTCATTTTTAAAACTATTTGACCCTTTGGTCTCATAGACAAAGCAGGAAAGTGAAATTCTGGGTAAGGAAAGAGAAAAATTGGCACTATGAAGAATATGGAATTTAGCCCAGTAGATTTTAACCAATTTAGAAATTCGCTGGAAAGGTTCTATGGGGAGAAGATGTGAAGGACCAGGTGAGAAGGAACAAATTTTGTTTGTTTTCCAGAAAACTGTCAGCTCTAATTCTCATCAAGGAGTCAGGGCCAGCACATAATTTTCAAACCTTAAAATATGTGGGACACCAAGGGCTCCCGAGTGTAGAGGGTGGAGCCCGGAGGAGCAGAGAAGCGGCAAGAGCTAGTCCAACTGAATGAGTAGGAGAAGTTAGATATGTCGAGGAAAATAAGGACTGTATGCAAAATGACACACTCCTGTGTGTGTGCGTGTGTGTGCGTGTGTGTGTAGGTAGGTACGTGAGAATTTTTGTGCAAAGGTAGAAAGCAGGATAAGGCATGGTTCCCGGAGATCGTGGAAGATTAAGAATCATTGAGGAGCACCAGACTAAGAATTTAACAAACGAGAGTGGAGAAGAGGCCAGCCAATGGGAAGTAGGCTCCAAAATAAGGTAGAAGGCAGATTTCATCCCTCTGGCTAAAATTTGAGGGATGATTCATCTCAAGGTTCCTGACACTGGGGAACACGTCTTCTAAGCCCATATTTGAGACACATACTCTGATATGAATGGTTGAAAATGGATTTATGCCAGAAAATCCAGGAAGTATTATGGCTGCTGAATCAGCGGGGTTTTCACCCTCTGCACTATTGACATTTGGGGTGGGCATCGTGGGAAGGGCTCTCCTGTGCACTGCAGGATGTTTAGCAAGTGTCCCTGGCTCCTATCCACCAGATTCCAGTAGCACTATCCTCCCAGGTGTAAGGGTCAAATTGCCCTGGTTGAGAGTAACTGCTTTGTCCGTAATATACAGCGGCCCCATTTCACTGCTCGTCCTACTTAGGTTTTACGGCATTTATCGTATCATCTGACCATGCCTTCCTTTTGTAAACTCCCCCTTCTCTTGGCTCAGTGAGGCTTTATTCCCCTCCCTCTTCACTGTCTACTCTTTGTTAACTATCCTTCCATTTTTTTTAAGTTTATTTATTTTTGAGAGAGAGAGCACATGTGCATGAGTGGGGGAGAGATAGAGAGAGAGGGAGACACAGAATCTGAAGCAGGCTCCAGGCTCTGAGCTGTCAGCACAGAGCCCAATGTGGGGCTTGAACTCACAGACTGCGAGATCATGACCTGAGCCAAAGTCAGACACTTAACCAACTGAGTCACCCAGATGCCCTTCTCCATCTTTTAGTGATTTAATCTGATTTCACGAACTGCTTCCTTCCTCAAAGTACCTAACTCCCAGGCCCACAGGTGATATTCCGAAGCAATGGCTCCTGGTACAGCATGAGCACTTGCTGGGTGACTGGAGCCATGAAATCAGCTAAATATCCATCGTGCGAATATCCATCTTTGCCCCTGAACTTGCTTCTAAACTACATACACACACTTCTAAATTTCTGCTCAGACTTTGGTGTATCCCTTTGGTGACTGAAGATAAAACTGTTCAGAAATGACTTCTCTCTGCTCCGGACTGTGTTTCCTATTTTCATTGATGGGATCTTCAGTTTTACTGTCCTTGGGGTTAGAAAGCTCTGAAATGGGCGCCCGGGTGTCTCAGTCAGTTAAGGTTCAACTCTTGATTTTGATTCAGGTCATGATCTCACGGTGCATGAGTCTGTGTTGGGCTCTGTGCTGAAGGTGCAGAGCCTGTTTGGGTTTCTTTCTCTCCCTCTGTCTCTGCCTTTCTCTCTCAAAATAAATAAACTTAAAAAAAAAAAAAAACAATTCTGAAACAGCTTTGTCTTCTCTCCCTAAACAAGAACTTGGTTCTGTATCAAGATCTACGATTCTGTATCATTCTCTCTGCAATAAGTCCATTTGATTCTACCTCTGCACTGTCTCTGATATCAGGGCCCCCCTTCCACACCACCAACACAGGTCAGATTCTCTTTCTCTCTCAACTGGAGGCCTTCTCTCCACCTGCCTCCATTTTTCCCATCGACTTACATGTTTTCATAGTGCTTACATTTTAAGAAGAAGAAAATATGGATGAAGCGGATGCTAGACCTAGCGTTAATTCTAGCAAGAGTCAACATTCCCTGGATACATGAAGGGGAAATGTGTGGTTGAATATATTTCACCCATCTCAGTAACAGGTGCATTTTCAGTAAATTTTTTCCAATATTTTGTTATAAAAAATTTCAAGCATATAGAAAAGCTGAAAGAATTTTGCAGTAAATGTGCATATACCCACTGCCTAGATTCCAGAATCATTTTACTAAGCCTATATCACGTATCTATCCATCTGTCCTTTCCTCTACCCATCTATCAATCCAGCTATGTTTCAAAATAAATTGCAGGCCTCCGTGTGTTTTCACCGGAAATACTTCAGCAAACACGCCATAGTTAGAACTCAATATTTGTTACCAGTTGTTTCTTTTTCTTTTGAGGCAAAATGAACAAACAATGAGATGCTCAGATCTTAAGGAAACTACTCTGTGTGTTTCAACAAATGCATACACATGTGTAACTCAAATCCCATCAAGTTACAGAGCATTACAATCACCCAGAAAGTTCCCTGACATCATTTCCTTGCTGGCGCCTGTCCCAAATCCGCTCTGGAGGCAACCACTGTTCTGATGCTCTTTGACCATAGATTAGTTTTGCCTGTTTTAGAACGTTATATAAATGGGAATCACATAATCTATACTATTGTATGTGTAGATTCTTTTAGTCAGAATAAGGCTTTCAAGATGGCAGCCATGTTGTTTCACGAATAAGTAGTTTGTCCCTTTCTATTGTTAAGTTTCTACTGTATAAATATACCACAGTTGGTTTATCCATTCTTCTATCAATGGGCATCTAGGCTGTTTCTAGTTTTGGGCAATATTTTCTTTTTCTTTTTTTTTTTTTAACGTTTATTTATTTTTGAGACAGAGAGACAGAGCATGAACAGGGGAGGGTCAGAGAGAGGGAGACACGGAATCTGAAACAGGCTCCAGGCTCTGAGCTGTCAGCACAGAGCCCGATGCGGGGCTTGAACTCACTGACCGCGAGATCATGACCTGAGCCGAAGTCGGCCGCTTAACCGACTGAGCCACCCAGGCGCCCCTGGGCAATATTTTCAATAAAACTCTATACTTCATCATTCATCAAAGTTTGTAATATATTTTTGTTGTATTAATCAATTATGGACTAAGAGTAATTATAATATCAACTCAATACAAAAGAAATGTTTATCACTTTCAATTTTATGGTCACAGAAAGTTAAGTTTATATATACATTTTTTATTGCAAAGCATCATGAAAGGGTGAGTAATAGAAAACTTTCAAGCATAAAAAATTACATGAGGATAAACTACTAAGGAAGAAGTAGAAAAGAAATAGAAGTCTGAGGAGAAACAAGAAACAATGTGAACTGTTCATCTGTAAAGATGATCTGTGCTTTAGGGGTGCCTGGGTGGCTCAGTCGGTTAAGTGTCCGACTTCAGCTCAGGCCATGATCTAGCGGTTTGTGAGTTCAAGCCCAGCATCAGGCTCTGTGCTGATAGCTCAGAGCCTGGAGCCTGCTTTGGTTTCTGTCTCTGTCTCTCTCTGCCCCTCCCCCACTCTTGCTCTGTCCCTCTCTCTCTCAAAATTAAAAAAAAGTTAAAAAAATTGGGAGAAAAAAGTGATCTGTGTTTTTAAATGAATGATGTGATTATTAAATTGCTATGGCATTTTTTAAGGCTTATTTATTTATTTTGAGAGAGAGAGAGAGAGTGTGTGTGTGTGCGTGTGTATGCGCGCGTATGTGAGAGAGCAGGGGAGGGGCAGAGGAAGAGGGAGGGAGAGAATCCTAAGCAGGCTCCACACCCAGCACAAAGCCCAACACAGGGCTTGATCTCATGAACTGTGAGATCACGACCTATAAATTGCTATGGCACTTAGATACCCTGTGTTTGTTTACTCAAAAGAGTAATGTGGCAGTTAAAAAATATTTTCATATTGGGGCGCCTGGGTGGCGCAGTCGGTTAAGCGTCCGACTTCAGCCAGGTCACGATCTCGCGGTCCGTGAGTTCGAGCCCCGCGTCAGGCTCTGGGCTGATGGCTCATAGCCTGGAGCCTGTTTCCGATTCTGTGTCTCCCTCTCTCTCTGCCCCTCCCCCATTCATGCTCTGTCTCTCTCTGTCCCAAAAATAAATAAATGTTGGAAAAAAAAAATTTAAAAAAAAATATTTTCATATTAAAAATTTTAATATTCAGTATTTATAATACTCCAGTAATGGCAAATTTATGATGAAAACAATTAGATGCCAACATAGAATTATGAAGAGGTTCACAATGTTCTCAAATTATTCTCCAAGCCCTATTTAAAATACCAGGAAAAAGAACTGAAGTTTTCCCCAATGCCTGCTGCTTCAGCAGACTTGGGTCCTGGATTCACCTCATCACTCTGCAGCTCCAATTGCCATCTTTGAATCTCACTGGGCCTTGAGAACACTACTGAAAGAGCAGACCTAGACCGGCCGACTCCATCTTGTTCTGTCCGCTCAAACCTCAGACCACGCCTCCTCCCCTTGAGTAACTTCCCGCTCACCCGTTCAACATGAGTTGGGGCCTCGGCATAGATCTGTGGTCAGGGAGCCATCCTGAGGATGTAGAACAGGTGGAGGAAAGCCTTGAGTTTCCTTGTTTCACCTGGGGGTGGGCTGGGATGAGTCACTGGGGAAAGGAGAGCTCAGATGAAGGTGGAAAGATGGCAAGAAAACCCTACAATCCAGCACTTACTCTCTCTGCACCCCTGAGAAAGAGGCTGGGTGACCTGAGGGCCAGACTCTTCTGATTTGGGGGAGCAGGCCCAAGACAACTGACACTCTGAGAGCAGGAGCTCAAGGACAGGAGGGGGATGGGCTTTCCTCTTTGTAATCACCCTACTTTAAACCTTTCAAACCATGCCCCGAAACCTGCATGACGGGACTCTGGTCCTTCCCCAGCCAATTGGCTGAGGCCATGATCCCTATAAAACCTTTGTGCTCTTGAAACCCACTCTCCCCCCCCCCCCCCCCCCCCACCCCGTGTCTCACCGCTGCCTCGGGCAGGTAGGGGATTGAGCTCGAGCTAGCTCTTTGCTTTTGCATCTGACTCGGCTCCCTGGTGGTCTTTGGGGATCACGAATTCTGGGCATAACATTACCAGTCAGGCAGCATCCACAGGGAGGTCTTGGTCATATTCTATGCCTCAGAATTACTGAAACTGAGGTGAGGACTTGGACCAAATACAGTCCAGATGGTCAATCAATGTGGTGTCATGAAACACTCATCTTCTCAGTCTGTGGTCTAGTGGATATGAACTTACATTTCAAAGCCTTGCACTGGGAAGATGGTATCTCTTCCATCATCACCTCTTCCCTTTTGCACCCATGTGGCTTGGAATACACTGAAAGAAATCAGAGATGTCTTTGCACTGGCCATTTTATTTTTCCTCTGAGAAAGCTTCTTTTTGCTGGAAACTAACATGCCACAGATCCCATTACAGAAAATATTGGTTACAGAATTTTACAGGTTCCTTGTGTATTATATTTAGTTGTGTCCATTTACACAATGTGAAAAGAGCCCATTAATTTGTGAAAAAAATGTAATAAAGTGGTAGGAACTGCATTAACAAAACCACTGACTGATGAATTTTTAATTTGAATATCCTGGAGACTTACTGAAACCTAAGGGTCATCAGTGAACTCAATCCGTTGGGAAAGTCAAAGATTAATACCGTGCCCTTGTAAAATGTTTTTACAATTTTTTTCCCCAGAAAACGCTCACTGTTTCGTGTCAGAATTGCAGAGTCCTATGGACTGAATGTGCCTCTCCAAAATTCATATGTCAAAGTATAGATGCCCAATGTGATGGTATTAGCAGGTGGGGCCTTTGGGAGGTGAAGACTCTGTCCTCATCACTGGGATTAGTGCCCCTATAAAAGGGACCCCAGAGACCAACCCACCCCTTCTGCCATGCGATGACACAGGAGGCAGGCATCTATTAACCTGGAAGTGGGTTCTTACGAGTCTCTGTATCTGCTGATGTCTTGACTTTGGACTTCCCAGTGTCCAGAATTATGAGAAATAATAGTTTAAGCCACCCACCCAGTCTATGGGTTTTTTTTGTTATAGTAGCGTGAATGGATTAAGGCACAGAGTTTAGCGCACAATTATTCCTAAGTATTTAAACTGTGTTTGTTCCCACCTCAATTAAGTGTAAACTGTTTTTTTAAAGACTTTATTTTTAAGCAATCTCTACACCTAACATGGGGCTTGAACTCACCGCCCCAAGATCAAGAGTTGCATGCTCTTCTGACTGAGCCGGCCAGGTGCCCAAGTTAAACCTTTTTAAAGGCAGAGATGGTCTAATTCTTTTCTGCCCCTCACAGTCATGACCACTGAATTAGATACACAGCAAGTGCTTGATCTGGGGGTGATGTGATAGTCAAAATCTTCAACAGCCGGCTGGTTAGAACATTGGCCATAGCACTGTAGAGATCCCCAGCTGTGCCTAGCATTTTTATTGCTGGATCTTAGGGAAATCCAGGGTTTCCAGGGAGGGGACCAAAGTAGTAAAGGGAGTAGCTATTTATCACCCAATACAAAACCATTTATGTTTTAGCAATTGATATGTAGTTACACCATCCGAAGAGCAAACATTTTGTGCAAAGAAAAAATTGTAAAAGTATGAATATTAGTTCCTCTTAACAAAAGAGTCAACTGAGATCCAAGATGCAAATGTGTGCCCCAAAGTTACCCAGGTTAATAGCAGGACTGGAAATCAGCATCTAGCTTTCTGGACTCCAGATATCACAGGCAGATAATTTGATGGGTTGGATGATGCTGTCGCTCTGCCTGGATCCCTGTTTACCATTACTTTCTTCCCCTCTCTGGGAGTGCTTTCAATTTCAATAAGCAACATGGGCTGTGTTTTTATGGAGAACTACCTTGTAGTTCCTGAATCCCACTAGCCTGCGGTGAAGTCCCTTGGGCATGGTCTATAACCTGTGACTGGTGGGGTGCTGGCTCAGGAACTCTAGCCCCCTTGACTAGGGTGAGTTCACCATGAAGCATCATTTACACTCCAAAGTCCCCCGGGGGCCAGGTGATATCAGCACAGCCCTTGGAACCTGGCTGAGCACTCTGAGGTCTGCTCCCCTCACCCCTCCCTTAATGGTCTTCCGGGAGCACTTCCTTAACAAGTCCCTCCCATACCAACCCGATGGGAGGAAACCCAACTGTATGTGCTTCCTGGGGCTGCTGCAGCAAGTACTGGGGAGCCCAATGCAGTACAAATGAAATGTGTTCTCTCCCAGTTCCAGAGGCCACAAGCCTGGAATCAAGGGGCCGGGCAAGGTTGTGCTGCCTCTGAAGGCTCTAGGGGAGAATCTGCTCCACACCTTTCTCTTAGCTTCTGGGGTTGCCACAGTCCCTGGTGTGCCTTGGTTTGTAAACACATGACCTCAGGCTCCACCTCTGTCTTCGCATGGGGTTCTCCTGTGTCTGTGTTGTCTCTTCTTCCTATAAGGATACCAGTCATATTGGATTAGGGCCCATCCCCAAATGAGGATGGCTTCATTTTAAGTTGATTGTATCTGCAAAGGCTCTGTTTTCAAATTTGGTGACGTTCGTGGGTTGGGAGGCCAGTGTTTGCTTAGGGCGGTGAAGGAAGGATTAGTTTCAGGCCTCTCTCTCTGGGCTTATAGATGGATGTCTTCTCCCTGTGTCTTTTCATACCATCTTCCTTCTGTGCATGTCTGTCTCTGTGTCCTATTCCCCCCCTCCCATTTTTTAAAATGTTTATTTTTAAGCGAGCAGAAGCAGGGGAGAGCCAGAGAGAGGAGGACAGAAGATCGGAAGCAGACTCTGTGTCCACAGCAGTGAGCCCAGTGTGGGAGTCGAACCCACAAACCATGAGATCTTGGCCTGAGCTGAAGTCTGATGCTCAACTGACTGAGCCACCCAAGTGTCCCTCCTATTTCCCCTTTTTAGAAGCATACCAGTCATATTGGATTACCACCCTAATTTTATTACCGTTGTAAAGACCCTTTCTCCAGATACTGTCACATTCTGAGGTAATGGGAATTAGGACTTCAATATAAGAATTTTGAGGGAACGCAATTCAACCCATAATAGGAAGTCAGGATTTCAACGTATGGGGGAGGGGTGCACAATTCAATCTTCAACACTGACCTAAAACATTTTATTACTTCAAGATTTCATGAGAAACAAAACAAATGAGCAAAGGGGGAAAAAGAGAGAGAGAGAGAGAGAGAGAGAGAGAGACAAGCCAAAAAACAGACCAAGCTATAACTAAGCTGTAGCTAAGACGAAGCTAGAGCTAAGAAACAGACTCTTAGCTATAGAGAACACACTGATGGTTACCAGGGGGGAGGGGTGGAGGGATGGATGAAATACCTAATGGGGATTAAGGAGTACTTGTGATGAGCACTGGGTGATGCATGGAATTGTTGAATCACTGTATTGCACACCTGAAACTGATATTACACTGATATAAACAAATATTAACTCAAATTAAAATAAAAAACTTTTTAAAAAGATTTCATGAAGATCAAGAATATAAACACAGAAAATCATGTGCACTGTATATATAATCCAGCAGTCATATTTCCCAATTGTTATTCAAATGTCTTCAAATACAATATTTTTATTTTCTCTGAATCATCGACCATAAAATCAGGAACAATATTATGGCCTTATTAATGGGACTTGTGAATTTATAACATTTGTGTTTTTATTTACTACAGTCAAGGTTAGATGCTTATTTCTTTTTTTTTTCTACCTGAACATTAATTTATTCTTTTTTTTTTTTTTTTGGTTACATAAGTGATTTTATTTTTTTTATTTTTTTTCCTCTTTTTTTTTCTTCAATATATAAAGTTTATTGTCAAATTGGTTTCCATACAACACCCAGTGCTCATCCCAACAGGTGCCCTCCTCAATACCCATCACCCACCCTCCCCTCCCTCCCACCCCCCCATCAACCCTCAGTTTGTTCTCAGTTGTTAAGAGTCTTAGATGCTTATTTCTGATAAGTATTTGTTTTGAATTGGAAATTATGTACCCTTAAGTGTTGTTTTGTGTGAAACAAATGAGTCATTAATAACACAGTAAATAAACTGTACGGTGGGTGAGAATGTGGGCTCCGGCATCCGACTGTGTAGGTTTACATCAGCTCTGTAACCTTCTAGCTCTGTGACCTTAGGCAAGTTAATTAATCTCCCTGAGCTTTTCATTCCTTCATCTATTATAGGGAGATGAGAACAGTAGTGTTATTCTGAAGCACTTCACACAGTATTTGCTCGTAGTAAAGAAACACTGTTATCATTAGCTATTATTTTGTCTGAATATTAGTTTATATGTAATAATTCTGAAAACAGAAAGACATAAAAGAAGTGAAATTTCTTATTATTTCTTTAGGTAAAACCTCATGCTTTTCCAGGAAATATCGCTAATGGTTTCCTTTAAAATGACAGGATACAACTAATTCTTTTCTATTTATCTTTCAGAATTTAACTTTATATTACCAAAATAAAATTATCATTTGAACTCCTTTTATGGGAAAAACATTTTAACTATATAATAGGGAGTTTTAAAAAAAATAGGTAATCCTCTAAGGTAGTACAAATTTTCAAAAGTCATAAAGGAAACATAGTAAAAAGTAAGTCTCCTCTTTCTTACCCCTAATTCTCACGTCTCATTTTGAGAGGCAATCACTGTTACCATTTTCTTTTTTTTTTTTTAATGTTTATTTATTTTCTAGAGAGAGAGAGAGAGAGTACAGCAGGGAAGAGGCAGAGAGAGAGGGAGACACAGAATCTGAAGCAGGCTCCAGGCTCTGAGCTGTTAGCACAGAGTCTGACACAGGGCTCAAACTACAAACCGCGAGATTATGACTTGAGCCAAAGTCAGACACCTAACTGACTGAGCCACCCAGGCTCCCCCCGTTACCCTTGTCTTGTATATCCTTCCAGAAATAATTTATGCATATGCAAGAAATATATGTAATATATGTATATTTCCCCACCCATATATTTTTTTAATTTTTTAACGTTTATTTATTATTGAGAGACAGAGACAGAGCATGAGCATGGGAGGGACAGAGAGACAGGAGGAGACACAGAACCCGAAGCAGGCTCCAGGCTCTGAGCTGTCAGCACAGAGCCTGACGCGGGGCTTGAACTCACAAACCATGAGATCATGACCCCAGCTGAAGTCTGACGCTTAACCAACTAAGCCACATAGGTGCCCCCCCAACCCATATTTTAAAACATAATACTGTATTATGTATGGTCTTCTGCATCTTGATTTTTACAATTTAATAATATTTCTAGGAAATTTTCTCTTATCAATACCGTCATTTTGTTTTATTCTTTTTCCCTGTTGCATAGTATTGCACTCCATGGTTGTTCTAGAACTTACTTAACCAGCTCTCTGCCAATGGGCATTTGGCTGATTTTTTTTTGTTGTTGTTGTTACTGCAATATGTATTTACGTGTTTAAGCTCATGTGCAAATATATCTGTAAAATGAAATCCTAGATGTAGAATTTCCAAGTCAAAGAAAGTAAATGCATATGAAAATTCACTATTACTTTTTAAATTGTCCTCCAAAGAGAATGGACCAATTTGCCTTCCCACTCACATTAGTTGTCTCATCAGCATGAGGACATTATTAAATATTTTGAATTTTTCCAATCTTGTAAGTGTCAACAGCATCTCATTAATCCTTGAATTTCATTGTTCTTGTTAGGGTGAGATTGAGCATCTTATCATTTATTCATGAATTATTTATATTTCCTTTATTATAAACTGTTCAAATAATTTGCCTATTTTTCTATTCAAATATTTATTTTTATAATTTTTTTAACATTTATTCATTTTTGAGAGACAGAGAGACAGTGCATGAGCAGGGAAGAGCAGAGAGAGAAGGAGACACAGAATTTGAAGCAGGATCCAGGTTCTGAGCTGTCAGCACACAGCCCGACACAGGGCTCAAACTCATGAACTGCAAGATCATGATCTGAGTCAAAGTTGGAAACTTAACTGACTGAACCACCACGGCACCCCTCAAATATTTATTTTTAAGGGGCGCCTGGGTGGCTCAGTCGGTTAAGCGTCCAACTTCGGCTCAGGTCATGATCTCGCGGTCCGTGAGTTCGAGCCCCGTGTTGGGCTCTGTGCTGACAGCTCAGAGCCTGGAGCCTGTTTCGGATTCTGTGTCTCCCTCTCTCTCTGACACTCCCCCATTCATGCTCTGTCTCTCCCTGTCTCAAAAATAAATAAATGTTAAAAAAATTTTTTTTAAATATTTATTTTTAAATAATAAACTGTGTTAACTCTTTATATATTAAGGCACCTAAACTTGGTTTTGTGTGTGAGAGAGAGAGGGATTTTTCCTGTTTAGTCATTTGCCGTTGATTTTGTTATGGTATTTTTTTTCTTGCAGAAATGAAAAAATATATTTTTTGGTTGAATCCCTGAAGGAGGTAGAAGACTACTGCAGTTGTCCCAGTAGGAAAGCCAGGTGGCTCAGGCTGACATGATGGTGGACGTAGTGATGAGTGGTAGGTATGAGAATGTAGGAATTGTAAGGCTAGAGCTCGGTTGATGTTGTTCCTATAAACATGGCAGCAGGGGTGCCATGAGGTGGGTAAGGCGAGGGAAAGAGATGTTGCCTCTGAGGCTTTGGCCTGAGGGACTAGGTGGATGGTGGTGCCGCTGACTGAGATGGACGAGATTTTAGGGGGAGCAAGTCTCTAACCTGCTCTGGAGACATGCTTCCACATGCCTGGTTTCAGAATGTGATACATATTCAGGTCTTATTCATTCATCTTCTTCTGAGGTTCCTCCCATCAAAGTGAAAAGCTGAGTCAAACTATCCAGTTGGCATGTCTGAAGCAGTCATTACTACGTGGCGTATATTCACAGGTAGTGACTTCGAGAGCAAGAGCACTAACAACACCTGCAGTGTCATCACCTCACCCAGTGTCTGCTCGTCCTCTCTGCTGGGGAGTTCAACACACACTATGGGATACACGGAGAAACACTGGCCCATCTCTGTGTCTGGGACTGATTTAAGTGAGTTTGACTAGTTTTCCCTGAATTCACAGGTATTTAACCACCGAGTTGAATCAGTTTAGCAACTTGGCTGGTAACCTAATAACAAAAAAACCAGACTGGTTTGTACATGTCCAGAGGGCCGTGGTCTGTGAGCTCAGTTGGTGGGGGCAGGGGGAGAGGGTTGATTTTTTCAGAGACTCTGAAAACATAAAATTCCACATGGATGATTAACATTTCTATGCCACATAATGGGTGTTGGCACACAATGAATGGGAAGAAAATGTTATTGAAAGGGAAAAAAACTTTGTGATAGAATGATCTCCCCTGGAAATTTAAGCCAATCTCAAGGAAATCTGTTTGCATCTGTCTTCTTCATGTATCCCTTTGACAGTAAAATTAGTGCAGAGCATTACTAGCCATGAGGGAGAGCAGCTGCTGGCTAAGAACTTAGTTCAACGACTGAGATGAATTACCAAGCCTACCTGGTCCCCGGTTGTTCTCATGAAACCTATTTTACTTCTGGATATGCAAATCAAATATGCTGATATTTGAAGTGAGATAAAGTATAGGAGTAACCATATTGATTAACATGAGCAGCAAGCCCTACCTTAGGTAGACCAAGCATGTGATCCCCTGAAAGTTATAATGCAGGGGGGAAGGGGACCTCAGATGGCTGAGAGCCCAGCTGATATCTGATTGCATCTGCATGAGAGAACTTCCAGTTGAGCTCAAACCACAGGGCTGTGGATGGCTCCTCATGTAGCAATAGCGACTGAAACATCTGCCATGCAGGTGACATAGGGGGTCAGAGAAAGTAACAAACACACATTGAGCATAAGACTCTCCAGAAGACCAGAGTACAGGAGTACGTATGCAGTTGAGATGGAAGAAAGGACAGTTCAATAACAGTTCAAGGTAGCACATGACTCCCAAATATAGGTGTTCAGGGCACAATGAAGTAAGTGAAAGCTGAGAGTCTTCGTGCAGGAAGAGGGACTAGAAGTGTGAATTAAGACAGGGGAGTACACGCAGGCAGCCTGAAGAGTAGAGAGCATGGATATAGGTATGGTTTTAGAAATGTGCCTAATGCTCAAAGATCAAACAGCTTGATGTGGCTGGAAGACAGAATTTTTTTTATACATTTTTTTCAATGTTTATTTATTTTTGAGAGAGAGTGAGACACAGAGAGGGGGAGGAGCAGATAGAGAGAGAGACACAGAATCTGAAGCAGATTCCAGGCTCTGAGCTGTCAGCACAGAGCCCGATGTGGGGCTCGAACTCACAAACTGTGAGATCATGACTTGAGCCAAAGTCAGACACGTAACCAACTGAGCCACTCAGGCATCCCGGAACACAGAATTTATGTATGTGTGCAACAGGTGATGACGTTGGAGATGGACCTTGAATAACAGGCTGTCTTTGAAGAGAAAGGTGAGCGCAAGAGTTTTAGGTTGAGGAGATTCTGTGTTTAGGTGAGAGGGGAGACCAAGGCGTGAAGGTCTCCAAGGAAAACACCCCTAAACAATACTTTGTAGAGAGACTATAATCCTTTAAGTCAGTCATTAATTACTTTTTTAAAAATCCAATTTCCTCGAAAACAACTCCACACTGGGTAGGAAAAGGAAGGAGAGCCATTCAAGGAAGGAGAATCACTTAAGATTAGCTTTGTTAAGGAGGATGGCAATAATCTTGAGGGTTTCATCCTAAAGGGGAAAATTGGGGGTCGAAGGAATCTAATTGGAGCTGAGATCACTGATACCAGATGGTAGGACAGGACCATTCTCATTATTTCCATTACTGTTGAAGCCACTGTCAGGAAGGAGCCACACCCTTCTTAGCCCGTACACCAAATTTATGTTTTTGCAGATGTGTCACGGGGGGGGGGGGGGGGGTTCCGGAAGAAGATGCTGAGATGGAGTTCAGAGGGCAAGATGTTTATGACACCTACTCTAAGGAGAGAAGATCGGGTTAGGCAGAAAGGAAAGAAGTTGAAATGCAGTGTAGACCCATCAAAACCTTGGCCAACCTGGCGGGTGGCTTTGGAGTGAATTTAGGGTTGTCTTGCATTGAGCTGAAATGAGTGGGCCTTTATTCTCACATTGCTCATCACTGGCTGTGCGCTGCCCAGGAAGGACGTGACCTCAGGTGAAGGGAGGTGACCCTCTGCATTTGAGACAAAGTCAAACAGCTGCTTGCTGACTCTGCTCCCCACATCTGGGCATCAAGCCCTTCCTTGAAGTGGTAGAAGGAGGATCTGACTCTCCGTGGCTAGCACAAAGGGGTAACCAAGCTCAAAGTCACATTAATGAGAATATACTTTTCTTTCATGAACCTAATAAAGTTAGTAATATTGCAGGATTGCTGAGCGAGACAGTCAAGAAAGAATTCTGGAGACATTTCACCAGGCAGCTTAGTAAGTTTATTTAAGCAGCATGGAGACAGGACTTACGGGCAGAAAGAGCTGTACCCTGTCTGTGTGAGGCTGGTGGTTATATGCTTAGTGCTCAAGGGGGAGAGAACATGCATGGAGTATTTGATCATAAATGTTTCTTCGAATCTCTACTCCTAAAACTACGTCTGGTGCTTACCATTCAGTTTGAAATTAACTATCGATGAAATTTACAGGTCATCTTGAGACCCTTTAAGGATATAGCAACCAGCACTTATCTGATCCTTATTGAAACTATGCAGGCTACAGGTCAGCCTTCTGGGCTGAAGGTGGAGATATTTCTGCTTCTATCCCTCATCAATAAGACCAATGCTTACTTCGGTCAGTGTGTCTGCTTATTTACTTTAAAAAAGGAAATCAGTCTCATTGATCATTGGCAAAAATGGGGTTCCCAATACAAGAGTCTGGAGCCCACCATCCCCATCCCTCTGCAGCCAGAATCTTCCTCTGGATGGCAAGTGGTGGGTCATGAGGCAGACAGTCCTGAAAGAAGGGTAGGGTACAATAAAAATAAGATTTGGTCTTTGTCCCAGGTTTCTGGCACAGAGCTTCAAAAACCTTTAGAATTTTGAGACATATGTCTTTGTTATGCTAATGATGAAACCAGGGTCAGTGGGGAGCTTGTTAGCTTCAGAATGGGGGACAGTTGCTGGAAAACCCAACCTTATGATTAGAGTGTTAGAACTTTCAACCCTACCTCCAACCACTGGGGAGAGGAGAGAGGCTGGAGATTGAGTTTAATCACCAATAGCCAATAATTTAATCAATTGTGCCTGTGTAATGAAACCTTGATTTTAAAAACTGAAAACGAAGGTTTAGAGGAGCTTCCTGGATGGTGACCTACTTATGTACCAGTTGGGTGGCACACCCCAACTCTACAGGGACAGAAACTCCTGCACTCTGGACCCCCCAGACCTCACCCTGTAGTTGCCCTTCATCTGGCTGTTCATTTGAATCTCCTTTATAATAAAATGGTAATTATAACACTTTCTTGAGTTCTGTGGGTTGTTCTAGTGAATTATCAAACACGAGGGGGGCATTGTTAGAACCCCTGAATTTGCAGCGGAGTTGAACAGAAGTTCAAGTGGCCCCCAAGACCTCAAGCTGGTGTCTGAAGGGGAAGCGGTCTCGTAGAACCGAGCCTTTCTTAATGTGTTGGGTCTATGCTAACTCTGGGTAGTTAGTGTCAGAAGTGAATTGTAGGACACTCAGATGGTGTTGGGAAACACAACGTGTGGATCAACAAATATCAGGGCACTCTAGCCCAGCCAGGCTGACACAGAAAATTACCCATGACACCTCTCCACACTTCCAGGTCGCACACACCTAAGTGCCAAGTAGACATTTTCAGGGCAGAAAACAGGAAGTGCTGGAAGTCACTGAGGCAGGGAGCTGCCAGTTTACACCTGCTGGAAGCCAGCCAGTTTGTGCTGCAGTGGCTGCAGAGGTCAAAGGGCAGCTGAGATGTCAGACCATGTTCATGAGGTCTGATAACCACATAGTATACTTTCTTCTTCAACGCGGAAGGGAAAAAAAAGGTGTTTGAACCAAAATAAATCGTTCCCTTTGTCTAAATTTACATTTAGAAACTAAAAGGGAGTCCATATACCAACAATTGTTACCTAAAATAAGGAAAAACTCGGGGCACCTGGGTGGCGCAGTCGGTTAAGCGTCCGACTTCAGCCAGGTCACGATCTCGCGCTCCGTGAGTTCGAGCCCCGCGTCGGGCTCTGGGCTGATGGCTCAGAGCCTGGAGCCTGCTTCGGATTCTGTGTCTCCCTCTCTCTCTGCCCCTCCCCTGTTCATGCTCTGTCTCTCTCTGTCCCGAAAATAAATAAACGTTAAAAAAAATAAATAAATAAAATAAAATAAAATAAGGAAAAACTATGGATTTTCTAATGATATTTTGGAGGCAAACTAAAACCAACCACTCATTTTTCGTAAAACTAGACTACCTGTAAAAGAACACTGAAATTTTTAACCGGTTAAGATCAGCCATTGGATTTGATGTGGAAAAAAAAAAAAATGTGTTTCCCCTCAGCAAATATTCTTCCAAATTGACATGCAGTGGGAAAATAACAAAAGCAAAACCTCTTACTTTAACATTAGACAGCATACATTTCTCCTTTCTTAGAGATTGGGGAAATCCCAGAATTCTTGGGATAGCTCCCTATGACCGAGGAGTGAAACATTTCTAGAAACTCCAAGTGGTGCTAGCCTATGTTGTTGAAACTTTGATACACACCCAGGTTAAATAACGCCTAATCTGTAATTCTTTTTTGAGGGATGGAGGGGATTTATTTAGACTTTTCAAGAAACTCAACCAATTCATTTAATCAAAGATGTTAAGATTTATGTAACACCATGAGGTTTTTTGGTTTTGTTTTAAAATGTTTATTTATTTTTGAGAGAGAGAGCAAGCAGGGGAGGGGCAGAGAGAGAGAGAGAGAGTGAGAAGAGAGGGAGAGAGAGAGAATCCCAAGCAGGCTCCACGCTATCAGCGCAGAGCCCAACACATGGGGCTCGAACTTTTGAACTGTGAGATCATGACCTAAGCCAAACTCATGAGTCAGTTGCTTCACCAAAGGAGCCACTCAGGGCCCCCTGTTGGGTTTTTTTGTTTGTTTTTAAGGAAGGAGATGATTTAAAAATATTCTGTGCTTGATTCTACTTACATGAGGTACCTAAATAGTCACATTCATAGAGATAGAAAGCTGAGTGGTGGTCACCAGGGATGCCAAGCTGCTCCCTAATGGGAGGGATAATACGGAATTATTGTTTGATGGGTACAGAGTTTGGGCAGATGAACATGTTGGGACGGATGGTGGGGATGACTGCAGAACAATACGGATGTGATTACTGCCACGAAATTCTATACCTAGAAATGGTTCAAACCAGTAAGTTTTATTTTATATATATGTCACTAAATAGAAGAAATATTTTCTGCAGACACTTAGCTACAATGGGTGAGTAAGAGGGTTACACCACTTCCGTGGCAATGACCAGACGGTGAACTTGGTGATTAGGCCTGACTGGCTATACAAAATCAACAGTTTCAAGGAGTATTGCTGTGGCTTGTCTGATAAAATAGAAATCCATTTTCTGACTTGCTGACAGAATAACTAAGAATGTGATTAAGAGAATGCTTTCAAGGATGAGAGGTCAAAAATGTGGCCTGTGCCCTATGCTAGCAATGGGAAGCATAGGGCAGGAAAAGAATTCTTCTCACAGAGCAGGAATTCACTACATTTTCTCCTTAAAAGCCGCTTTTAAAACATAGGATTATCATGATCTAATGAGAAAAAATACTGGTTTTTTTTGTTGTTGTTGTTAGGGTACAATCCATTCCTTGATTTTATTAATTGTCCTCCCTTATGTGTTATCATTTAACTAATATACACTGATTCTTTTAACTACCAATGTACTTTTTTTTTTTAAAGTAAACTCTACACCCAGCATGGGACATGAACTCACAACCCTGAGATCAAGAGTCAAGTGCTCTACCAACTGAACCAGCCAAGCCCCCACAACCAATGTACTTTAAATCAAAGCCTTTTTTAGACTTTTTTTAAGGAAGTTTATTTATGGGGGGAGGGAGGGGCAGAGAGACAAGGAGAGAGAGAGAATCCCAAGCAGACTCTGCCCTGTCAGCACAGAGCCCAATGCGGGGTTTGAACCCACGAACCCATAAGATCATGACCTGAGCCGAAATCAAGAGTTGGATGCTCAACTGACTAAGCCACCAGACGCCCCTAAATCAGCCTTTTTTAATTAAAAAATGTAAAATTCCTAAATATGAGTCTACTTAAATGGGAAAGCTTATATTGTATTTCCTCTGATACTTTACTTAATTTTAATTTTGGAACTTACACATTACAAATCAGTGAATTATGATGTTATACCTAAAGTAGCCAAATATAAAGTAGTTATAAAATAGCCAAGTAAACTGAAAATAAATATAAGTATTATTTATGCAGAAATATCTACATGACAATTACATGATATAATAATACATGAAAAGTTCTTAAGACAGAGTCTAGCACGTAGCTGAGTGCTTTAACTAAAAGTTTTTTGTTGACAAATATTGATATCTTTAATTTGCTTCATTTTAAGTCCATGAAGTATGTAATAACTGCTTAGTATGTTTTTACTAGGTAAAAGGCATATTATAGGCTGTATGAGGGAACAGAAAGTTGAAGGAGATACATACAACATTGAGAGAATCATCACATCTTCTGGGGATGGGGAGAAGACAATTAACATAAGTAACGAAGTAAGTGACATAAGAAAGGATACCCGAGTGTTATGGAGCTTCAGATAGATCAGGGGAAATTTCGCAGAGGAAGAGGCATTTTTCCCGGACCTTGAAGAATAGAAGGATTTCCACTGGTGAATGTGAGAGAGGGTGGTGAGGAAGGAGGAGGGAGAGCACAGAGGCAGCGGGGGAGGAGTGAGCGGAGAAACAGGGTATCGGATGTATTCGGAACACCAGACACGGCAGGAGAGTTCTTAGAGGTCAGCCTGGAGAGGCTGGTTGGGGTCAGAGCACGGAGATCTCAGATTCTGAGAGAAAGGGACCCTTTGAAGCTGCAGGTACACAAAAGAACATGGCTAGAGGAAGTTTTAAGAAGATGAATCTACAAGCATTCTGCTCCTGCTGTGTTGAAAGAAAGGAAAATGATTGACTCTCATTTCATAGGTGGGCACTGGCTTGCCTGAGCACAGAGCCAACCCTTGGTTTTCAGACTTGAAGTGCACTGTTTTTGCATGCTTTCCAGCACTTTAAGAGATCTTGCCCATACTGCTGTATCTGTATGGATCTGCAGGTGAGGTGCCCTCAGTGGCTCCTGGGTGGGCTTCCTGATGGACTTCTACAAGTGGTTAGGAGCTTAGAGGGATCCACATCCCTCTGTGGCCCTCACAGAGCCCAGGCTGCTGTTGTCCCAGCCCCTGCCCCTGCCCCAAGTCATGCAGCCTACCTCAGTTTTCTGGATGGGGCGAGAAAGGAGTGGGTCTCTCCACACAGCTGAGGGAGCCAGCTCTCACATACTATCACTTTCCCCCGTGGCAGAAGCTGCCATCCAGCTGAGAGAAGTCTCTCCTGAGAGAGAGAGAGACAGACTTTGTGAGACAAGCAATGTTGGTAAAATAAAACTGTTCCTCTTACCATTTTCATTGGGTCCACTCCTGATTTTTTTTTTCCCCTTCAGTGATGTGCTGGAGCTTCTCTGCTAAACTCCCGAAACTCCTGGACTTCCCAAAAAGCAACGTCATGCATGGGCAACTGTCAAAATTGGTGTTCCTCAGGGGGGGCAGCAGTGGAAAACTCTTATTCCACCATGTTGCTGCCATCACTTTGCAGATCTCCTTTCAAAGAATAAAGATTAATTCTGGGAAGATTTCTTTGTTCATTCACACCTCGCAGAGCATTTTTTTTTTTAATGCTTATTTATTTTTGAGACAGCACATGCACAAGTCAGGGAGGGGCAAAGAGAGAGGGAGACCGAGGCTCCAAAGCAGGCTCCACACTGACAGCAGGGAGCCTGATGCAGGGCTGAAACTCATGAACCATGAGATTATGACCTGGGACGAAGTCGGATACTCAAACCCAGCCACCCAGGTGCCCTGAGAATTATTTTTTTTATACTTTCTGAGTCTGTAAAATTGAAACAATTCAAGGCATTTTCTTCAGAATCAAAACTCAAATTGATGGATGTCAGTCATGTGATGAATAAATTCAATCTTTTGAGGATTGGCTTATACCAGGGTGACTGAGTAGAACTGAATTTCTGTGCTGCTTCTGAAGGAAATTCCAAAAGTGGTGGCCCAAAGAACATTTTTGAAAACAGACAACATTACTCAAATTCAATATATGACCTCTTATAGAATCTGCTTTGAGATTCAGTCCTTTTTGTTTGTTTGTTTGTTTGTTTTCAAATTTAACAAGTTTGTTTTCAAAACAGAGTTTTATTCTTTCACCAAAAGTTTGTATCGGAGGCTGCTAGTGCTCACAGATCTCAAACTAATCCTCTCCTTCCCGGTCACACAGCTAGACTGCGCTTCCCAAGTCCCCACTGTCTAGAGGTAGTCTATGCAACTCGTTGTGGCCAGCAGAATGTGGTCCCTAATCCATCTTCAGATTTTCTAAGAGTCTCTCACCCCTTGTCTGTTGGTTGGATGCAGAGAATCTTCTGAGGACTCTCGGGGTCCAGAAGACAAGAGCCACAGAGTCCTTGAGTGACCATGTGGAACAGCCTCCTGGCCCACACCTGCCCGTCATGGGTTGCGACTCTTCTGTGCTGAAGCCAGTCAGCTTTGTCGATTACATGTTATGGCAGTGAGCCTCCCCTGACTAATGTCCATCACGCCTCTTAGAATCTGAGGGAGCTCCTGAGACTTTCCAGGTGATATGTATTTTGTATCTGAACCCCGAATGTCCAGACCACTGGACACACTGCTGTTTTTGGATTTATTTAAGACTAGTGTTGTTTCTTTAGCGCCCCAAGCAAGTCACTCCTCTTGATTCAGTTTCTGTTTCACTGTCTGTGAGTGTCATTCAGTCCAACCACCTCTGCCAGAGATTTCTGTGAGGACGGTTTGCTGTTGCCGGGAAGAAGCTTTGACTGTTCAGGGCCCCCTGTTTTACAATTTGTCACCCACCTTCGACAGCTCTGTCAACAGGCCTTAGAGCTTCACTGCCTCCCTGTGAAGTGTCAGAGTCTTTCCCACATTGTCTTGAATGTGCGCTTAGATATTGTGAGCTGTCAGCACCCAGTAAAGCCTGACCCGTGGTGCCAGAACTTTCGATAACAGAAACAGCCCACTAAGTTCTTAGAGAATGAGAAATCTATTTTAATATCAGCCTCAAGCTCCCTTTTTGTGTCCTCAGGGAGAGATATGTACAAGAGTGCGAACTAGTAATTTGACCAAAGTGACCAAGTTCTTGTGTCTTAGGTTCAAAAACCCTCAATAGACATAGTAAGTGAATAAATTTATCTGGCGGCTCAAATCTGCCACATAGGTGTTTTTATGGTTTTGCTATCTATATTTACTGGCTTAGCAATAATGTAAGGTGGATAGAGGTCTGGATATTGTCTTTACATCTCCTGGAGGGGCTTTGACATGAAGACCATGCCTGCTAGATAACCCCGTGTGTAAATGTGGAATGTGATTCTGGCAGTTGTGGCGAATAAAAATGTTCTGTAGTATTATTCAAAGACCATAGTATTTTGCTTCCAGCAAAAATGTTTATGATTGTATAAAAATCAGAGCAGCCCATGGGCTTGTAGTCTGCCTGAAAAGAAATTATTGAGAACCACTAATCTAATAACCCTGTTGTTGTTTTTTTTTTTTAGATTTAACATTCAAACACCTTTGAAGGTGCCTTCATTTAAATTGCTTGTGGCTTTCTTAGAACTACATCCCTTTTGTATGAAAAGCTGAATGACAGCTGTCATAGCCTGAAGTCATTGACGAGGTGTTACAGTTCAATCTCCTCCAGTGACAGTCACACACCTAATAATGCATAGAACTGGGGACAATGCTAAGCATTCTGAGCAAACAATTTTAAGATGCCTCTGAAGGAAGAGAGATGATTGTTGATATTCACAAATATGGGGGAAAACCATCCCTCTGAGGATTAAATTGATGCTAGGAGAACATGATCTGTACAAATGATCCTCACAGACTATGCAGTGCTGTATTAAATGATTATCATTGTTTCTTTTACTGCAAATGTTTACTGTGCATCTATAATGCACCAGGCACTGTGCCTAGACATTTGGATGCATCAGCAAACAGTTCAAAGCCCATGACATATATACCTGAGTGCTGGACAGACAGTATAGGACAGATTTCTAATATAAGGTCTGGAGGTAACTGATGATGTGTTGATATAAAATAAAGCAAGGTCAGTACAGAGAGGGTTACAGGTAATGATATTTGCCTCGTATGGTCAGGGAAGGCCTCTCTGAGGAGGTGACGTTGATGGGAACCCCGGGAGATGGGAAGGAGTGAGCCATGTGGAGATATGAAAGAAGAGGGTGAGGATGGGAACTTGGGAGTGTTCAGCATCCATGGCTGTGTTATTCATAGCCATTGACTTGGATGAGATTATCTAGAGAGAGAATATTGAGAGAAATTTAGACAGACAAGAGGAGAGGGGTACTCCCGGGTCACTCCATCAGTTAGAGAGTGCAGAGAGGAAGAAGAGCCAGCAGTGAAGACCAAGAAGCAATGAGTCGGGTGGAAGGAAGATGGGGAGTGTGTGATGTCCCGAAGCCAAGTGAAGAAAGTGTTTTCAGAAAGAAGCTTGAGCTGGTGGTTATCACACAGAAACAAATATTATAATTAAATTCCCATCTCACTTAACCTACAAAAATAGGTTCCACTTGGATTAAAGACCTACATGTTCGGACCTGGGTGGCTAAGTCGGTTAAATGTCTCTTTTTTTTTAAATCTTTTTTTAATGTTTATTTTTGAGAGAGAGAGAGAGGCAGACTGCAAGTGGTGGAGGGGCAGAGAAAGAGAGGGAGACACAGAATCCAGAAACAGGATCCAGGCTCAAGCTGTCAGCACAGAGATTGACACGGGGTTCGAACCCACAAACTATGAGATCGTGACCTGAGCCGGTCGCTCAACCGACTGAGCCATCCAGGCACCCCTTAAATGTCTGACTCTTGATCTCAGCTCAAGTCTTGATCTCAGGGTCATGAGTTCAAGCCATGCTGGGCATGGAGCCTACTTTAAAAAAAAAAAAAAAAAGACCTACATGTGAAGAGCAAACCTTAAAAATTTTTTGAAGGAAGTATAGACAAATAATTTTATGACCTCAGCAATGAAAGAATGTCTTTGTAAAAAAGACATAAAGAGCACATACCATGGAGGAGGAAAATGAATAAATTTTACATGTCTATTCATTGAAAACCAATATTAAAAAGTAAAAAGACAAATTATGAACTGGGAGGAGATATTTGCAATGTATATAAGGACCAAAAAGCCTCTTAATAATTCAGAATGTATTTTTAAAAACTCCTACAGATTACTAAGACAATGACACATAACCCAATAGAAAAATGGACAGAGCCAAAGTTGGATGCTCAACCGACTGAGCCACCCAGGTGCCCCGATTTTTTTTTTTAAAGAAGATGGGAGTGGGGCGCCTGGGTGGCTCAGTCGGTTGAGCATCCGACTTCAGCTCAGGTCACGATCTCACGGTTCGTGAGTTCGAGCCCCACGTCGGGCTCTGGGCTGATGGCTCAGAGCCTGGAGCCTGCTTCGGATTCTGTGTCTCCCTCTCTCTCTGCCCCTCCCCCATTCATGCTCTGTCTCTCTCTGTCTCAAAAATAAACAAACATTTAAAAAAAAATTAAAGAAGATGGGAGTGAATGTCCAACATTGCTAAGAGGTCAACTGTGCTAAGGACAAAGGACTGACCATTGGATCTTGCCAGGTATGTGTCACTAATGACTCGACTGAGCACAATTCCAGTGAGTCGTGGGTCAAAAGCCTGCCTGGGATGGATTGGAATGAAGAGAGGATAGGAGGTGAGGAAATGCACACAGCAAGGGCCAGCCTGAGATTCTTCATCATGGGGAACAGAAAATAGTGGGAAAGCAGGAAAAGAATAAAAAGGTATATATTCTTGAGCAAAATATTTTTAAAGCATCTAATAAGAAGTGAAAATAGTTCTTTCAGGAGAGACTATTAAGAACCACATCTATTCTTGCATAGTTGACAGATAAGGAGATACAATTCAAAAGTGAAGGAGCTGGTCTTAGATGAGAGTGTGAGAATTGTATATTCATATTATTGATGCAATAACAGTATTACCAAGGCTGGGTGGGTGGTGGTCTTCATGCAAGAGAGCAGAGCACACAGACGTACGTGATCTTTTTTTTTTAATGTTTTTTTTTTAGTTTATTTATTTATGTATTTTGAGAGAGACAGAGTGAGCGGAGGATGGGCAGAGAGGGGGGAGGAGAGAGAGAGAATCCCATGCAGGCTTCATGCTCAGTATGGAGCCCGACGCAGGCCTTGAACCCACAAAACCGTAAGATCATGACCTGAGCTGAAATCAACAGTCACACGCTCAACCAACTGAAGCACGCAGGTGCCCCTAGAGTTTATTTCTAAGACAGACTGTATTTACATTCCTGGTATTTCCTGTGTTTAGTTACCTGTTCATCTCTGCTGGCACCCACCAACGTCTTGCTAGGTCCAGCCTGTCTCTGCAGTAACGGAATCCAACCTTACTGGGCACAAACCCAAACTATGTGCAGTGCACTAGATAAAGTCACCTGACAAGGTGAGAGACCCCCCCCCCCACACACACACACGGGTTAGACCTAGATCAGCCCCGGTGATGCACCAGCTTCTGATTCTAGGACTAACTTCTGGAGGCATTGGTCCTTCCTTCCATAGGGGATGGGAGGTCCAAATAGGAGACGATACAGAATGTGAAAGTTGACAGAAGCAAAGGAGGTCCCAAGTAGGAAAAACTGGTGAGAAAAGGAAGGTCTGAGAAAACATATCCAAAGAAGGAAATGAGAAATGCTGCTGAAAACAGCAGTTACAGGAAACAGAGCCCAGAGGAAATTCAGGAAGGGAGCGCATTGCTCATCTAAGTAGAATGAACACTATACTAATGGCATTAGGTGTGTGAAATTATACACTGGCTGACTGAGGCTTTTATTTTTATTTTTTAAGTTTATTTGTATGTATGTATGCATGTATGTATGTAATCTCTACACCCAACACAGGGCTCGAACTCACACCCCGGAGATCAAGAGTTACATTCTCTTTTGACTGAGCCAACCAGGCACCCCTGGATCTTTCATGTTTAATATCTAATCCACTGTACTTAAATCTAGCTGGTAGGGGCACCTGGGTGGCTCAGTCGGTTAAGCATCCAACTTCGGCTCAGGTCATGATCTCACGGTTCATGAGTTCGAGCCCCACAACAGGCTTTGTGCTGACAGCTCAGAGCCTGGAGCCCACTTCGCATTCTGTGTCTCCCTCTCTCTCTCTGCCCCTCCCCGACTCGTGCTCTGTCTCTGTCTCTCTCAAAAATAAATAAACATTAAAAAAATTTTTTTAAAAATCTAGCTGGTAGGTAAGTAGCTTCTTCTAAGTGGTTCTTCAAGAACCACTCCCTAAAACAAACCATGCTACATTTTCCAAACCAGTTTTGGGGGCACTGGAGATATTTGCTGGTTTTATGATACTTCAAAAGGATTGTCTTATTATAGTTCTTGCAATTGGATCTTTTATCACTGCTGTTTCAAATTCATCTGACCAGAATCCGCTCCAGTGTCCTAAAAGGAAACAAGGTCAGTCTGTGTGAAAATTTTTGTTCTAAACATTTCAAAGTTTCTATTCTTGTTCCGTCAGTGGGGAGTTGAAGTGTGGGGACATGTGGGCTGGGTTTTGTTTTTTTCTTATTCATTTCATAGGTCAGAAACTGTAGTATTTTCTGCCTCCGAGCCAAGGGAGGAAAGAAAAATGTGACACGAGTTTGGCCCCCGCTACTTCCACTGAGTGGCAGGGTCACTTAATGGCACCAAAGTGTATCTGGTCATGTTCCTTTAAAGTGTCCTCTGGTCGTGATTTTTTTTTGGAATAGAGACGAGGTAAATATGGACAGGGGTGAGGGTGGTAACGGTGTTCTCAGGGCAGAGAAAGTTCTGAGAGCAGAATTCCCAGCAGAAAACGGGACTGGACAGCTTTGCCATAGCCCAGCTTGCAGCAGGGCAAAAGCACCCCTCCGTGAATTCAGGTTAATTGCTGCTAAAATTATACTGGATTTTTTCTTTCCTTCTTTTTTTTTTTTTTGTACTCTTTATTGTCACAAGAAAAAAATCTAGGAAATTTTATAAAAACACATTCTGTCAAAAAAGGAAGTTCTTTGCACTTGTCCTCAGCAAATCTTTAGGGCAGTGAGTTTTCTCCACTAGCAGACTCAGACCTACCCAGTTTCTGAACCAATATTTATGAGGGCAGGAGTACATCTGTGTATCTTTCCTCACTCCCAACATCATCACCAGCAGGTTGAGTCAAGAAGGTGTTGTTCTTTTAAAGGCCTGCTCCCTCCTTTAAAATGTTACAGGCTACATTGTGTTCCCTCAAAATGTTTGGGTTGAAGCTCTACCTTCCAGGAGCTCAGAATGTGGCTGTATTTGGAGACAGGGCTTTTAAAGATGTAATTAAGTCTGAATAAGGTCATGAAGGTAGGTCCTAATCCCAACAAGATTTGAGTCTTTGTAAGAACAGGAGATTATGACACAGGCACACACAGGGGAAGGCCACGTCAAGATACAGGGAGAAAACAGTCATTGACAAACCAAGGAGGGAGGCCCCAGAAGAAACCAATCCTACTGTCCTCTTAATCTTTGGCTTCCAGCTTCCAGAACTGGGAGGAAATAAATTTTTGTTGTTTCACATCACCTAGTCTGTGGTACTTTGCTACGGTGGCCCTAACAAACAGAGACAAACTCCACACGCTCATTCCCACCAAATACCAGCTCTTCTCTCCTCCTCATTCAACAAGCCAGTGTGAGTCGACCGCGGCCAGGATGGCTCTCTGTCCTGCACCCATCCCTTATACTAGGACTTGGCATGCTTTGCCTGGAGAGGGCCAGAGAGGAACTATTTTAGACTTGGAATGCCAAGAGGCAAAAGAGAGAGAAGATGATGTAGTTGCTAATATAAATGTAAAATGTTACACTTACACTTGTACACAAATGTTCATAGCAGCGACAGTCCCAACAGCCAAAAGGTGAAAACAACCCAAAGGTTCATCAATATTCATCAATAAGACAAATGGATAAACAAAATGTGGTATATGCACACAGTGGACTAGTATTCAGCCTTCCTTAAGAGGAAGGAAATTCTGACATATGCTACAACATGGATAAATCTTGAAAATATTACACTAAGGCCACAATAAGCCATAAGCTTATTATGTCATAAGCCAGACACAAAAAGACAAATATTGTGTCATTCCACTTCTATGAGGTACTTAAGATAGGCAAATTTGTAGACAGACAGTAGAGCAGTGGTTACTAGGGGCTGGAGGGAGGAGGAAATGGAGAGTTAGTGTTTAATGGGTATAAGAGTTTCTGTTGAGGATGATGAAAAGGTTCCAGAAATGCAGAGTAGTATTTGTTACACAGCATTGTGAACATACTTAATGCCACTGAACTGTACACATAAAAATAGTTAAATTGTGAATTTCATGTTAGGTATAGTTTACTACCACCACTACAACAACAAAAAAAGGTTATTCCCCTTCCCCTTCCCCCAAATGTAACGATTTAAAAATATTAAATACAGGGGCACCTGGATGGCTCAGTCGGTTAAGCTCCTGACTTCAGATCAGGTTTTGATCTCATGGTTCATGGGGCTGACAGCTCAGAGCCTGGAGCCTGCTTCAGATTCTGTGTCTCCCTCTCTCTCTGCCCCTCCCCCATTCACACTTGCTCTCTATCTCTCTCTCTCTCTCTCTCAAAAATTAAAAAAAAAATGAATAAAAATATTAAATACAAGGCTAAGGGTGGGGTGCATGTGGATCGGAGGGGAGGCAGACTGGCCCCCAGATCATAGCATGACTACTCCTGCCCTAACCTGTTCAGCTGGTGTCTCACCTCTATTCTCTATTTCTTGATGGTAAGCAAGAAGTCTGCTCTAAACAGACAGATCACCGGTAGCTGTCAATATCTGGGTTCCCCAATGTGAGGTGCTCTGGGTCATGGTTTTACTTTTCTCCATCACCCTGTGTTGCTGAATGCATGCAGACATCTCTGGATGCTTTAGGGCCTCATCCACTAAAGCTATGGATGGAGATGTGTGAAGTCTTTGCTTGGGAAATGAGTCCTCCGTGGAGGATACAAACAAATTAAAAAGCATGATTCTGGTTTTATTATAATGGGACCACACTTAATATCCAAAATGAGAAAACAAAGCTGAAGTCATTGCTTACATAACAAAGGAGAGCTATGCTGGCTAGACTTTGTCTCCCTGTGCAGAATACAGTGTTGACTTACAATGGGTTTTGGGAACATGAGTCAGGGATTGGGACAATTTCAGAGGCGTAAGTGGATTAACATCATCCGGAGAAGTGTGGTCACTGGCTGAGTTATTATTGATTGGTTGGCACTCGGTGTGTTTATTAAAGTGAGTCCATCTCTGATTGACTTATTTTCAAAAGATAGGGGTTGAACTAATTGATCAGCTTGTAAATGCATGTTCACCGAGGCAAGTTGTCATTGATCGATCGAGTGGATATAACACCAGTTCTGATGGCTACTTGTTACCATGCCTGCAGAACAATCAGGTTTTCCCTAGGTTGGTAGGAACTTTTAAATTCTCATGTTTAATCTGTGTCGCTGTCTTTCCGGCCATTAAATATCTTTGTTATCCTCCATGGCAAATACTGCCAGTTGCCTACCTAATAGCCATTCTCCCCTCCTGCCTTACTAATAAAGCCCTGTTTTAGTTCATGGCAGCAGTGTTCCCAGACAAACTTGCATATTAGGTGGACGATGTGACACAGTCCTAGCCAGTGAGATGTGAGCAGAATCATTGGGCGCTGCTTTCAGCGAGATGTGAGCAGTGAGATGTGAGCAGAATCATTGGGCGACCTTCAAAGGAAAGCAGAATCAGTAGGTATGCCCCCTTTCTCCTTCCTGCCTGGAAGGAAGGCAAATGTCTGAGGGGCAGAAGCCATCTTGGCTCCATGGAAACCAAAGTGACACCCTAATGATGGCAGATAGAAAGAGAGAAAGAGATCCTGAACGTGGTGAAGCTATCATATCAGCTCTGGACTTGCAGCTGTGCAAAAAAAAAACAAAATGAAAATCAAAAACAAAACCCAAACCTCTATTTGGTAGCTACCGTGAGCTGAATTTTCTGTTGTGTGTAGCCAAGCCTATTTCCAACTGATAAACCTGCCGTTCTGGGTTTTTTTGATCTGTCCCCTCACAATCATACCAATGGCACCCGTACATACTCATTGCACAGCAGAGTTCTCAGCCCACCACGGGATACACTGTCAATATATAATTGTCGAATGTGCAATTCCCAAAGGAAGTTTTTTGTGCCTTGTGATAGGAGGCAATAAGTACAAAACGTCATCTACGAAGTAATCTTGCCAAAAAGATTTAAAGTGAATCCGATCATGAAGAAACTATTCAACAAATTCAGCCTAGGAGACAATCTAAAACAACTCACCTGAACTCTTCCAGAAAGTTCCAGGAGACAAAACAATAAACAATAAGGTGGGGGATTATTCTGGATTTAAAAAGACCAGACAACATCACAACCAAATGCAATGTGTGGAACCTCAGCTGAATCCTGGATCCAACAACAAAAGATATTGGGGTCACCCAAGATACCTGGACTTACCTGCCTGAAATCCTGAAGGCACCCAATAGTGGCCTGTGTGGTGTAGAAAAGGCATTTCTCAAGGGCTAGATACCCCATGCACAATCCCATGCAGACCACTCAGATCAAGAGAGAAGCTTGGAGAGCTGTTGGTTTGAAAACACTTTGTATGGCTGGGATATAAAAATCCAGGAGGTTTTGTGGGTTTTTTTGTTTGTTTGGTTTTGTTTTTTTTTTTTAAGTTTTGCTTGTGCAAGTAATCTCTACACCCCTTGTGCTGCTCCAACTCAGGACACCAAGATCAATACTAGCATGCTCCTTGGACTGAGCCTGCCAGGCACTCCAATCCAGCAGTTTTCTTTACAGTCCCAAGGTTCAATGCAACCAGAGAGGCTTAAGAAAACTCTAAAATCTATCAGAGAGGTTCCTGCAGGGAGTGATGGAACCTTGTGACCAACCTAGGACAATCCCCCCACAAGCCTCAGGGGCGGGCAGGGCTGTTCCTGGGAGGTGAGGACCTGGGGAGCCTCACCAGGCATGCAGCCTAACTCAGCCACTTGCCGTACACAGCCAGTGTGGTGTCAGGGCCGAAAGGAGGGGCGTGCCCTGCCCGGATATCTACACCACACCGGAAGCATAAAATAACTACTGTGAAATGACTTGTTACCCAGGGCGAGAGAAACCGGTGCTCGGACCCGGACCCGAGCACAGTGTTGGTGAGACAAGGCGAGACCAGAGTCCACTAGGGGGCGGTAGAGTGCAGCGATGAGGGCACAGGCTCTGTCTAGGAGCCCTGGATCAGTCCTGGCTTCTCCACTCGGCAGTTAGGTGACCTAAAGCTAGTCACCTCTCTGAGCTTTCGTTTCCTCATCAGTAATATGGGGATGAGAACAGAGTGTGTTCTGGTTAACACATGTGGCATATTGTAAATGCTGGGTTAATATTAGCTAGAATTATCATCCACTGATAGAGGGGGGAGGGCTGCCTCTGCACCTGTGCATCTCAGGGTATGTGTGCAGCAGGGCAAATGGGGACGCAGGCTCACTGGAACTTCCGGGCGAGGCCTGGAAACTGCTGCTCACGAAGTTGAGTTGAGGAATGAATCACCAAGTAGAGACATGTGACACACCAGGCCAAGGGCCACCTACCCATTCCTTCCAGCTGTAACCTTGTTTTCGGTCTTTCGAAAAAAGATTTCACTGTGGTAAAATACACATAATATAAAATTCACCATCTTCATCATGTTTAAGTGTACACTCGGTGGCATAAAGTACATTCATCACCAACATCCATCTGCATTTTTCTTTCTTTTAAGTTTATTTTGAGAGAGAGAGAAAGAATGAAAGAGAGTGAGAGCACAATCCAGGGGAAGGGCAGAGAGAGAGAGAGAGAGAGAAGGAGAATCCCAAGCAGGCTCCACACTGTCAGCACAGAGCCTGATGCTGGGCTTGAACTCAAGAACCTGTGAGAGTTGGAGGCTTAACTGACTGAACCACCCAGGCGCCCCCCACAGAACTGAAACGCTGTACCCATTCAACAATAGTTTCCCATTTCCCCTCCGTGTTGTCCCTGGCAACCACATTCTATTTTCTGTCTCTATAAATTTGACTACTCTAGGGACCTCCTATAAACAGAATCATACAGTATTTGTCTTTTTTTATGACTGGCTTATATAATGTCCTCATGGTTCATTCATGTTGTAGCACGTGTCAGAATTTCCTTCATTTTTAAGGCTGAATAATAGCCCATGACATGTATATACCACATTTTGTTTATCCACTTGCTGGGTCAATTGAGTAAACTTTTGGTTCCTTTTGAACCAGATGATCCATCAGGACTTTTCTGGGAGAAGTTTAACAACCAAGGGAATCCGTGGCTGACCCCTGGGAAGAGAAGAAATCTCCAATATGGAAAAAGGCCTAGGAGAACAAGAAATGATTTGCAGGCAAGGGAGGAAAGAAATTCAGCCAGTGTCCAGACCCACGGGTGTATACACTCCCTAAATGTCATTCACATGGTTGAGAGGTGGCCCGTGACGGTCATTGCCTCTCAGTTCCAAACCCGTGCCTCTCAACGTGGCTTCGTGATGCTAGGCTGAGACCCTGCGCACCACACATTGGGCTCTACCAATTAGAGGTGCTACAGGAAGGCTTCAAGACTAGAGGGAGAAGGAGGGCCCTGTGACCTTCTTTCTGCTTGTGATTCCTCTGAGCAACACCCCAACAAATGTCTCTTCACCCAGAAGGGGCAGTGCCTTCCTGTAAGAGCAGCCAAATCCGGTTTCCAGGGGCTCCAACATTTGCAGATGCAGTTTTATTGCTCCCCACCATCACCAACCGTCCAGTACACCCTCCTCTGAGGGCTGGGAGCACCCCTCTAAGTGGTAAGGTTTTAATCACTCCAACCTCTTTCCTTTGTTTGTGTAGCCTGAGAGGTGAGGTGGTAGCCGCCTCCTCTGTGATATCTTGGAGTTGTCCTGGAGTAGTTATCAATTCTATATTCAACTCTCTCTTTCCAAGTTTTTGCTGTGGTTTTGTCTTCTGACTGGATTGCAACCAATGCACCCCTCCCCGCCAACCACGATTTCAAAACTTTAATGCCTTCCAGCACTGTGTCTCCAGAGCCTCCCTCTAGAAAGGGTGACCTGGCCTCCTGTTTAATCCGGAAAATTAAAGCTGGTTAGGTGACCTCAAACATGCCACCCCCCTAACACCAACCAATCTGTAAAAATTTCTGGAGCCAATTTCCTCTTCTCCAGTCTCAGAGGATAAGGCATTTTCTTTCTGCTTAATTCCAAATCTTCTATAGGTGCTTTTCAGCCCAACCCCTCCGATGTCCCCTATTCTCTCAATTCTTAATATGTTCTTTTCTAGGGACGGGTGAAAGGGTTGACAGGTACTCTTTTCCTCTCTCTTGTTAACCACATCCATATTTCCCCCAGAGCATGTCCACCCAGGTCTGAATTCCTGGGCAAGCTCTGCATTTCTAGAATCTAGCACAGTGCCTGGCAGGGAGGAGGCACGGGGATGACATTCAGTGTTTGCTAAATGGGTATAGCAGACAGAGGGGTTATTCTTTACCGCTTGCTGAAGGCATCAATGACTGGGTGGGATTCTGTGGTTAGCAGAGCTCATGGCACACCCCGGGGGCCATGCGGTCCTTGGACCACCTGCACCAGAGTCACTTGGGAGCTTTATAAAAATGCTGACTCAAAACCCACATTGATTAGGGTATATCAAAGGGACACAGGAGCCAACTGAACCAGCCCCCCAGGGGCCAACGTTGAAATAATTTGAGCAACAAAACAAATAAAGTAGCATTGGGTTATAACCTGAAGTATAAAATAAATGTCCATGAGTCTATACCGATATAAACAAATGGTTGAATACATAAATGTGGGAGAAAAGACAAATTTCCCATGCAGAAGAATTCCAAGTAATTTATATACATACTACGTCCTCAGAGAGGTGGAACAGAACTTCCTGCTCAAGTGTGGGCTGCCCATAGTGACTTCCTTCCAAAAAGGAGAGTATGAAAGGGTACATCTATAGCAGAGAAGCCTGACTGATACGACCTCAACCAGGTGAGCAAGGTCAAGAAGAGTAGTAATGAGTCAGGTTGATAGTGTGTATACTTGACATTGTGTGATGAAAATAGCATTTTACCTTTGTGGTATTTTCCCCAACAATCCATGACCTCAATCTTATCATGAGAAAAACACCACACAAGTTCTAATAAAGGTATAATGTCCTGCAAGCTTCTTGACCAGTAGTCCTCAAAACTGTTAAGGTCATAGAAAACAAAGAAAGACATAAAACTGTCATGGTCAAGGGGCTCCTGGGTGGCTCAGTCAGTTGAGTGTCTGACTTTGGCTCACGTCACGGTCTCACTGTTCATGGGTTTGAGCCCCATGGAGCCTGGAGCCTGCTTCAGATTCTGTGTCTCCCTCTCTCTCTAAAAAATAAATAAACATTAAAAAAAAATTTTTTTAACTGTCACGGTCAAGAAAAGCCTAAAGAGACATGACAACTAAATGTAATGTGGCACTTGGATGGGGTCCTGGAACAGAAAAAGGACAGTAGGTAAAAACTAAGGAAACCTAAATGAAGTATGGCCTTTATTTCATATAATGTATCAATATTGGTTTGCCACAAATGGACCATAGTAACGTAAGACATTAATGACAGGAGAACTGGCTGTAGGGGTTATGAGAATTCTTTGAACTATCTTTCCAATTTTCCTGTAAATCTAAAGCTTTTCTAAAAAATTAAGACTACTAAAAATGTTTGTTTTTTTAAATGCAAATTCCTGGGCCTCCCCTCAGAATCTCAGATAACGAGCCTCAGGACTCTGATTGTAAACAGGCATCTCACTGGTTTCGTGCACACTAATGTCTGAAAAAGTGTCTTAGAGACTCTCTGCTCAGAGATATAGAGAGCCCTTGCTTAGTGTGGTTTGGACCCATGCCACCGTGTTGCACAACTCCAGGGTCACCATTGATATCATGTCCACGTTACAATGGTAATGGCACCCCCATGGCACTGTGGAGTCGACATCCTGCATCTGTGGCCTTTCTGCAGCGTGATTTTCATCAGTCTACATACATTAATGGGAGCCAACGTTAAACAATTGGGAAATTCCTTACTAAAGTCCAAAAGTCTGGGCTGCATTTCTGTTTTCCCCATTTCCTCATGGCATCCTGAGCAGAGCTTAAGAATACTCAACCCTTTAGATGGGACACGTGCTAGTCAGTTCAACGTGATCTCTACCAATCCCTCTTGTTCCTAACTCTTCAGAGACTGTTATTAGATGCCTGTATTGTCGACTTTTTTTTATGAAAACAACCAACCAAAAACAGTCCTCTGTATCTGGGTCACTACCAAAAGAGTGAAGAGGAAAGACAAAGTCTGTGTTTTTATTTTTTTTAATTTTTGTTTCACTTTTTGAGAGGGGTGGAGCGCAAGTGAGCAAAGGGCAGAGAGAGAGAGAGGGAGAGAGAGAGAGAGAGAGAGAGAAGCGGGGGCTTGCCTGAAGCGGAGGATGAACTCATCTGATGCAGGACTCAGACTCATGAATGGTGAAGTCATGACCTGAGCTGAAGTCAGATGCTTAACCGACTGAGCCTGTGTTGTTTTTTTTTTTAATGTTTATTTATTTTTGAGACAGAGAGAGACACAGCATGAGCAGGGAAGGGGCAGAGAGAGAGGGAGACACAGAATGTGAAGCAGGCTCCAGGCTCTGAGCTGTCAGCACAGAGCCTGACGTGGGGCTCGAACCCACAAACTGTGAGATCATGACCTGAGCCGAAGTCGGAAGCTTAACCGACTAAGCCACCCAGGCACCCCGAGCCTGTGTTTTTTAACACAGGGAAAAAAGCACTTTCGTTTGTGTCCATGGGAGAATATTGCTGTGTGATTAGTGTGCAAGCTAGGTGTGTCCGTTGACGGTTTATGCCCAGCTGCTTCCCTACATGAGGCTCCTGTGGACACTTGAGGCATCATTTGGATCTCAGGCCAGTGAGAGATGCTGCAGAGATAAGCAGACCAGAGGTGGGGCCTGGAGGAATGAGGAGGAGCAAGAGAACTCTCCTCTCCCTCTGTTTGCTGTTACCACACCCAGGGAACAGAGAGAGCAGCTGAGCTAAGCCGCAACCTGCATCCCTGGGACCTTCGTCAAACGGCATGATCACACTGTTCTGATTCTTCATTTCTAATTGCTGCTTTAGGAACCAACTGTCTCATGAGAGTTCTGGCACAAATAGACAGGCTCAATGTTGAGAACTTTTTTAGCCTCCTTGCTAACGTTCAGAGTATAATTACGGAAACGATCATGACAATAATTGCAAGAACTTACTATGGGCAGGGCCTGTCCTAAGTGGCGTTGTTGTTGTTTTTAATTGTTTTTAATGTAAGGGGCGCCTGGGTGGCGCAGTCGGTTAAGCGTCCGACTTCAGCCAGGTCACGATCTCGCCGTCCGTGAGTTCGAGCCCCGCGTCAGGCTCTGGGCTGATGGCTCAGAGCCTGGAGCCTGTTTCTGATTCTGTGTCTCCCTCTCTCTCTGCCCCTCCCCCGTTCATGCTCTGTCTCTCTCTGCCCCAAAAATAAATAAACGTTGAAAAAAAAAATTTAATTGTTTTTAATGTTTATTTGTTTTTGAGAGAGAAAGAGAGACAAAGCGTGAATGGGGAAGGGACAGAGAGAAAGGGAGACACAGAATCCGAAGCAGGCTCCAGGCTCTGAGCTGTCAGCACAGAGCCCGACACGGGGGCTTGAATTCGTGAACATTGACATCATGACCCGAGCCAAAGTTGGACACTTGTTGTTTTTAATGTATTAAGTTATTTACTGCTCAGAAGACCCTTAAAGGCAGGTATTATTACTACCATCACTCCCTGTTCACACATGAGGAAAGGAAGGGAGTTAAGGGTCTGGGGGTGTACACTTAGTCGAGAACAGAGCTGGGATTTGAAGCCAGGCCCCAGGCTCTGGGCGCTTCCCAGCTGCACACACCACCCAGCTCTCTTGAGAACTTGAGCAAATACCTAGAGTCATTGAGCAACTCCAGTGTATCGACGTGCCATAAAAAACATAGAAGACACAATTACCTATTTCGATTTTATGTACATAACATTTTCGTGTTCACATTTTAAGATGATAATGTATAACGTATGGTAACAGTATACAAATCATTTCTTTTTCTTTTTAATGTTTATTTATTTTTTATTATTTTTTTTAACATTTATTCATTTTTGAAAGACAGAGTATGAGTGGGGGAGGGACAGAGAGAGAGGGAGACACAGAATCCAAAGCAGGCTCCAGGCTCCGAGCTGTCAGCATAGAGCCTGACATGGGGCTCAAACTCATGGACTATGAGGTCAATGACCTGAGTCGAAGTCAGATGCCTAACTGACTGAGCCACCCAGGTGCCCCTGTTTATTTATTTTTGAGAGAGAGAGAGAGAGAGAGAGAGAGAGAGAGAGAGAGAGACAACGTGAGCGGGAGAAGAGCAGAGAAAGAGGCAGACTCCAAAGCAGGCTGCACAGAACCCAATGCGGGGCTGGAACTCATGAACCGTGAGATCATGACCTGAGCCAAAGTCGGATGCTTAACTGGGCCACCCAGGCATCCCCAAATCATTTTTTTAAAATAGAATTGTTGGGGTGCCTGGGTGGCTCAGTCGGTTAAGCGTCCGACTTTGGCTCAGGTCATGATCTCGCGGTCCATGAGTTCGGGCCCCGCGTCGGGCTCTGTGCTGACGGCTCAGAGCCTGGAGCCTGTTTCAGATCCTGTGTCTCCCTCTCTCTCTGACCCTCCCCCGTTCATGCTCTGTCTCTCTCTGTCTCAAAAATAAATAAACGTTAAAAAAAATTAAAATAGAATTGTTGATAAAAGGCCCTGATCTTTTCATATTTGGCATGATGGACCATTAGCTGGAATTTATATAAACTACCAGGAATAAAAAGTTTTTCTATTAATTAGCTTGGAATAATTTTTTGTTTTTATTTATTTATTTTTTCCTTTCAAGATTTTATCTAAGTTCAAGTTAGTTAACATATAGTGTAGTATTTGTTTCAGGGTAGAACTTAGTGATTCATGACTAAACACCCTGTGCACATCACAAGTGCCCTCCTTCATGCCCATCACCCATGTAGCCCATCCCCCCACCTCCCCTCCAGCAACCCTCAGTTTGTCCTCCAGAGTTAAGAGTCTCTCTCATGGTATGCCTCCCTAACTGTTTTCGTCTGATTTTATTTTTCCTTCCCTTCCCCTCTGTTCATGGTTTTGCTCCTTAAATTCCACATATCAGTGAAACCATATGATATTTGTCTTTCTCTAACTGACTTATTTCGCTTAGCATAATACCCTCTAGTTCCACCCACATCATTGCAAATGGCAAAATTTAATTCTTTTTTGATGGCTGAGTGATAGTATGAAATAATTTTTAAAATGATACCTTTTAGGGGCGCCTGGGTGGCTCAGTCGGTTGGGCGTTCAACTTCGGCTCAGGTCATGATCTCACGGTTGGTGGGTTCGAGCCCCTCGTCGGGCTCTGTGCTGACAGCTCAGAGCCTAGAGCCTGCTTCAGATTCTGTGTCTGCCCCTCTCATGATCATGGTCTGTCTCTATCTGTCAATAATAAATAAATGTTAAAAAAAATTTAATGATATCTTTTATCTTAAGGACTCATGTGGATTGTTTTCCTTATCGATCTAACTCTGTGGTTTATTAGCAGATTGTGTTAGAATCTCTTTTCTTTTCCTTTGGGAAGTCTGGAATAAGAGATTAGACCTTGTCTGTTTTCATCACAAATATGTCGTGACCGTTGATATTTTATGCCTCTGCTTTATACATAAAGTCACATACACCTTTTAAACTCTATGGTGTAAGAATATATGGAAAATTGGCGAGAATTCAAAAAAAAAGAACAAAAATAATCAAAGGGTCGAAAAACTACAGAAATATTTAGTCTGGAGAAAAGAAGGCTAAAGGTGTTTGAAAAACTCACTTCTGAGATGAATAACAAATCAGGAGGATAATGAACAGATGTTCTAGCATTTGGTGGCTGGTGGAGCAGGTCTGGTTAAGGATACTACACAGAGCAACTGTAGGGGAATAAAACAGAGGTACCAGCACCAGAGAGCAGTGTTATAATGAACACTGGGGCATGTTTTCATTGGGAGAATGTAGGAGCACAAAGGCAAGGTTTATTAAAGGACACTCAGCCCAGAGGGACATAGGGTCGTAGGGATTTTCCAAGCTTGGTGTCAGGATGTCCCCAGTTCGATGAGCATTCCTTCCTCCTCAGAGTCAGGCTCGCTCATGCAGGGTCCATCTGAGTCCCAGTTGGCCTGGCATGTTGGCACAGGGTAGAACATTCCTGGCCTGCACATGAGGACACACTACTATCTGCTGGTTCAGAAAACTCAGGTTGCTATTCTTTTGTGTCTTTTTGGCCATTGGTGGGTCACTCGTTGCTGAATAATCCCTTATAAATAAGTATTCCAATCCCATGTTTATATCCATAAGGACATAAACAATTGCCAAATCGGGACAATCACCTCACTTTAACCTTGTTACCAACCTCAGTTTCTATCATACATAATATCTCTGAACCAACATAAAGGGGAATGTTAAAGCCCCTTATTTATGTGGTTCTACCAGTAGAGGTTCTGAGATTTTCCTAGAACATAATTTATCTTTTTTAAAAAGTTTATTTATTTTATTTATTTTTAGTCATCTCTACACCCAACATGGGGCTTGGACTCACGACCCCAAGATCAAGAGTCACATGCTCTACCGACTGAGCCAGCCAGGCACCCCGGAACATAATTCATCTCGCAATGGTTTTGGAAATCCTTTATTCACACTTGTGTGACACTACCCATTCATTGGGGCACGAGATAGATGCTGGATATGGACAGTGCGAAGCCCATCCCCTCGTCAGAAGCAAGTAAGGAGCAAGTGCGGCTTGATGCTTTCTTCCCTTCATTCATCCCATTCAATTGAATACATATTGAAGCCCTACTGTGCGCCAATCGCTGTGCCAAGCCTTGGGGAAACAAAGAAGAGAAACGGGCCCTGCTTGCATTGTGTGAAAAGGACAGGCAGTTACACAATGACCATAAAGTGGTGTGTCCCTGCTTTGATAAAGGAATGCAAGGCCCAAGGTGCGACAGGAACCCAAATGCATGGAATTCAGCCCCCATCACGGAGCAGTGGACTGGAACCTCTCAAATTCCTCTTACCTAACATCAGAATTGGTCCTAGTGACTGGACCACAGATGCATCTGCACAGAGTTCAAGGTGAGTTGTGACTATGAAAGAGATTGGTACCGGGGAAGGGGGGAGGTTGGAGCCAAGTGAGTGACTGACAGTTTCTCCTTGATCCTGGATGGAGATGCTCCATAGCCTTAACTTGAAGCAATTTTAGATTTGGTGGATGTCATGGGCGGAAAGATTGTAACAGTGCAGCTTTTGGCTCCTGATCTTATCACCATATACATGGCATAGGAGATCAGAGAAATTGTCACCTTCGGACAATGGTGTTGCTATAGAGAGCATGACAAACTGAGTCCCTATGGTTGCCGGGCAGATGTAAAATCTCAGCATAGCTTTTCCCTAGGTAGAAATTAAGAAAGTGCAAAGGGAAACAGGTGAATTGCAGATGAAAGAAGAAATTTTAAATGTGAATTAAAGAGAAAAGCTGAGTGCTGCCTAGGGCTGCCATACAAAGCACACAAACTGGGTGGCTTCAAACAACAGAACTTCAGTGCCTCACAATCCTAGAGGCTATCAGTGCCAAATCCAGGAGTCAGCAGGGCTGTGCTCCCACTGAAATCTGCAGGGCAAGACCCTTCCTTGCCTTTTCCAGCTTCTGAGGTTTTGCTGGCCATCCTGGGTGTTCCCTGGCTTGCAGACCCAGCTTCTCAACTTCTGCTTCCGTTATCACATGGTGTTGTCCCTGGGTCTGTATGAGTGCCTTCCTGTAAGGAGAGCAGTCATACTGGATCGGGTCCTACCCTGCTCCATAATGACTTCCTCATAACGGATTACATCTGAATGACCCTATTTGCAAATAAGGTCACATTCTGAGGTACTAGGGGTAGGAATTCGATATGCTTTTTTTGGTTACACAATTCAACTAACAACACTGAGGGAGCTGAAGATGTAGATAACTACAACTAATCCAACTGGTCCAGAGCCCCAGACTTAAGTTTTCCATGAAAACTAGAAGGGCTAAGGTCAACAAGCAAAATTAAAAAGTGGCATCTGATATCTGATAGCCAATTTGAGTACTTTGCTTCATATTGCCGGCTTATTTTCTGAAATTTAGGAAATATTTTCACGTGTTCTTCTTTCATTGGCTGCTGTGGTGGTGACACTTCCTGTGTATGCACATTTCGATTGCCTTTCCACAGATTTGCAATAATATTGCCAATAATGGAAATAAGAATGATAAAAAATTTCCTACACTTATTTTTATGATGATCTTGCCTTGGAAAAAGGAGAATTAAAAGATCATGTGGATGCATTTTGTTTTAGGACATTATGTTGAAAACATGAACATGAATCAATTTGAATCAATGTGGTACTACTGGTCAGCATGAATGGCCCATAAAGACACACAAGCAAGCACAACTTAAGTGTTTAACCCAACAATGACCATCACATGCCTGAGTAGGTCTTAAAAGTGAGAAAGTAACAGGGGCGCCTGGGAGGCTCAGTCGGTTGAGCATCCAACTCTTTGATTTCAGCTCAGGTCATGGTGTCACACTTCGTGGAATTGAGCCCCACGTTCTACAACATGGAGCCTTCTTGGGATTCTCTCTCTCTCTCTCTCTCTCTCTCTCTCTCTCCCCCCTCTCATGCATGTGCTCTCTCTCTCAAAATAAATAAATAAACATGTTTTAAAAACTGAGTAAGTGAGGAGACAAACCATAAGAAACTCTTAAATACATAGAACAAACTGAGGGTTGCTGGAGGGTTGTGGGTGGGGGATGGGCTAAATGGGTGAGGGGCATTCAGGAGGACACTTGGTGGGATGAGCACTGGGTGTTGTACGTAAGTGATAGATCACTAAATTTTATGCCTGAAATCATTATTACGCTATATGTTAACTAATTTGGACTTAAATTTGAAAAAAAAAAAGTGAGCAAGTGAGAGATAGGCTCCCACTTATGTTGAAACAGCCTTGAGGGAGGTGGGTGTTGGCCTTGCTCTGACGGACGGGAGGCTCCTGACCAGTTTGGGAAGAAGACATATCCTGGTCAGGAGATGAGATTCCGATGTTTGGCACATCTTTCCTGTTTTGATGATGCCCTGAGATCCTGCTTGCACGTTGGCAAGCATTTAGGGCAGCGACATCAAGCGGAGTCCCTTATGAAGTATCAATCGGGGTAGCCATATCCATTAAGAGGAAGAAAATGCTGGCCCTACTAAAATGTCCTGTCCTGGGACCAGAGGTAATAGGGTAAAGGGAATTAGCAATTTGGTCTCATGTCTTTCTTCCCACTTTTACTAGCTGCAGCCAGCATCCCAACCATATCCTTTCTGTCCATCCTGGAGGTCACTAGGGCTTCGGTGGACGACTGTCATACAAGCACCTGTGTCTCTCTGCCTAAGGGCTTTCTCTGGATGCAGGAGTAAATGAAGCAGGCTGAAAGTGCAGGTGGCTTATAACCCCAGGAGCAACACTCCTCATGAGGGAGGGCTGGTGGGCAAATAGCCCAGCTTTCTTGCCTGTTGGTGAGACATTGTTGAGGTGTGGTTCTGCTCAGTCTCTTAGAGGGTATTTAGTAGGATTTAATTCCTGACACCTACAGCTGTACAACCTGCTCATTATTATTTTAAATATTCATTTATTTTGAGAGAGAGAGAGAGCGAGCGAGCACTCATGGGGGAACGGGAGAGAAAGAAACCCAAGTAGACAGTGCAAAGCCCACTGCGGGGCTCGATCTCATGAACCATGAGATCATGACCTGAGCCGAAATCAAGAGTCAGAAGCGTAACCAACTGAGCCACGCAGGTGCCCCCGTAACTAGCTCATTATTGACTGCCCTCTTTCCTAGCTCCTCCCATGCTTCCTGGGATTGCCTCCCCAAAACAGAGGTGGGGTTTGCACCTAAATCCTTGTCTCAAGTTGGCTTCTGGGGGAACAGAAGCTAATAGCATTATATCCAATATTCCCTTTCATGGGGAATATTCAACTTGTTTAAACAATATAGATGGGCTGGGGGGCACCTGGGGGGCTCAGTCGGTTAAGCGTCTAACTTCAGCCTGGGTCACGATCTCACAGTTTGTGAGTTTGAGTCCCGCATCAGGCTTTCTGCTGTCAGCACAGAGTCTGCTCTAAATCCTCTGTCCCCCTCTCTCTGCCCCTCCCTGGCTCATGCTCTCTTTCTCAAAAATAAAATAAACGTTAATAAAAACCAGAGTCATCCTGTCTTCTATCACCTTTACTTGTTTAAAAAATATATATATTCTGTTTAATACCATATGTATATATACATATATATTGGGTGTGGTATTGACAGCACGGCAGTGGAAGCCTAGGAATGCATTCTGTTTTATCACTGCAGTATGACAATCAGCAAGATCCTGTCCACTTGATCAAAACCACCCTCGGGAAAGAAAAGTGGATAAGGAACAGAATAATCCTCTGCATGTACAATTATAAATATTCTAATCCATGGTTAGAGTTATGGAATATCTATGGCCATATTGAGATAATTAAAAGCCTCTATATTTCCTGTTTATGTAATAATATACCTAAAAACAAGGTATAAGAAAAGGTCTTGGGGCACCTGGGTGACTCAATCAGTTAAGCATCTGACTTCGGCTCAGGTCATGGTCTCGCAGTTCATGAGTTCGAGCCCCACGTCAGTCTCTGTGCTGATGGCTCGGAGCCTGGAGCCTGCTTTGGATTCTGTGTCTCCCTCTCTCTCTTCGTCTCCCCAGCTTGCACTTTCTCTCTCTCTCTCTCAAAAATAAATATTAAAAAAAAAGGTCTTATGTGTAGTGTAATCTGATGTATAATTTTGAAGATTACCTAAGACTGCATTATTCACATTAGACTATTCAAAACCTAATTACATTTTGTCAGATGTATGCATGGCATAAATGGCATCTAGCATCATGCTCTCAATCCTAAGTGACCCAACTCTCACTTTTATAACAAATATTCTGCGATTCTGCCTTTAGTATCCTTAATGAAACTCAAGGAAAATATATTACACATAGTTTTAATAATCAATATAATATCCTCATGTTGATATAAAGAAACAAAGGAAAGAAATTTATAATGAAATAATACATATTTTGATCTGTAGGTGTTTGGGTGTGACCGTCCTGGAGGCACAATGCTTGCATCCACCTATAAGTATGTTAGTGTGTACAATACATAGAAGGAAGGAGAGGGGCGTCTGGGTGGCTCAGTGGGTTGAGCGTCTGACTTCGGCTCAGGTCATGATCTCCTGGCTCGTGGGTTCGAGCCCTGCCAGGAGCTCTGTGCTGACAGCTCAGAGCCTGGAGCCCCTTTGGACTGTGTGTCTCCCTCTCTCTCTGCCCTTCCTCTGCTCATGCTCTGTCTCTTCTCCTTCAAAAATAAATAAACATTAAAAAAAAAAGGAAGGAAGGAAGGAGATGAGAAACGATGCCACATAGGATGTATAGAGAAAAATGCGAGGGCAGAAGGAGGAGGCACAGAGGCACAGCAGAATAAAAGCTAGTGCGGGGCAAGTAAGTCCACGCCTGGTACCACCAGACCGGATATGTTTATATGGACATAAGAAAGTAAGTAACCTTAACGTAGCCCCTGAGAAAGAGAAGGTGGTCTGGGTGGGAAAGATGAGGAGGTGTGATTGTCTCACAAATGTGCCAGGTTCTAGATGAATGATTTAAAAATACTTTCCTATGTTTGTTTGGAAGGGGTAGTGATGAAGTTTGACAGAAAACTGATCTCCTGTTCTGAAATGCCACCACATGGTTGGGCATGTGCCCCATCTCTAGGACTTAGATCCAGGAGACCACAGCCTTTCATATGTGATGGGAAATAGAGGTGAATCAGAAAAAGAAAAAGCTCTACAGAAATAAGGTGGTGGACTAGCGGGGGTACTGGAGGAAGACCAGGGGACAAACAGGCAAACCAACTCTTATCATTTCCCAAGTAAAGCCCCACACCATCATTTACATATGCAAATTCCTCAGCGGAGCTTCCCCCTCATTGGGCCGTGAAAACCTGAAACCCATATAGGCTGGCCCTGCCACCGCGGCTCCACTCCGCTGGCTCACCTGGTGGCCTGCACGTGGTGAACCTGAGAACCCGCGCTACTTGCACGGAGCAGACGGTGAGTGATGGGGTCTGGGGCAAGTACCCCAGCCACCTCTTCCTCTGGTGGGATTGACCTGGGGGCACTGGCTCCACTTGCCCACGGTCGTATAATTCGTCTCTACTGGCTTCCACCCTCCCACTGGTCTTCCCTAGGACAACTTCCAGACAACTTGAACTTTGAACTTGAAACTTTGTCTCCAAGTCTGCTTTTGGTGAGACCCAAGCTAAAAACAGATGGTGGTAATCTGAAATGTGTGGGGTTTTTTTAATTAATTGATGAAACTTAATGAAGTTCTGATTCTGTTAAAAGAAATCTCAAACTTTCCATTACATTTTGTTGCTTTTGCAGGAATTGCCCCACTGCACTGAAACCCTCTGCACCTAAATATGCGGTTGGGAATACGGTAATAATCATGTTAAAGAAGGATGTCCCACATTAAAATCACGTTTTAGCTCATTTAACATTTCCTACAAACTGGCTAATATGTTGCATCATTTTTAAGTGGATTAATCATCGAATCTGATATTACAAATCCACACTGATCTTTAGATATAATCATTATATATTTTTAAGCAGCATGAAAATTAACAATACAATCTCAAACCAGTATTTCAGACCTACCTAGCCTTAGCTGCCACAGATACTGGAACTGTAAAAATTCTGGGCAAGAAAGCATCTCTCAAAATGATAAGTTTGTTGGGACACCTGGGTGGCTCAGTTGGTTAAGCATCTGACTTCAGCTCAGGTCATGATCTCATGGTTCTTGAGTTCAAGCCCCTCGTCAAGCTCTGGGCTGACAGTTTGGAGCCTGGAGCCTGCTTCAGATTCTGTGTTTCCCTCTCTGTCTGCCCCTCCCCCACTTACACTCTTTTTTTTCTCTCTCTCTCAAAAATAAATAAACACTAAAAAGATTTAAAAAATAAATTGAAATAAAAAATAAAAATAAAATAAATTGAAATTGAAATAAATTGAAAAATTTCATGATAATTCCTTCCTCTTTAGTAATCTCAATCTCATTTGCTTACAGTTTAAACACTTCATTTAACATTTCTGATACATGTGATATGTATCAAATCACTTTGTGATATTTTGATATCACTATTTAATTTTTCATTGATTGAAATAAAGATTGCACGTTTGTATCAAAGAAGAAATAAAATTTTTTTAAATTTTTTTTTTAACGTTTATTTATTTTTGAGACAGAGAGAGACAGAGCATGAACAGGGGAGGGGCAGAGAGAGAGGGAGACACAGAATCCGAAACAGGCTCCAGGCTCTGAGCTGTCAGCACAGAGCCCGACGCAGGGCTCGAACTCAAGGACCTCGAGATCATGACCTGAGCCGAAGTCGGACGCTTAACCGACTCAGCCACCCAGGCGCCCCGAAATAAAATATTTTAAAACAATTTTCTTTGGAATACCGTCTTATTTCCATATGTAGTACAAGGCAGTCAAACTCCTTTTCAGGCACTGCCAAGATTGCAAAATAATCTTTTATTTGATAGCACGGATAGGATTCATTGATGTGTGGGTCTTTCACTGAGATTTTTGGTGACTGAGGCTGTCAGTGAATAATTCAATGACTTGCTAACATGGCTGTTGCTACTTTTCAGTTGTTTATCAACCCATGTTGTCACTGACCGTGGCTGCTGCTGCATTTGTTGTGCAAGGACATTGCAAAAGGAAAAATGTGTCCTGTGAAATAATGTTTAAGAATTTAAAATTTTCACAACTCTGAGTATCTCTTGTCTGTGTATATGCAAGCACATTTTCTACTCAGTGTTTTTACTCCCATAAATCTTGCATTTGTGGTTAGCAGAATTTATTATCATGCAGGTTACTTCCACTCACACGCAACAGACACTCTTCTGTCTGTAGATCATGTCACAGCCCATTTTCTACCGCTTGGGATTTCTCACAGATTCTTCTACATACAATATTGTTGCTCAACAGAACAGAAGAAATCTTTAAAATTTCTTACTGTCATAATTTATAACCTCTTATGCAACTGGTAAAATTAATTTTTCTCTTATATTGTTCGGATGACCACAGATTGCTATCATTTGTGCAGTTCAGTTAAGAAATGGTACCTATAGGATGTGAGGGTAATCTGACATCTGTCACCCCATGGATGACCAGGGTTGATTCGCTGATTTGGCTGTCTAGGTGGTTGTCCCCACTGCTCCATGTGCGTCCCTCCTGAAGCTTTGTGCTTGGTCCATGAGGATGACCTTCCCTGACAGAGGAGGACCGTTCTTGGGTCAAGGGTATACGATAACTGCCCTTCCCTGCTGGAACCTCCAGACAAACTCTCAAGGTCTATTTGTGGGAGAACATAGGGGAGTCCAGCTTCCAAGACTCCAGACACATCCAAATGAGGCGCTGCACGTGGCAGTCTGCCTTCTTTAAGAAAAAGAAGAGAAAAAAAGAAAAAAAAAACGGTAACTGTATCTTTCAGATTAGATTTGAAAGAAACATTTCAGGGACAATACTATGATTTTCAAACTTTCCCTAAATCTCTGAAGTTTCTACCTTTGCCAACTCTGTGTCTTTCTTTATAAAATATTCACTTAATCTTGATGAGTTCACCTAGATAAATTAGAAAAAAAACCTATGTTTTCAGTATGGACACTTTCAAATATTCAATGGAGTATTCTCAACACCTTTTTAAAAAATATTTCACGTATATAAGAATATTTTTAATATTTTAAAAATCAGGCTAGATTTGTACACTTTGGGAAAGCTATAGAATCACTGAGTGCATTAGCCATACACAGAAACTGGTCCTGGTGACTTAAATGCAATAAGCAGAGTTGTTGCAGGTGGCCTGGCATTTTAAATTGGTGAACAACTCTTAAGTAAGTTTCAAATAACAATCAAAGCAGTAAATAATTGCATTCCTGGAAAGCTCTGCCAAGCACATGTTTACATGTAAAATGGAATTGGTTCTAGATTCACATAAATACAAATAGACTTTTACCTGCATAAGAAGCATAAGTTGGAGAGTAAAAAAGAGGATAAAAAAGGGGTGCCTGGGCGGCTCAGTTGGTTAGGTGTCCGACTCTTGATTTCGGCTTAGGCCATGATCTCAGGATTCGTGAGTTCAAGCCCTGCGTTGGGCTCTGCACTGATAGCATGGAGTCTGCTGTTCTCTCTCTCTCTCTCTCTCTCTCTCTGCCCCTCCCCCAAGCACACATGTTCTCTCTCTCTCAAAATAAATAAACATTAAAAAAATAGGTTGGGGGGGGTGCCTGGGTGGCTCAGTCAGTTAAGCTTCCCACTTCTACTCAGGTCACGATCTCATGTTTCGTGGGTTCAAGCCCTGCATTGGGCTCTGTGCTGACATCTCGGAGCCTGGAGCCAGCTTTGGATTCTGTGTCCCCTGCTTGTACTCTGTCTTTCTCTCTCTCTCTCTCAAAAATAAACATTAAAATTATTTTAAAAAATACATTAGGAAGGAGAACAAGTATTTTTGTTTTTGTTTTTGTTTTTGGTAAAAGGATTGCGTCTGGCATTTACTGGACCCCGTGCAGTATTGGAGGTTGTCATTGTGACAAACAAAAATACACTTAACAGATTCCCAAAAGGCTCCTTGCTCAGTAAACATCTATTAAGAACATTATTAAATCAGTAAAAAGATGTAACTACACTTTAAAAAGCTTCCAGACCGGGGCGCCTGGGTGGCGCAGTCGGTTAAGCGTCCAACTTCAGCCAGGTCACGATCTCACGGTCCGTGAGTTCAAGCCCCGCGTCAGGCTCTGGGCTGATGGCTCAGAGCCTGGAGCCTGTTTCCGATTCTGTGTCTCCCTCTCTCTGCCCCTCCCCCGTTCATGCTCTGTCTCTCTCTGTCCCAAAAATAAATGAAAACGTTGAAAAAAAAATTAAAAAAAAAAAAAGCTTCTAGACCTATTTTTTCATAAATATTAGTTTCATAGATATCATATGCTGAAAATGCATTTAAAACACTTAAAGGCTGCGTTGTCCAAGGATTGACTGTCAACTCTAGGCATTATCTACTGATTCCTCCAAAAGGTTGCTGACTAGAATCTCTGGGAATTTGGAAAGGGGGTCCTCAGCCAGAATATGGAAATAGGATGTGGCTTACAAATTTAACGCACTGTAGCCATCAACTGATCAGAATTTGGTACTTTGAAGTTTGTGGTTCTTATTTTGGTTGTTGTTATTGGCCCCCTCTGCTGCTTATTAATCTTTAGGAAAAATTCTTTCTAGCTCTGTTCTATGAGAAGAACATTGTGTTAAAGGCAAGTTGAAATATACAGGAAAGGCACACATCAGTGATGTTTGGTCAACAGCCTTCCCCCAGGACTCCCCCTGGAGATTTGCTTTCTAATGCTAAACCCTTAGAGATGCTGTGTTTTATTTTATGAAAGGAAGACAATGCCTTCACACCAAGAGACTCAAAATGGGGAGGATACAACATTTAGTAAAACACCTCCCCGGCCTGCTAGGGGCTTACTCTTTCAAGCCTATCACTACTACCCCAATGTAGAAAGCAGATTTAGCAAGACATAGCAAGGCAAATGATGATTGCTAGTAATTGACAGAATTAGTTCTCCATAATACAAACTAGAGAAGTGACAAGGTGGAAACATAGGCAAGGACATTAGAAATGATATACACTGAGCGATCTGGGACTGCGTGATAAAGGTTGGTTAAATCACACTAACATAGGAATTTTCAACTTTGCACAATGGACACTTGGGGCAGGAGAATTCTTCATTGTGGGAGGTGGTCCTTCGCATTGTTTAGCAGCTTCCCATCTACCCATTAGATGCCAGTAGTGGCCCCCTCTCATGACTGTAACACCAAAAATGTCTCCAAGTATTGGCAAGCGTCCTCTGGAGGATAAATATCACCCCTTGTTGAGAATCATTGCACTTGTGCTTCTCAGACTTTTGCATTCAAATCAGCTGAGGGTCTTGTTAAATGCTGCTTTAATAAGTCTGGAGGTGGGGCCTGGCACTCTTTAGTCCAAACAAGATCCCAGCTGAAGCCAATGCTGCCCATACAAGGACAGTGCTTGCTTCTTGGAGGATAAACCTACAGCTTTCAATATGTACAGGTTCAGAATGTAGAGTACATGTGCAAAGTATGGATCTTTGAAAATACTCTCAATCAAGGTCTGTGTACCATGTTAAGTTATTGTGCATTTAGTTAAGAATGTTGAAAAATTGAACATAAATAGGAGAAAGGTTTTGTCTTTTTTTTTTTAAACTTCAGAGTGTTTTATCTCCTATTTCAGCAGTTCTCAAACCTTTTGATCTTGATCGTGAAATCTCTTCAGAACTCTCAAAGATAATGCAAAAGCTTTTGCTAACATGGGTTTATATTTATCAGTACTTACCATTTTAGAAATTAACAAGAAACAGAAAAATGTAAAACTGTTTGAAATTAGGGGCACTAGGTGGCTCAGTTGGTTAAGCATCCGACTTCACCTCAGGTCATGATCTCACGGTTTGTGGGTTTGAGCCCTGCACTGGCTCTGTGCTGACAGCTTGGAGTCTGGAGCCTGCTTCGGATTCTGTGTCTCCCTCTCTGTCTGTCTCTCTCTCTCTCTCTGCCCTTCCCCTGCTCTTTCTCTCTCTCTCAAAAATAAATATTTAGGGGCGCCTGGGTGGTGCAGTCGGTTAAGCGTCCGACTTCAGCCAGGTCACGATCTCGCGGTCCGTGAGTTCGAGCCCCGCGTCAGGCTCTGGGCTGATGGCTCAGAGCCTGGAGCCTGTTTCCGATTCTGTGTCTCCCTCTCTCTCTGCCCCTCCCCCGTTCATGCTCTGTCTCTCTCTGTCCCAAAAATAAATAAAAAACGTTGAAAAAAAAAATTAAAAAAAAAATAAATAAATATTTAAAAAATTATAAAAAAATAAAACTGAAACTAATTTTAAAATAATAGTAACGTATCCATTGCACGTAACATAACTAATGTATTTTTATGAAAAATGACTGCACTTTCTCAAGCAAAAAATTATGGGGAAGAATAACGTTATTGCACATTTTTGCCAATGTCTGCTGTTAGGCTTTATAGAAGACAGCTGGATCCTCATGTCTGCTTCTGCTTACAGTTTGTTGTGATACACGGTTTAGGTTGAAATATATGAAGAGAATGTGGCCTCACACAGCTTTGCAGTTGGAAAAGGAAGCATTTTAATAGTCGTTTCAGATCATTTGTGCTTTTTTTGATACTACAGCACAACTCAAATGGTAGTTTCTTTATTTAATGTTTATTTGAGAGAGAGGGACCATGAACAGGGGAGGGGCAGAGAGAGGGAGAATCCCAAGCAGGCTCCATGCCCAGCACAGAGCTGACACCGGACTTGATTCCATGACTGTGAGATCATGACCTGAGCCAAAATAAAGAGTTGGGTGCTTGACTGACTGAGCCACTCAGGCACCCCTTAAATGGTAGTATGATAGGGAAAGATAGGATTCAGTAAGCAGAAAGGGAGAGGCTGAGGCTTGAAGGTTCCTGGTTGGGAAACATTCATATTTTACAACATTTTTTCTGGGAACATCCGGCCTTGAGCAAGCTCCCTCAGGCATAAAGTTCCTCTTAAGAATGTGACAAAAGGCCCGACTAAAAATAAGTAGACCATAAAACCTATGACCCACAAGGAACAGTATGGTCATAGACCACCCTTGGTACAGTGGAAATTAACCAATCAAAAAGGAATGACAGGCATTTAGAATCACCTAGCTAGTAAGGGTAGAACCTGAGAAGGAACAAGAAGGGAAGGGGCTCACCAAAACCCTATAAAACAGTCCCTTGTGTATAGTCCGCAGTTATTCACTTTTGAATGACCCCTCTCTGTAAAGAGAGCTTTCATACTATTCTTACTTTCAGATCTTATACTTTAATCAACTTTTGCCTGCTGCTCATTTTATTTTGTGTCCACCTCTTCATTCTTCAAAGTGGCAAGACAACAAATCTTGGATATTGAGGTAAAAAAAAGTCTGCAACAGTAGTTTCTTAAAAAATTATTGGCAATGAGAAATCTGAAATCCTATCAATGAACTCTTTGTACTGTTTCACTAAAATTTATTGGTTTATCTTGAAGCTTGAATTGCATAATTGTAACACGATGCATTGATCAACTGGAAAATATCGGTTTACTAAGTTATGCAGCCCTTCCAAATGCATGGTGGCAAATTCCAGTACTTCTGAGTGAATAAGAGTTTAAAAAAAGGGTCTTAGCGTCATCACGAAAACAGTTTTGGCCTTCTGGATTCCCTAAATTGGGGTGGGGGGAGTCGCCACACCTACTTTGAGAAGCATTCAGCTATGTTGGCTATCAGTTTTGTTGCCAGCTAGCAGCTTCTGCAAAACTTAAAGGGCCTTTACAGTATCATTTTATTGCAAAATAATTCAATTAGATGAATCTGAAGTGAAATGTAAAATCTATTTCAAGACTGTAAACAAACTTAAAGAAAAGCCTAAGGAAAATAAGTCACTTCTACTTTTGCCTTCTAGCAATAAATCAGTGTTAATATTTTGAGCCACTGGCACCTCTCAAGCACTCAAAAATATTTTCTTTTTCTTCTTATTTTTTCAAAATGTTTATTTGTGAGAGGGAGAGCATGAGTAGGGGAGAGGCAGAGAGAGAGGGACAGAGGATCTGAAGCGAGCTCTGCACTGTCCGCACAGAGTTGGATGCAGGGCTTGAACTCACAAACCGTGCGAGGAGGCTCAACCACACAGACGTCCCCAAAAAGTATTTTCTTTTTAAAGTATGCCATGCAGTTTTTCAGCCTTTTTCATTTAGCATTGTAGTTGGTCAATTTCTCCATAATACATATTCTTTAATAACTACAGAATACAAAATTATACAGAATATAAACTATACAGAATATAAGTTTTCAGGCTCAAACTCATTTAAAAAAAAACATGACTTTGCTTTAGCAAAGATTAATTTCATTTTGCAAATGAAAAAAAAAAAAGAAAATAAAAGAAATAGCCCATGTCTGAGAAGGACGCCAAAGCAGAAGTTTAGGGAGCAAGATCGTTCAGCCATAGACTCGTCAGTCCCAGGATCCTCGTCACCGGCCGGCGCGGTGTGGTAGGGTGTATCTGGGGACCACAACACTCGGCGCCTTTTCAGGGGATTCCGCGCAGGATCGACGTAGGAAAGGGAGGACCCTAGGCAGCGTTGCTCCCCGCGACCCAGCGGCCTCCAGCACTTGGCTGGACACCGGAACTCGAGACATTTATTGTCTACAGTCCTCGCGGGAGCGAACTTCCAGGGGGGACGGCAGGGGGAAGGCGGGGGGGGGGGGCAGTCTGTCCAGAAAGACTGAGCATGCGTGGAACGCGCCGGGCGTCCCGTCCGTGGAGAGGTTAGAGGTCGCGAGGAATATCCCGACGCCGGCCCTCTGGAGGAATCCGCTGCCACGCGGCTCCACCGGGCGTGGGGCGGCGCTGAGTATTTTAGTGCAGCTTCCAGGAGTTACACTCTTTCCGTTTATTCCCATTCCTTTTCTAAAGGGGGCCCGTGGCAGTCGGAAAACCCGGACACACGGATCGCCCCAGCTGCGGACCGACTTCCCTTCCCAGGCAGGAAGGGAGGGGGCGGGAGAAGCAGTGCGCCCCACGGGCCGCGCATGCGCCGCTCACAGGCAGCCCCTGGAGTGGAATCCAGTTGCCAGATTCGCCGCCACGCCAGGAGTGCGCCTGCGTTGTCGCCGGGTCCCTCCACCTCCACTTCCCCTCCCCCTGTCCCCCCGCGGGGCTCCGGGTCCGGCGGGACCATGTTCACCAGCACCGGCTCCAGTGGGCTTTGTGAGTACCGGCTGCCGCTTTCATGGCTGTTCCCTACGCGCCACCCTAGGCACCTCCTTGAGAAGCCTCGGGGCAGCGGGGACCCTCGGGGTTGCTGGAGGTTTGGGGGCCGACCCTTCATCCCCGCGCCCGAACCTTAGTGGTTCCTGCCCGTGAGGGGCAGCGGGCACCGCCCCCACCTCAGACTGGAGGTGCGAGTGGGGACTGAGTTCCGCCGTCAGCCCCGGTCCCCATCTATGAACCCCAGGTGCGATGCTCAGGTGTCCAGGGGCTGCCGCAGGTGGGCTGGACAGTTAGGGTCGGGCTGGGAGTCCTGATGTGTTCCAGGCTCGACCCGTTGGCGCTCGTCGGCGCCTGTGCCAGAAGAGGCTTGCCCTGGTGGAATCGATGCTGGAAGACTGCTCCCTTCCCAGTCACCTTGCTCCATTTGGGCTACAGAGGGACCGAACTGGCTCTCCCCCAGATGCAAATTCCAGCCTCCGTCTCAGGAGCTGACTCCTCAGGTTTACTTAGGTTTCTTTCTAACTCGGTGACCCTTAAGAGTTTTTAGACAAATAAAAACTGATGAAAGTCCATTAAAGTGGAAGGAAGTTAAGAAGTCATTTGGCAGGAAGGCGCGGACATTGCTCCTGGATGTTGCTGTGATCTTTTCCTTGAACGTCAGCGGTGGCCAGCAGAGAGAGGGCAATGGAGTATATGCAACCTTTTAGACAACTTTATTTTTTTCACTGAAATTGTTTAGTTGGCTTTTGGTGAGGTGGGCTGTGTGTTAAGTAAACAGCCTAGGATTAGGCACTGGTACATCAACAGTGAACTGTTCCAACAGGCATAATTTTGCGATTGCTTGTCACTGTTAGTACTTCATATCTCTCTACATGTGAGCTTAATCTTGCCAGAGTATGGGAGCCGTTGACATTTCCAAAGCTTAAAGATCTGTTTTGATTGTTGGAAATCTTTTCTGAGAATACAGGTCTCCGTCTGAGAGTATCAGAGCCACAGGCCTAATTTAAAACCTTCCTCACTTCCCAACTTCTGGTTTTGGAGTAGATTGAATATTTATGATTTCCCTTTTTAAAAAAAATGTTTGTTTGTTTGTTTGTTTGTTTATTTATTTTGAGAGAGAGAGAGCACGCACATAGGGGAGGGGCAGAGAGAGGGAGAGAATCCCAAGCAGGCTCCGTGCTGTCAGCCCAGAGCCGATGTGGGGCTTGATCTGAAGAACTGTGAAATCATGACCTGAGCCGAAATCAAGAGTCGGATGCTCGATTAACTGAGCATCCAGGCACCCCTGATTTCCTTTGTTTCATAATTAATTTGACTTACGATACTCATTGGCCTCAGAGTAGGTTACAAGTACTGGCTAGTTAATCATCCCCAAACTACCCTTTGGTTAAAGAACATGAGATTGTTGACACTGTTGGTCAAGAAGGTGGTGTGATTTTTCTTGGGATCACACAGTGAGCCATACACTGGTGGATGTAAAATTAATGATAGAGTCTTTAATTTTAGTTGTTTCAACATTCCGAGCCATCCTTCCTTGCTGACCAGAATACATGAAAAAGTTAGAAAGGTCATTGTACTGTATTACTGGGTTACTGATTATTGTCACTGGTTACTATACTGTATTAGCCATTGTATTGGCAAAGTTTATTCAGATTTGATACACAGTGACAATGGAGAAGGTAATACTTGATTACCTATGGCACAGGGTTGATGAGTACTGAATTCTAGGAACCAAACTCCTGCTCAGGGAGAGGCATAGGCCAAGACTTCTCAGCTGTCCTGTGCTGTTTCTAAAATAAGTATGTCCTCAGGGTAAGACTTGATGGGATGGCCATTCCTCAGAAGGCTATGTCTTCTGTGCTCATTTAACAAACATTTTGACCATCTATTGTGGGCTGGAAACTGCTAGGTGCTGGGATTGCAATGTTGAACAAGTCTGGGTCCCTGTTTGCAGTGGAGTTTGGGCAGTTTTTCCAAGGACTGGTTTTTGGCAAGGCTGGGTATCAGTGGTTATCTACTTTAACATTTTTCTTTGCAAGGCTACCCGCTGACAGGGAATTGATTTCATCTAGGTAAGTTGTGTGGCTCTTTGGTAAGTCAAAGTTCTGATCTTGAGTAAGTATCCTGAGGAAGAATAATCTGCCCATGACCCCATGGATGATGAGTAACATTCTCTTTTCAAAGGAAAAGTACCTGCCATTTCCTATCACCTGCATATTTCCCTCATTTTGTGACTAGTAGATAATGGTGATTTAGTACTGCATTTGCTTTCCTCTCATTTATTTATTCAGCAGTATCTGTTGGGTACCCATGTAAGCCACACACTGTTTGTGTACAGAGGATAGAGTAGTAAACAGGATCAAGTAAGTTAACGATGTGATTTCACATAGTGATAAGTGTCATGAAGAAAATACGAGTGTAATAGATTGAGGTTATGGTGGATGACTGCTTTAGCAAGTGTGGTGTGGGAGGATATCTGGGAGGGTGACTTTGAGAGGAGACCCAAATGGTATGAAGGAGCCAGCCATGTCAGAATTTATTGAAAAACATGCATTTTGCAAAAAGGGAAGAGCAAACGCAAAGACGGAACCAGGCACAGCTGGGCATTTTCAAGGTGCTGAAGAATGCTGGTGCTGCCAGGGCAGGGCGTTTGTGACTCTGTCTTTGAATTAGAGGATTGACGGTTATGGCTGCACTGAGCAGTTTAAGAGGGGTGTGGTGAAATCACCCACCTGACGAGAGAGAAAAGGAGGCCCTGGGGAAGAAGGTGGAGGAATGGCTAAGGTTCCTCCTGTTCAGGTACACAGATAGGCATGACTGATAGGGCAAAGTCCGGAGACGCGGAAGGAGGTGATGGTCTAGAGCACCACTTGTGAATGCCTCATGTTGCTGTGGGAGGGAAGATGGGAGATTATTGTTGGTGATGGGATCAGTGTTTTCTAGATGTTGCCTGAGGCCTGGCTGCAAAAAAATCAACATTGAGCTTTCTGAATGTCCATAGTCCTGGGTCTCATCCACAGAGAGATTGAGAAAGGCCAGTGTGGGCATCAGAAATCTGAATTTTCAAAGTTATCCCCAGGAGATTCTAGTGGACAAAGAGATTTAGATCAAAACGAAAGGGTGGCCAGCAGAAGGGCAGAGAAAATAGAGTCCAGTGGGAAATGCTGAAGGCCCAGGTCAGGTGGTAGCGGTAAGAATGAATACGACAGTGAAGAAAGGTTCTAAAGATGTGTGATTAAATGGATTGTGTCATTAAAACTTGTTAGATTTTGGGCATAAAGAGGAGTTAAAGGTGGCTCTGGGGAGACAGATGGTGGCACCATTCACTAAGGTAGGGGATGCAGAAAGGGGGAGCTCATTTTGGGAGAAAGATGAGTTCAGCTGTGGACACATTTAATGCGGGGGGAGGGGTTGGGGGGCGGGAGGCTGTAGTGCCCAGAGATTTCCCGGGGGACATTTGGAGAGAGAGAGCTGGACTGGACATGGATAGTTAGGTGGGAGCTCTGCCATGGACATGAGTGAGGACACCGGAAGCAGTGAGTAGAGTTAGAAGGCCGAGGACAGGACCTCAGGCAATTCTAGTAGCCGGGATGGTAGGGAAAGAGGAGATGGCCGAGTAGGCAGAGGTGAGTGTGTCCATGGAAGAAACCTGCCTTTTACCCCCAGTTCAATTTGATTTGTCTTTTGTTGTAAACAAACTCTTGCAGCTTCTATACTCTCACCACAGTGACTCTGATCCCCAGACTCTCCATTCTCCTCGTTGTCTCCAGTTTACAGCCCATTTCTGGCAACTTCCATATCAAGTCTGGAGTTGAGTTCTCAGCAAGACCTGGTGCTCCTGTTCCGCTACAGTCATCTGGTAAAACCCCAACTCATGTTCACGTGTGGCACCTGATCTGAGCTGAGTCCTTGAATTCAGTCGTCTCCCTGGGCCCTTACCCTTTCATCCCTATCCTCAAGACTCTTCCCAGTCTCTACCCATATCACTCTTTTTTTTTTTTTTTTTTTTTTTTTTAATTTTTTTTTTTCAACGTTTATTTATTTTTGGGACAGAGAGAGACAGAGCATGAACGGGGGAGGGACAGAGAGAGAGGGAGACACAGAATCGGAAACAGGCTCCAGGCTCTGAGCCATCAGCCCAGAGCCCGACGCGGGGCTCGAACTCCCGGACCGCGAGATCGTGACCTGGCTGAAGTCGGACGCCCAACCGACTGCGCCACCCAGGCGCCCCTCTACCCATATCACTCTTAAAAGACCCACAAAATAAGGGCTGTCACCTGGGCACGGTCTCTCTCTATCTTGTTTATATCCACACTTTAATAGTTGTCAGAGACTTCACATGGAGTGGGTGATACTCTGGTTGAGTTTTGAGGGATGAGTGAGTTGGTTTGGCATACAGACTTTGTTCCTTTCCCTTTTCCCCAGGCTAAAAGAATGAAGCCCCTTCCCCTAGCCCCCCCTCCATCTCTTGGTAATTCATTCTTTACTGCCTTTGCCGATTGCCACTTCTTCCTTCTTTCCTCTGAGAGCATGAGCTCGACACGTGGTTAAATCTGGCGCTTTTTCTTGTTGATACTGTAGGGGGCTTTTCAGAGACTCCCAGAGTGCTTCAGATCCCCTGCCTGTGGAAAGGAGAGAATATTAGTATCTGTTTTATTGAGTTGTTGTGAAGATTAAAAGTTAGTGTGTATAGGGGCGCCTGGGTGGCTCAGTCGGTTGGGCGGCCGGACTACAGCTCAGTTCATGATCTTGAGGTCTGTGAGTTGAAGCCCCGCATCAGGCTCTGTGCTGACAGTTCAGAACCTGGAGCCTGCTTCCTATTCTGTTTCTCCCTCTCTCTCTGCCCCTTCCCTGCTTGCTCTCTGTCTCTCTCTCAAAAATAATAAACATTAAAAAAAAAATTTAAAAAGTTAGTGTATGTAAAGCTCCTAGATCAGGGTTAGGGTTTTGTTTTTTGTTTCTTTTTAAGCTTATTTTTTTTGAGAGAGAGGAAGAGCATGAGTGGGGGAGGGACAGAGAGAGAGAATCCCAAGCAGGCTCTGCATTGTCAGTGCAGAGCCCAATGCAGGGCTCGATCTCATGAATCATGAGGTCGTGACCTGAGCTGATATCAAGAGTCAGACGCTTAACCCACTGAGCTACCCAGGCACCCAAGCGTTAGGGATTTTCAACTGGATCTTTCTCCTGAGTGTGTTCTGAAAAATGCAAAAGCCTAACCCCCCTGTCTATCCTGCACCTTCCAGCTGCTGACTGCTGTTTCTTCTTCCCAACCACAGTCCTTGAAAGATGACCTTTGCTTGATTTCCTTTCTCACATCCCTGCACTCTTTAGCCCTCTACAGTTCATCAGCTGTTCTTCGGGGTTTGCCCACTGGCTTTGTACTCCACCCACCACAGCCAGAATTTGCCCCACCTCTCCATGAAAACTACCGTGGACCAGGTGACCAGGGACTTCCACACCCACGAATCTTCTGGGTGCTTCCCAGTCCCTGTCTTAGTGGAATGTTTTCTTGCATTGGCTTTGGTGAACATTTCTTTCTAAACTTCTTTACTCCTTGACTTTTATTTTTAAATTCCGTACTCACCTGGTTGTCTCATATCCTCAGCGTTTGCTGGATTTGGCATTAGTGGGTATGGTTACTGTAAAGAGGGCAGTTTCAGTGGCTCATTAGGGTCAAAACCTGCTTAGTTGAGTTAAGGAGTGAACCAGAGGTGGAGAGTAGAAATAGGGAGAGTGGACCATAGGGACACACAGCTGGGGAGGGAATCTGGGGGAGACACAGCTCAGTTTGGCCCTTTGAAGACTTAGGTGCTTGGGTATCTTGCTATAACTAAATTCACACAGCACTGAGGTGGGAGCCAGTACAAATTTATTAGACTGAGAAATACAGTTTTGAGCTGAGGTGGAACCAGTGAAACTGGTTTTGATCCAAAACCACCAGTTAGGGAGCTTGGAGTCAGATGTGGTTAAGGGAGTTAGTGCATACAACGTCCAGTAGTGTCAGTGACTGTAAGGATATTTATCTCACTCTGGAGATGGGCAAGCTATAGTGACGGGTGGGGTCATTCAGGGTCTGCATACTCTGTCCCCTGCAAAATGCTGAAATGGACACCTCGACAATTTACCACTGCAGCTGTTTTTTGCTCTAAAGAAGTACCAAGCTGTGTTGTTACTGACATATTCTTTCTTTATGTAATCAGTGTGTTAAATACTTGTGGGAGATGATCAAATATTTTTGTCTCTCACCATCCCTTTAAAGTGTATGCAGCTTGGAAAGCTTTTTGTCTTTATGAAAAGGTATCAGATCTATGACTTTTTTATTCACTCTTCAAGTTATTGATTCATCAGTTGTTTAATGAGCACTTCTGTGGGCCAGGCTGTCTTCCAGATGCTTGGAATTCAGTAGTAAATAAAAGATGAAAAATACATTCAGGTGGCGCTAATCTTAGGAAATAGAAGTCACAAAATACAGGCTCAACTTAAATTTAAAAATATGTAGTTAAGGGCACCTGGCTGGCTCAGTTGGTAGAGCTTGATCTTGATCTCTTGATCTCAGGGTTGTGAGTTCGAGCTCCATGTTGGACATGGGGCCTACATTAAAAAAAAAAATGCAGTTGAACATTTTAGTCAGCACTTCAGTCTTCATTCAAAGGTAAGACGTTTTCTCCTTTCTCCCAGTTAAGACTTGTACTTGGCAACCACTTGCTGTGAGAGAAAAGGCTGTGATTGGCTTCTACCCTTTTTTGTGTTCCCCTCTGTCTCAGATTTTCTGTTTCTGATCTTATTAGGTTCTAGACTGAGTGGTGTGGGAGGAGGAAGGAATAGGAAATAGGATAGTTCTTTAGTTAAAGCTGACCCTCTTGTGGGCTCTTTAGATTTCTGTGAGCCTACCGTCCCCGCTACTCCCCTGGGCTTGGGTTGGGGCGGGGGGACGCATCTTTATGTTGGTGGACTTTATTTGATGACTCTTCCTTAGTTCCTAGGAACTTAGGTCCACCTGCAGTTTCCTCCTTCTGGAGTCCTTTTGGCTTGCTTAAGAGCACTGTCGGACTGAAACAGACTTGACCCCATTGCTGACCATTGCATGCGGTGCATCTCTGCTTCTCTGGAATTGCTGGGTTCTTTGCCTTGGTTGTGCATGTGAACCCTGTGATCAACTTGGCTTCTTCTTCTACTCTGGTTTACCGAGGTGGAAAGCCACCATGTCACCTCAGGCGTCACATATTTAGCTCACTGAATAGGCCCCCTGAGCCCCCGACTCAGCTCAATGTGAGGGTGTAGTTGTACTCACCACACTTGGATACGCACACCACAGATCTTTTTCCTCATGCCCTCTGTTCAGCAGAGAACTCTTGCTGTTCCACCCACTCTTTCTATCTTCATAATAAGGCTGAGAGGAATCTTAACAGCCATGGGATTGCATTAGATTAGTTTCCTTTGTAAATCCTGCATTTTGGTGTAGAACTTCCCTTTGGTGTGCAGCAGCCCTTGTATTTGGTACCTTAATGGAAACTCCAGTTTTATCATCTTGTTCTAGTTGTGTTTCTCTTTTGGGGGCCAAGAATCATTTTGGCTGGCCCTTGAAAGGTGACATTAGAATTTATATTTTCTGGCTGGCCCTTGAAAGGTGACATTAGAACTTATATTTTCTGCTCTGATTTCATTATTTGTTGCAGTAAAGGATTAATTCATCAGGTTTGGGTTGCCCAAACCCTGCACAGTTGCCTTTAATGCTTGACTCTTGGGGATAAGCTATTTCCTACATTTCTTAAGTTTTTGAGGAGTACAGTATATCCTTGAAACTCTCAAGGAAGATATTATTTAAGAATTTTAACTGAGGGCGCCTGGGTGGCTCAGTCGGTTAAGGGTCTGACTTTGGCTCAGGTCATGATCTCTCATGAGTTCAACTCATGATCAACTCATGAGTTCTTGAGTTCAAGCCCCGAGTCGGGCCTTGTGCTGGCAGCTCAGAGCCTAGAACCTGCTTTGAATTCTGTGTCTCCTCCTCTCTCTGTCCCTCCCCTGCTCATGCTCTGTCTCTGTCTCTCAATAATAAATAAATGTTAAAAAAAAAAAAAAAAAGAATTTTAACTGAGAAGGAAAGACAGGTATTAATTAGGGAAGGACAAGCTTGAGGGAGGATGCTTTATTTTTTATTTTTTAAAATATTTATTTACTTAAGTAATCTCTACACCTAACATGGGGCTCAAATTCATGACCCTGAGGTCAAGAGTTGCATGCCCTTCCTACTGAGCCACCCAGTCGCCCCAAGGGAGAATGATTTTAAAAAGTGTTTCTTTTTCAGTCTCAAAGTAATTAATCACATTATAGAAAGTTTGAAAGATAGAGAAAAACCACTGTTAAGCATTTCTGTTAATTTTTTCATCTTTTTCTTCTTTTTTCTTCATATTTTCCTCAAGATATTTATATAATTGTTTTTTTTTTAATTTTTTTAACGTTTATTTATTTTTGAGACATAGAGAGACAGAGCTTGAGTGGAGGAGGGACAGAGAGAGAGGGAGACACAGAATCGGAAGCAGGCTCCACGCTCTGAGCCGTCAGCCCAGAGCCCGACGCGGGGCTCGAACTCACGGACCGCGAGATCGTGACCTGAGCTGAAGTCGGATGCTTAACCGACTGAGCCACCCAGGCGCCCCAATAATTGGTTTTTTTATATTTAAATTTTAATACTTATATTGAGAGAGCGAACGAGTGGGGGAGGGGGAGGGGCAGAGAGAGATGGGGGAGAGAATCCTGAGCAGGCTCTGTGCTGTAAGCACAGAGCCCAATGTGGCGCTTGATCTCACAAACCATGAGATCATGACCTAAGTCGAAACCAAGAGTCAGACGGATGCTTAGCCAATTGAGCCACCTAGGCGCTCCTTATAGTCTTGTTTTAAATGAACTGATTTTGTTACGATAAATTGAATAAAGTTCATTTTAGAAAACTCTGAAATATGGGAAAGTAGTAGAAAAAAATAAAAATAGCACTTATTGACATTTTGGTATTTATCTTCATACTTTTTCTAATGCAAAAGTAAATATCCAAATAAATAATTAAAAATAAATTTATCACACTCAAATGCTATTTTGTAACTTGCGTTTATTTCACACAAAATACTTTTAAAAAGCAATCACAGTGACTATGTGTGTATTCTGCTTTTCTCTCCTTTGTCATAAGCATTTTCCAAGTATGCTGTTCTTACAGAATTAGGTTTGTGCTTCTCTCCTTTCTTTTTTTTTTTTTCTATTATAGTGATGCTTAGAGCATCTTAATTTTCAGATGTTTCTAGAGGTGAAAGAAGAATAAATAAACTGTATTATTTTATAATTTTTGATGCATGCTGCCAAATTCCAACCCCAAAGGATGGTATAACTTCACCACAATTTAAAGGAGAAAAGATTGTTTTCCTTAAGTTATTATATTTAATTTTCAGAGTAATGCTAGGTATTATTATCTTTGCCACAAATGAATACTTTGAAGCTCAGAACATAACTCATCCAAAATCACATAACTAGTATATATGTAGAAGAGCTAGGATTTGGGGGCACCTGGGTGGCTCAGTCGGTTGAGTGTCCAACTTCAGCTCAGGTCATGATCTCACGGTTTGTGGGTTCGAGCCCCGCATCAGTCTCTGTGCTGACCGCTTGCCTTGGAGCCTGCTTCAGATTCTGTGTCTCCTTCTCTCTGCCCCTCCCCCACTCATGCTTTGTCTCACTCTGTTTCTCAAAAATAAATAAATGTAAAAAAAATTTTTTTTTTTTTTTAAAAGAAGAGCTAGGATTTGAACCCAGGTTTGCCTACTTCCAAAACTAATGTAAATTTATTCCCCTTTCCCTTGAAGGAAAATGGCTAGGAGCTATGGCAATATAACTTCTAAGCCTTAGGAAAAATTCCTGGGAGAAAGAGCCATAACCTAAATGAGGGGTCTACATATCTATATGATTTCTTAAAAATTTTCAATTAATGACTATTAAGTGTGAGTTATTGTTAGTTTTACTTATGTCACACTATAACTGTAAATTTTGTTTGTGTAACATATCATGTAACAATTACTGCTAGGCTCTGTTCTAAGCAGTTTCCATCTATTAACTCATTTAATTCTCAGAACAACCTGATGAGGTAGTGGGATTATTCTTCCCAGTTTGCAGATGAAGAAGCTTTGGCACAGACGTTTAAGTGGCTTTCCCAAGATCACATAGCTGGTAAGAAGCATGATGAGAATTTGAACCTAGTCAATATGAGTCCACTTTCTGTGCCCTGAAACGAATGCACAGTACTGCTTCCCAGACTTAAGGAAGTATTATTAACACTTCTCTCTCTTGACCACTGAGATAGTTGTAGTCTAGTGATGAATGTAATAGCTCAGCTTTGCAATGGAGCTCTTTTCCGAGTCCTGGAAAACTGCATTGCTGTGTCCTGACTGCTGTAGATGTGCTCCTGTGTTCTACTAGGTTCCTTTCAACCCCCGCGTCTCCCTCTTTCTTTCTAAGTAGGAACCAATATCCTGTTTTGCTTTCAGTGGGGATGTTTTATGTCCTAATTAGGATCTTTTTGTCATAGCTAATACACTATAGTTATTTGCATTTTCTTCTTTTTTCTCTCTTCATCCTTTATTAGTCAAGTTATTATCTTCTTCTGTTCTCAGGTTGTGTCAGTATCAGTCATATTAATGATGATGGAGCCTATCTTAAATCAGGCTGTGTTAAAAATGCATTTCTAGGGGTGCCTGGGTGGCTCAGTTGGGTAAGCGTCCGACTTCATCTCAGGTCATGATCTCATGGTTTGTGGGTTCGAGCCCTGCGTCGGGCTCCACACTGTATACGGAGTCTGTTGGGGATTCTCTTTCTCTTTCTCCCTCTCTGCCCCTTCCTCCTTGTGCATGCATGCTCGCTCTCTTTCTCAAAATAAATACACTTAAAAAATGCATTTCTATAGAATTTTAATAAGTAAGTACAATCTGATAAAGAATATCTTGTAAATAATTTACTCCAGCATTTTTAAAGTGTGCCTTGTGGAACTCTGGTAGAGTGAGGAGCTGCTTAAGTTTTTTGTTGTTGTTTTGTTTTTAAATGTCTCCCTTGGGCCTGTGTTTATTTATTTTATTTATTTATTTTAGAGAGAGCTGAGCAGGGGAGAGGGGCAAAGGGAGAGAAAGAGAGAATCTCAAGCAGGCTCCATGCTTGGAATGGAGCCCAGTGTGGGGCTCAGTCCCACGACCCTGGGATCATGACCTGAGCCAAAAATCAAGAGTCGATACTCAACCAGCTGAGCCACCCAGGTGCTCCATTTTTTTTTTAATTAAAAAATTGCTTTAAGTTTATTTTTAAGTCAAATAATATAATGTTTAGCTGATTTTTTAAAAGTTTATTTGTTTTTGAGAGAGCACGAGTGCTCCTGAGCAGGAAGGGGCAGAGGAAGAGGGAGAGAGAGAGAATCCCAAGCAGGCTCCATGGGGCTTGATCTCACGACCATGAAATCATGACCTGAGCTGAAATGAAGAGTTGGATCCTTAACCAACTCTTTTTTTAATAATCTCTACATGTAATGTGGGGCTTGTACTTAGGACCCTGAGATCAACAGTTGACTGCTCTTCTGACTGAGCCAGTGAGGTACCACTTGTTTAGTTTATTTTTATTAGCTTTATTAAGATACAGTTGACAAATAAAAGTATTATATATTTATGTTATATGTGACCTTTTGTTATACGTACCTGTTGTGAAATGGTATTGAAATCAAGTAAATTAATATATCCATCACCTCACATAGTTATCTTTTTGTGTATGTGTATGTGTGGTGAAAACATGTAAGAATCTACTCTCAACAAATTTCAAGTATACAATACAATGTTTTTATCTATAGTTATTCTGTATGTTGCTTAAGTTTTAACCTTCATTTAAATTATGACTATAAATGAGAGTTAAAATTTAACCCTCATTTAAATCATTGTTCTCTTTCCCAGATATGTTTCTTAAGAGTTTTTAAGTTATGTTGTCATTGTTCTCAGACGTTTTCCAGTGTTGATGTCATTTTGGTCCCTTGAATGTAGCACCATAGAGTGCAAAGAGCACAGTATTACTTTTTGGCAAGTGTTCTGTAGCTGAGTATGGTCCTAATGTTGCCAGCCGTACTGTTTTTTTTTAGACTGAGAAGGCAAATTAGTACTTCTGAGACCTTTAGTGGCCCTGCAACAAAGAAATTTGACTTTATCAACTCTTTGATTCTAAGACTTACTGGAGATGGTTTTCATTGAATAAAATTTGGGAACTATAAGGAAGAAACATAAAATTCCATGTCACGGTACTGCCCAGACTTCATTCCTGTTTACATATTGGTGTTGTGTAAATTTTGTCACCTATATGTATGTATAGAAACAAGTTTAAAAGTAAAGTTGGACCTGTGTACAGTTTCGTATTTTGCTTTTTTCACTTAATCTTTTTAAATGAATTTGCCTTGTGTCGTTAATAGTGTTCAAAGCTGGCTTTTAACTTTGTTTTGTTTTGCATTATTACAAAACTGAAACATGCCTGCTGGCAGAAAATTCGGACATTTTACAAATACAGATGTAAAAAGGAGTGGTCCCACATAATGACTCCCCCACTGACAAACCACCCCTGACAGCTTAGTGCTCCTTCCCTTAGACTTCTTCTGTGCAGTGTTTACCTGAGCATTCTTTTCTCTCTCACACATGTGTACATGCCTACATGTGTGTGTATGTGGCTTTACACAGACATGGCATTCAAATATGCTTCCCTGAAATGGTCTTGGATACAGAATCATAACTTTGAAATATCCTAAAAGGTTGTATTAAAATGTTTTTCTCCAGCATTTCCCCATTTAAACAGTGGTGAACATCTTTATCACTAAGTTATTGATCATATCTTTGACTTCATCCTAAAGAAATGATCACAGATGTGGAATTACAGGATCAAAGAAAGAGGAGGAACATTTTAAAGCTCTGATCTGTATTCCTGAATCCTTCCAGAAAGGATGTATCACATCCTTTTTATCAGCTTAGGAGCATATCTGTCTGACCACACTTGTAACAGTTGAGCATGATAAGTTAAAATAATTCTTGCCACTTAAGAGATGAAAAAAATGGCATTTTATTGTTGTCTCAATCTGCATTTCTTTGAGAGAGTGAAATTTTTTCTCCTTTCATATTTACTGGCCATTTAAAAAAAATTTTTTTAACACTTATTTTTGAGAGAGAGAGACAGCACGCGAGCAGGGGAGGGGCAGAGAGAGAGGGAGCCACAATGTGAAGCAGGCTCTAGGCTCTGAGCTGTCAGCACAGAGTCCGACCCAGGGCTCAAACTCACAAACCAGGAGATCATGACCTGAGCTGAAGTCGGAAGCTTAACCGACTGAACCACTCAGGCGCCCCTTACTGGCCATTTTAATATATTTTTGAACAGATTTGATAGTTCATGTACTTTGCCCATTTTTTTTTCTACTGGAATATTATAGTTTTATTAAGTTCACTTATAAAAGCCTTTAAGGGTTTTGGCTATTGTCTCGGTGTATGTTACGAATATTTTAACCACTTGTCAATTGCTTTTTAATTTTGTTCATGAAGTTTTTTCATATAAAGTTTTTCATTCATAAATAAGTCATTAAAATAAAGGGATTTAGCTCATAAATTTTATTAGGCCAAATTTATTCTTAATCGAGTCCTAGGCCTCTGAGATCTGTTGAATTTTCATCTAACATTTTTTGTATCTTTTTTCCTAATTAGGAAGATACTATATACTGCTGGTACAAATTCAAATAGCCCAGAGGAGGAGGAAGTGAAATGTGAAGTTTTCTCTCAATGCCAACAACAGTTTGGAGTGTATTCTTGTAGATTGTTTTTCCCTATGAATATGTGTGTGTGTGTGTGTGTGTGTGCACACGCGCTTGTGCGCGCGTGCTTGTGCGCACACATGTGCGTAATTAATATGGGTAATATAAGTGTATGGTAACAATAAGTAAGTATATAATATGAATTCTCCTCAGTAGGAAGAACTACTTTTAAGTTCCTTTTTCTTTGCTGCTTATATTATAGCTACTATTATAGCTTTAAGTGATATATTTATGCCTCTACTGATTTGTCAATGACTTGTTCCGTTTATAGATTCCCCGTTGTGAAAGATGAGGAATTTGCATACCTCCAACATCTCCTTCATCTTTTAGTTTTGGTTTGGTTATTCCTTGAAGTGGTTACCTTTATGATTTTAAATAACGGAGGAAACTCCCTTTTTTGATTTACCAATTTTTGAACTATCAGTAGATTCCACTATGAAAATGAGAAATTGGACCAAGAACATGGGTTCCTCTTCTGTACTCTAATTCCTGATTTGTGTTCTCTATATGCCGTGTGTGCTTACAGTCTGTTCTGTAATGGTAATGAAGCCTTCCATGCTTTATCAGTAAGTTAATTTTTATATAGAAAATCAAAGCCAATAGTTCTATTTATGTTATGATTGTATATTTATGGTAGAACCAGGATGTGTAGTTAGAGTCAGAAGGACATAGAGCCCTAGGTCAGAAAACATGTGCTTTTTCAAGGAGTTTAATTTCTTTTGGTGGTCTTCACTACTTTAAGTTCAACTCGGGGTCCCTGGGTGGCTCAGTTGGTTAAGCGCCCAACTCTTGATCTCAGCGCAGATCATCTCACAGTTCATGGGGTTGAGCCCTGCATCTGCGCCGACAGCGTGGACCCTAGTTGGGATTCTCTCCCTGTCTGCCCTTCCTTCATGCTTTTTCTCTCTCTCTCTCAAAATAAACTCTTAAAAAAAAAAAATTAAGTTAAACTCAACTACATTTGTTTCTTGACTCTTGCATCATTTTCTTCTTGGCTTTGTCTTTTTTCCCTGATGGCTAGGGACATTCTCCCAGAGTAAGCTTTCATATAGAGGACACAGGTAGTGAACTTTCTGGATACTTGCTTGGCCATTCTTGTACGTAGTGAAAGACTGAATTCGTAAGTAGCTAGTATGGGTTTCCTCATTATTTGTGGGTAGGTCTTTGTCTCCATCAGGCCCAAACCTTAAATGTCGGGGCTGATTGTAGGCCGTGTTCAAGTGTGTGTAGCACGTGGATAGGCTGGCTTCCTTATATGAGGCAAGGGATGGTGAGAATCCTGTTCAGTCGGCAAAATTAGGTGGGGTTGGCACTTTCTGTGAGCTTTACTCCTGAGTAAACTCTCTTGCTACCCCTTCCCCCCATTGCCTGTCACCCAGGCTGCCATCTGCTTTGGGAGTTTGACGTTGCCCCAAGCTCTTTTCTACTTTTTTTCTGACCCTCTCAGTGTCTTCCCAAAGTACTTTGCTCTCTTTCTTCAGAGAGCGTTTCTTAGATTTTATTTTGGGGTAAAGATTTTTTTCTATCTGGAGTGTTGGAATGAATGAATGGCCGTGTGTGGGAAGAAATGTGAGAAAGTGTGTCTCAGGGCAGGGTTTGGTGGAAGGGCCTACTGGCCCAGCTGTCATCTGTGCACGTGTGGTGTTTACGGTACGGAGATGGTTTAAACAGGATGTGGGCCCAACGTGAAGTGCCATTGACACAAAGGTAAGATAATGACTCCCTTTCAGAAAGTTCTTTTTCGTCTTGATTGTATCAAAGAGCAAGTCTCAGATACTAGTCTGAAAACCTCTCTCATAGCAGCTCATTTCCTATGGTAGCAGAGAACAGGAGGCAGGCCCAGGTCTTCCTATCAGCAATAATATTAGTAAGAATTTAGTAAAGTGTGTTTATTTTTGTAGTTACCACCTACTGATGACAGACTGACACTCATTTTCCATTAACTGTGGTAATACTAAATTTCAATTAAAATATGCTTATTTAATTAAATCAAATGATTTAAAGAAAATATTAAATGATAGGTGATACTGGGATATAGCAAAATTGTGGTGCTACAGTGGGAATGACTGAAGTTTGAGAAATACTCTAAATTATTCTGATGAGTAATTCTTGTTGTTCATACTTCTCCCAAGGTCTTGGTGTTTATCGATTAGTTCCCTGGACTCTGGAAGGAGACATTTCTCTGGTGTTTTGAGAGTTCTTATTTCAGTATAACTTTAGAAGGGAGGAAAAGTGGACAGGTGTATGAGTCTGTCACCTTGAACTTTCATCTAGCTGTCTTTTTGTTTTCCTTGCTTTTATTTGATGCTTTAATCCTTTTAGAATTAATTTTAGTACGTAGAGTTTAAGTGGGGCTTTTGTCCCCATCAGCTAGCCAGTTTCAGCCCCTGGGGATTAGAGATGTCAGTAGCATGCTCACACACAGAGTAGGTGCCCAAATGCCACATACAAGTCCAAACAAATAGATTTTAAGTTTGGTTCTCTTATGCTTTTCCACCAGACCCAAAAGGGAGAGGTTCCTTGGATCCTTAAAACTTTCAAATCAGACTTGGGTTTCTCTACCCTGCAGAAATATGTTCTGTCTGCATCTTTTCCCAAAATAGGCCCATTTAGTCTACATTAAACATCTGCTGAATAGGTAACTGCCTCTCCCATTTGTCTTAATCAGATGTTCTAGTGTCTATCTTTGTAGCTGTGGTATCCTTATTTGTCATCCATTGTTCATTCAAAGATTCATTAGGTCTTTGAACATGTAGAACCATCTGTGGTTTGTCATGAAGCTGTTACTGGCCACACTTTGCCTGTACTCGGCCTTTACAGCTCAGCCCTCTCTTAAAAAGTTTTTTTTTTTTTAAGTTTATTTATTTTGAGAGAGAGAGGCAGAGAGAGAGTACGGAGCCAGGGAGGGGCACAGAGAGGGAGAAACAGAATCCCATGCAGGCTCCACATCATCAACACAGAGCCCGATGCAGGGCTTGATCCCACAAACTGCGAGATCATGACCTGGGCCAAGATCCAGTTGGACACTTAAGCACCTGAGCCACCCAGGCACCCCTCAGCTCAGCCCTCTCTTAAATTAACATCTCTCTGATAGACATTCCCTCTCTGGCGATTCTCTAGGCCAGGCTTTGAAAAGGGGCAGGCCACACAGATGTGTTTTGTTTGATTCGTGTGTTGGTAGTGAGGCTTTTGGGGGTGAGGAGGAAAGTTAATGTGCAACATTTTATTTATTTATTTTTACATGTTTATTTTGAAAGAAAGCACGAGTGTGCACATGCACCCGTGAGCAGGGTAGGGTCAGAGAGAGGAGGGAGAGACAATCCCAAAACGGGGGCTCAGTCTCATGACTGTGAGATCTTGACCTGAGCTGAAATCAAGAGTCGGATACTTAACACACTGAGCCACCCAAAGCACCCGACTTTTCCCTCCCTCCCTTCCTTCCTTCCTTCCTTCCTTCCTTCCTTCCTTCCTTCCTTCCTTCCTTCCTTCCTTCCTTCCTTTCAGCTTAGGGGGCAAGTGAGAGAGAGATAGAGAATACCATGAGGGGCACAGAGATAGGGAGGGAGGGAGGGAGGGAGGGAAGGAGAGAGAGAGAGAGAGAGAGAGAGAGAGAAAAGCAGGGCTCACCTGAAGCGGGGCTCATGCTCCCCTGAAGCTGGGCTCAAGCTCATCCAGTGCAGGACTTGAACTCGTGAACCATGAGATCATGACCTGAACCAAAGTCATATGCTTAACCCCCTGAGCCACCCAGGTGCCCGACTTTCTAACGTATTAAAGTTGGAGTATTAAAGACTGAAATCCAGCGTTTGATTATGTCTTAAGATGACAGTGTGACAACGTCGGGCTGAATTGTTAAGTGACAGAAGTCTACTGATCATGTACTTTATGCCATCTACTTCCCCTGTTTCACTGATTCCTGCCTGACCTTTTTAGGACTTGAACAGATTTCCTTGCCAATAACCACACATTTTTCCCTTTTTTAAAATTACTTTTTTTTTTTCTCTCTCTCTCTCAGAGTTTATTGCAGAGTTCAGAACTATGCACAGACCTCTTCATTCACTTTTTCAGAGTTGTTCTTACTGTTGGATAATTTATTCTCTATTTATGTGTAACATTCATAGTTTTCTTCTTTGGGCTTTGTGAGTTCAAGCCCTGCATCGGGCTCTGTGCTGTCAGCTTGGAGCCTGGAGCCTGCTTCGGGTTCTGTGTCTCCTTCTTTCTCTGCCCCTCCCCCACTTGTGCTCTGTCTCTCTGTGTCTCTCAAAAATAAATAAATGTAAAAATAAAAAAAATTAAATTATTATTTTATTATAATTGTATTCCCTGTCTAATTAGCACTTTTAACAATTACTGCTTTTTATACTTAACGAAAAGCTTAATGTTTGTATAAAATCTTCCTAAGAAGGATAAACCTGAGTAGCGTCCAGCATAGTGGCAGGACCAAAATAAAAGTGATTGATGCCATTGTTGATGAGTTGCAGATACGACACACTTTTCTCTGGCATGCAAGCCGCTGTGTTATGCCCTGTTTTAGAACTTCTTTTCAAATTTTATTGCCCTTTTTTCCCACCTAACTCACACTCTCTAAACATTTTAGGTACAGAATATATTTTTGTATCAATATACAAAAGGCACGTTCACCTCCTTGCCTCTTTGTTGTGCTTGTTTTTTTGAAATTGTTATTAGTCTTTTCTCTTGTTCGCTTCCCTGATATATTTTACAAGCACCGGTCCGGTAACCAGCATGTGTTGGCTGCCCTTGTGAGCCAGGCACTCTGCCCTGTTGTTTGGTGACCTCTCTGAGGAGGAGTCAGCATGGCAGGAGCCCAGTGTCAGTGAATTGTCCTCGGTACATGAGGAACAGGAGTGGATTTGTGGGTGGCTTACAGCGTTTTACTTTTGAACACCATAGGGAAATGAATGTAACAAAAATAAACTTGAGACCTTTTGATTCCCAGCCAGTTTTATGGAAGTCTGTTGAGATTACACCAGAAGGCACTCTCGTTCCTCCCTAACTTGGTCACTGAAGATAATTTTCATTGAGTTTTCTTCTGGGAAGCCTGGAGGCCCAAAGAAAAAATCATAACGGAAGCAGGAGGTGTCCCTTGTGGTGCCCGGGTTATTGCACTTTTTTGGACTTCTACACTTATTTTTGCTTTAGCCCCTTTCTGATGAAAACTTTCAGGAAGTTACTTCATGAGACAGTATTCTTGTGGAACCCTGAGAAGTTTACCAAATAGTCAGGTGGTCAGAAATAGGAAAACCAATATGATAGGATATGGCGGCCTCTCCTCTCTGGGGTGTGAACCACACTGGGGTTTTTGACGAGTGTATTTTTACATGGGCGCCTTGTGGGGACGGTGGAGTTGCTGGGTTGCTGCCTTCTTCCCCCCAGTCCCAGCCCTTCTCTCTCTCATTAGCTGTGATGCTTCTGTTACAGCCCACATGGCTAAGCTTTGCAAGATCTGTGGTTAGTGTCCTCAGTACGGAAAAGTCATGTATTTTTATTCAGGTAGAATTCACATAAGACAAAATTCACCATTTTAAAGTGTTCAGTCGTTGTCTTCTAGTACATTCACGTTGTTGTGCAATCATTACCGATCACTGTCCAATTCCAGAACTTTTATCACCCCAAAAAGAAACCCAGTACCCACATTAAGCAGCCACTCACCATTCCCTTCTCTTCCCTTCCCCTGACAGCCACTAATCTGCTTCTTGTCTGTATGGATTTTTAAATTCTGAGCATTACATGTAAATGGAATCATGCAGTATGTGGCTTTTGTGGCTGCTTTCATTCACTTAACATGTTTTCAAGGTCCATCCATACTGTAGCAGGTATCAGCACTACAGTCCCTTTCTGACTGAATGATTTTCTGTTGTAAGGATAGACCACATTTTGTTTGTCCGTTCATCTGCTGATGAACATTTGGGGGGCGTTTTCACTTTTTTGGCTATTATGATAGTGCTGCTGTGCATATTTAAATTTTAGTTTGAACATCTGTTCTCAGTTCTCTTGGGTATATAACAAAGAGTAGATATGCTGGTTCAGATGGTAATTCTGTGTTTAATTTTTTGAGGAACCAAAAAGATAACATGCAAAGCACTAAAAATAGTAATAATGAAAATCTTTTTGGACCATGGACCATGATATCAAGATATCATATTTCCTTGTTCTACATTAGAAAACCTTTTTTTCTTTAGAGTCAAGGCAGAACTGGGTTTAAATCTCAGCCCCTCAACTAACTAGCTGTGACCTTGGGCAAGTAATTTAACCTTTTTAAGCCTATTTTTCACCTAGAGTATGCAGATAAGTAATTGCTGCCGCATGATTACGGTAAACATTCACTGAGACGGCAGTATACAGAAAGTGCTTTTTTAAGCACAGTGCCTGGTGTGAAGTAATCCACATATACTGTAATAATTATTTTAGGATGATACATAGTCAACAAAGCCTGATTGCTATGCACTGCCACAAAGAGATGGCTGTGTACTTTGGTTGTACCGAAGAGGTGAATGACCCAAAAGAAAGTATCTTAAACTTTGCTGTTTTATATTATCTTGGGCATAGATGTTTTGCAGCTTTACTTTTAGATTAATGCATTGTCTGTTCTCAAAATTTATAACATCTCTATTTTCAGAGGTGGAAGGACCTGTTGCAGAGAAGTGACTTTTTTTTAAAGTTTAATTTGATCACTGCTTGGTTACTTCATGTATGAACCACTTCCTGGCTCTACTCACAGGGAGGCCAGAAGATTGCTAGTGACTTGCCTTACCTCAGTGCATAGGGATTTCATGAAACTTTTTACTGAATTAGTAGCTAACTAAACAAAAATTATTTTTTATTAAAAAAACTTGAGGGGCGCCTGGGTGGCGCAGTTGGTTAAGCGTCCGACTTCAGCCAGGTCACGATCTCGCGGTCCGTGAGTTCGAGCCCCGCGTCGGGCTCTGGGCTGATGGCTCGGAGCCTGGAGCCTGTTTCCGATTCTGTGTCTCCCTCTCTCTCTGCCCCTCCCCCGTTCATGCTCTGTCTCTCTCTGTCCCAAAAATAAACGTTGAAAAAAAATTTTTTTAAATAAATAAATAAATAAACAAACAAACTTGAATATCTTATGAACAGATCATTCAGAGATTACCACTTGTAATATTTTGATAGATGCTTCTTAAACTCATGTACTAATGTACTATTTTTAAAAATATTATATAATAATCCTGCCAGAAATGTTGCGTACTTACTATTTAGGAACATCTTCCCAATGCATGAAATAGTTTTCTGCTACTTAAAATCGAATATTATTCCAATTTACGGATAGAACATAATTTATCCGTTTTCCTGCTGGAAATTCATGTCGTTTCTAGTCTTTTCACTGTTACAAACGTTGCTGTGATGAGTATCTTTGTAGCAAAATCTTTGTGCACATCCATGATAATTACTTTGGGCTAAATTCCTAGATAAATATATATATTTTTTAGGTGAGAGGGTTTATGTATTTTTTAAAACTTTCGATCAGTTCAGCATTTAATAAGTGTCCACTGCTCTGTGTTGCAGAGCTGCAGTCTTTATGTCTCTAGTCACAGTTGCATTGACTTTAGTATATAGGGCACCACTTTGATTTCTAGTACCGACGTTTGTCACTGTATATGTCTTTCACTTAAAACCTACCATGCAGGTGAAAGTCCCTTTTATCCCTGGAGCTCGGTGTCAGTGCAGCATAGGAAGCAGTTTTACTTGCAGTCAGATCGTCAGGGTTTGAACCTGGCTCTGCCTCTCCCTAACCAGTATAGCAGACACCTCACACAGCATTTCAGCACACTGATCCTCACCTCTTATTCCATGTTTTTCTACAGTCTTACTTGGATTAGTTGGTCTGGTTTGGCAAAGTGTATTTGTCTGTTCCTCCCACAGGGCTTCTTTTCTGTGGCCACTCGAGACTATTGAAGGATGATGGATAAAAATGCTTTTCTGTCTTCCCTTGGTCATGGTTCTGAGATACATTCACAAGGCTTCTTAGAAAAAACTGTGGATCAAATACTGGTCAGAAACATCTATCGCTTGTAGTGGTGCCCAATTTGATAATGAATCCTTGCACTGACTCTCCCTCCCTATCTGATTCCCCATGTCCTTAATTCCTGCTCCCTGGGATCACATTCCAAAATACACCGCCTGTCTATAAACCTTTGTCTTGCCCTTTACTTTCAATGGAACTCCAAGACATGGACAGGTAGCTTCTCTTTGAGTCACAGTTTTCTCGTGTGTCTACATTTAGAGAGGGTGGTTTCTACCTCACATGATTCATTCACCAAGTACACTGAAACATGACTGTGTGCCAGGTGCTGTTCTGGGCGTGGGAATATCTCAGAGAGCAAGACAAACAAGGACCCTACCTTCATAGAGTTTATATTCCGGTGAAGGAGACCAAGAAGTAAACAAAGAAGGATTTCAAATAGTGAAAAATGCTATAAAATAAATAAAACAGGATGATGTGCTCCAGAGCAATATATGAGTTATAAGAGAAAGCCAGTCTGAGGAGATGCTATTTGAAATGGGGGCTGAATGATGAGGATACACTGGACTTGGGAAGAACATTTTGGGTAGAGGGAGTAGCAGCTGTAAAGGTCCTGAGGTGCAAGTGTCAGGAGCGAGGTAGTACACATAAAGTGCTGTGTATAGTACTTTGCTCTTAGTAAGCGCTCAATACATGTTGGATAGAATTAGTAGTAAGATTTGATCAAGGAGACAGCCTGTCATTAACTACACAGCAGTATGTGGCCAGTTTTGTCTCATGAATTGACAAAAAGTGACTTCATAAAATAAGCAGATAGTTGTACAGGATGTGAACAGTTATGTGGTATATTTTTCTTTATTGATATGGTGAAGTACATTGAGTTGCTTTGCATTCCTGGTATAGACTTCACTTGGTTCTGACGTTTTATCCTTTTTCTGTGTAGCTGAATTCAGTTTGCTGACATTTTGTTGAGAATTTTGCATCTCTGTTCCTGAGATATCGTCTTTTGTTTTAATGTGTGTCTGGTTTTGGTATCAGTGTAATGTTTTCATAAAATGAATTGGGAACTGTTCTGTCCTCTTTTTTGTGGTGGAAGAATTTGTGCAGAATTGGTACTCTTTTTTTCTTAAATACTTGATAGAATTTTCCAGTGAAGCCATCAGGTCTGGAGTTTTCTTTGTTGGAAGACTTTTAACTAATAAATTAAATTTCTTCATTTCTGTAGTTCTATAGAACTATTCAAGTTACCCAATTCTTTTTTGAGTGAGCTTTGGTAGATTGTATCTTTCAAGAAATTTGTCGATTTCATCTAAGTTGTCAAATAAAGGGACAAAATATCATTTCTACTATTCCCTTATTTTTTAAAAAATTATTTGTGCTAAAAAGTACATACATGAAATTTACTATTCTAAACATTTTTAGGTGTACAGTCCACTGACATTATGTACATTTTACAATGTTGTGCAACTTTTTATTATCCTATTAATGTCTAAGGGATCTGTAGTGATGCCCTCTCCTTCATTCCTGGTATTGGTACTTGTGTCTCCTTTTTTTTTTTTTTTTTTTTCTGATCAGTCTTCCTAGAGTTGTATCAATTTCATTGATCTCAAAGAATCACTTTTAGTTTTATTGATTTTTTTCTGTGTTACATTTTGGTTTTCTATTTCATTGACTTGCCCATGTATTATTTCTTTTGATCTACTTGCTTAGGGTTTAATTTGCTCTTCTTTTTCCTTTTTTTTTTTTTTTTTAAGTTTGTAGCCTATATCATTATTTGAGAACTTTCTCTTCCTGTATAAGCATTTAATGCTATAAATTTCCCTCTAAACACCTCTTTATTTTCAGGCCACAAATTTTGCTTGATTGTACTTTCACTTTTCATTGTCGTTAACATATATTCTAATTTTCCTTGTGACTCCCCTCTTTGACCTAGATACTATATATGTTATTTTCTAATTTGGGGGAGATTTTCCATCCATCTTTCTGTTGTTTTTTTATTTCATTTCATTTCATTTCAGAGAGGAAGAGAAAGGGAGAGGGTCAGAGGAAAAGAGAGAATGATAAGCAGAATGTTAAGAGAATGTCCATGCTCACTATGGAGCCCCATGTGGGGCTCGATCCCATGACCCAAGACACTCAACTGAGCCTCCCATTTGCCCCCTGTTATTTTCTAGTTTAATTCTCTTATAGTTGGAGAACATACTTTGTATGATTTTAATTTCTTTATATTTATTGAGGTGAGTTTTATGACCTGGAACATGATCTTTCTTGGGGAATGTTCTAAATGCACTCGAAAAAAAAATGTAATTTGCTGTTGTTGGGTGGAGTGTTCAATAAAAGTCATTCAGGTCAAATTGGTCGATGTTGTTTTTCAAGTCTTATTTATTTTCACTGATTGCCATAAGAGCATATCGCAGACCGCATAGCTTAAACAACAGAAATTTATATTCTCACAAGTTGAGAGGCTGGAAGTCCAAGCTCAAGGTGTTGGCAAGTTTGGTTTTTCCTGAGGCCTTCCTCCGGGGCTTGTAGGTGGCTGTTTCCCTGTGGGTTCACATGGTCTTTCTTTGTATGTGTGTATCCCTGGTGTCTCGTCTTCTTAGGTCCCGACTTTTATGGCTTCTTTTATACCTCTTTAAAGGCCCTGTTTCCACATAGAGTCACATTGAGGGTTGGGGTATATGAATTTTGGGGGGACACAATTCAGTCCGTAACACTGATTTTGTCTTTTATTATCGATAGCAAGAGAGGAGTGGTGAAGCATCCAACCTGGGATTTATCTGTTGCTGTTTTCAGTTCTATCAGTTTTTGTTGTATGTATTTTGAGGTTCTTCTCGGCTTTCAAATTCTGTGATTCACTGTGTGCGCCTCCCCCCCCCCACCACGTTTTATTATGAAGATTTTCAAACATGCTTAAATGTTGAAAGAATGGTACAGTTAACACGATGGACCTACCAACTTAGATTCTACAACATTTTCTTGTATTTGCTTTATCACATATCCATCCCTCTGTTTATTTCATCAGTCTCTCTTATTTTTGTATGTATTTCAAAGTAAGTTGTAGCACTGTATCTCTGAACACACTAAACACTCTTAAACATGTCATTAATTTGAATTTAATAATTGTTTAAAGTTCTTTTGGGGGGGATTCAAATTTTCATATAGTGAAATGTACACATCGTGAGTTGGTTGTACATCTTGCTGTCCATAGTCCTATGGTGTGGGATTTCTGGGACATTTGTATATTGTTGCTTTGTGCATAGATTTTGGGATCCTGATTTTGCTCATCTTAAGAGGAGGACTTACAGATAGAGTTACCTGATTTAAGTTATCAGATTTGTATTTTTAGGGGTTTGTTTAGGCCAGAATTAAAATGTATAAGTAGGATCAGTTATTAATTCAGTAAGTATTTTATTTATTTTTGTCTTGATGTTTAATTGTTGTAAAATATACATAACATAAAATCAACATCTCAGCCATTTTTAAGGGTACAGTTCTGTGGCATTAAGTACATTCACATTGTTGTTGTGCATCTATCTCTAGAACTCTTTTCATGTTGTAAAACTGAAACTCTGTAACCATTGAACAACTCCCTATTCCTCCCTCCCCCACCACCTGGCAACCACCATTCTACATCCTGTTTCTATGAGTTTGACTAGTTAGGTACTTCATATAAGTGGAGTTATATGGTATTTATCTTTTTGTCTCTGGCTTATTTCACTCAGCATAATGTGTGAAAGGTTGTCCCCCTTGTAGCTTGTGTCAGAATTTCCTTCCTTTTCAAGAGGGAATACTATTCTGTTAAATGTGTAGAACACATTTTGTTTATCCACTTATCCATCGATGGACACTGGGTGGCTTCCACCAGTATTTATTGAGCACCTCTTATACATCAGTCACCTTTCATTAAACAGACATTTGTTGACTGCCTTAATGGGCCAGGGCTTGTTCCAGGCAAGGGGGATACTGCAGCAGTGAATATATCAAAGTTGCTGCCTTGAAGAAGCAACACACAAAGAAACCTATTTCTTGATTCTAAGTTGCATTTTTCACATTTTAGTGTTTCTAAAACTGGGTGAATTTTATAATTGATGCCATCTTAGAATTTTGTAAGGCAGTGTTTCTTTTTTAGTGACACCTAAAATAATGGTTTATCTTACAGTTTGAATCATAGATTTGATGAATCACTGTTTAATAAGTCAGTTGTTGATAAGTGCTATGAAAAAAATAATACAGAACAAAGGGAATAGAAAGTTACATGGGGTATTCACAGATAAGGTGACATTTGAGCAAAGCACATGTTCAGTTCAGTTGATTTTTTTTTTTCTTCAAAGTGAGACTTCCTGAAGGATGCAGTGTGCTGGTTCACATTCTGCTGCAAACTTCATACCTAACTGTGTGACTGCTAGCAGTTCGTGGACTGGTTACTTTGGGTAGCATTGATGTAGAGGGTAAAGCTGGCCAAGTGGGGATAGGGATGGGGGTTTGGGAATATTCTCAAGATGGGCCTAGGTCTTGTACACATAGGAAAGGCAAGGATGTTGGAATTTCCTTCCTTCCTTTCTCTCTCTCTCTTCTCTTTCATTCATTCATTCATTCATTCGTTCATTTATTTATTTCGAGGTAGGGGGCAGAGGGAGAGAGAGAGGCTCTGTGCTGTCAGTGCAGAATCTGACATAGGGTTTGATCCCATGAGTTGTGAGATCATGACCTACCTGAGCCAAAATCAAGAGTTGGACGCCCAATGACTGAGCCACCCAGGAGCCCTGGGATTTTCCATCTTAGTAACTGGCAGCAGTTTTTCCAATTGCTCAGAACAAAAACGTTGACTTCTCCATTTTGCCCGTGCTTTACACCCAGTCAGCCAGCAAATCTTGCCTGCTGTGCCTTCAGAGCATATCCTAGTTCTACCAGTCTTACCACCCCTACCTAAACCACCATGGTGCAGGCCATCCTCACCCCTTCCTGGATTATCATGATAGCCTCCTAAATGGTCTCCTTTCTTCTACACTTGCCTTCCCATAATCTCTTCTCAATATAGCCACCAAAATGATCCTTTGAAAACATGACTGATAATGTTATTCCTCTCCTTAAATCCCCCCAAATATCCTGTCACTCCTAGAGGAAAGGTTAAAGTCCTTATGCTGGCTTACAGGGCTCTGCACTCTCCACTACCCCATTTCTTTGACCTCATATCCTGCCTGTCTGCCTTTTGCTTCTTTTGCTCTCAGCTGCCTTTGGCATTCTTACTGCTGCTTAATCGTACTGAGCGTGTTCCTGTCTCAAAGCTTGCTGTTTCTCTGCCAGAAATACAGTTCCCCAGATACCTGCAAGGCCCACTTCCTCAGGCCCCTGCTCAAGTGTCACCATATCAGAAGGGCCTTTGAATCACCTTATGTAAAACAACGCCCCTCTTTCCCATCAGTACTGTGCTTTCCCCTAAATCAGGACAGGTTAGGTCATGCTGCGGTGGCAAACAACCGCAAAATATTGGGTACCTTGTCGTTTTAACGACAAGTTTTGTTTCTCACTGAAGGTACTCCTCTGTCGCCTGGGAGATCTGCTCCACACTGTCTTCACTCTGGGATCCGTCTCATAGCCTAGCTGCCATCTTGAGCACTGGCAGAGGGAAACACCATTCACTGCTCTTCAAGTATCTCCACAGGAGTGACATCTATCACGTTTACTTGGCCAAAGCAAGTCATGTTGTCATACCTAACTTCAGCTAGGGGCAGGTATGAGTGGCTAAGCAGTCTTATCATGTATCTGGAAAGAGAACAGGAAATCCATGGTGGGTAACACCACCACACTTTTTATCCTGCTTCATTTTTCTATAGCATTTGTTTCCCTCTGACACAATACATAATCACCTAGCTTTGTGTATTTTCTTTTTTCTCCTGTTTAGGCCACAAAGGAGTGGGACTTTGTCCATCATTAATTACTGCACCCCAGGGTGTAGGATAATGTGTGTTTATAAGAGGTGCTTATTAATTTTAGGGCATGGTTGAAATAATCAGAGGTCATCATTTATTTCTTCACTTGGTGACATGTGAGTCAAGTCAGGAGTGTGGAACAGGGAGGTTTGAGGAGAGGGGAGGAGGTCATATGAAAATGAGAAGTTGGAGAAAAGCAGTAGATTGCTGGTTGGTGGAGAGCGTCCACTGAGGTTTGAGACCGTGGACCTGCAGGGAAATGTTGCAGCTCAGCCATACAATTTCCTCCAGTAACATCAAGCTGCTCCTGAGCTGGCAAGGTAGGGGCAGGAATGACTGTCAGGCCCATTTCATGAGGATAGGTGGAAACCCAAGTTGAAGAAGGAAACAGGATCCTCGCTGCCCCTTCAGGGTGCAACTCTATCACCCCTACTCCGTCTTCTGCCCTGTCAGAAAGATGACGGAGCTTCCCTGGGGCAGAGGAAGCCCTTTCTCCTGGGTGGTGAGAGTGTGGTGGCAAGAGCCGTCTCCCCTCTCTGCATTCTTCGTTTCACTTGCTCCTCATATGCTTTTAAGGTAGATTCTCTTCCCTTCATTTTGTAGGTGAGCAGATAAAAGCTTAAATGGCTCAGGATAGAATTTAGGTTGGTCATGCTCATAGCCACAGTGCTCTTTCGTACTTTTGAGATGCTAGGCAATGAGGAACTCTCAATTTTTAGATTCCCTGGAGCTTTGATTGCAGCTGGGTCACGAAGACAGCATGTAGCTCCTTTTACTAATGGTTCCAATTCAGATGTGTGCAAGACCTTACCAGAAAGGAAACAGTTGGTCTATTTTTATATGCTTAAATGGGTGCAATAACCACATTACCAACTGTAACTAGTAGATTCACTCCCAGGAATTTCTCATGAATACAGTTAAAGTATACTTGACACAATCTGAGAATGTTGCCATCGGTGATACTTTCCCTTGGCCTTACCTGTTGATGATCTGAACATTTCATACGTCCAAGGAGCTGTGACAGGCTGTACCTGGAAACAAGGGTGCAGAGTGGGGAAAAGCCCCTGAGGGTAAAATGGTTCACTGGGGCTGATGGAGGGAGTGGCCATTAAGCTGTAACTTGAAGGCTGTATAAGACTCAGACGCGGCTCTCAGATGAGAAACTGACTTGGGCCCCGGTAGTACCCATGGGGGAAAATCTCAGCATGCCACTGTAGTCAGCAATGGCAGCACTTTTAACTGCCCTTTACATTTTTTAAATAAATGTTGATGTGAACCCCATGCATGCTCGGAGCTAACTGGTCAATTTAATAGAAGACATCCTCCTCTATTTCTTCACACTTTGGTGACTGTTTTCTTAATGGTGGAAGTTACTGGCTGTAAACTTGGTTTGGTCTCATGTAAAAGCCAAACAACAGTGAACCCCTGCCAGCAAATTCCACGTGTTTTCCGGTGCCCTTTGATCACTTACCTCTGCAGGTACAGGTTTTGAAAATACATGTTAATAAGAACTAAATTCCAGAGTTTGCAAACTTGGTCTTCATTGTAATAGAAGTGAATTCTCTTACTTTTCACCCAGGTAGTTTTTTAAATCTTAGAATCAATCATTCTGAAAGAAGTTTTCTTTCTCCTAGATAAGGCCCCTCTGTCCAAGGGTCTTTTGCTGGTCCCCAGTGCCCTGTCCCTCTTGCTGGCCCTCCTCCTACCGCACTGTCAGAGGTTCTTCGTGTATGACCTCCAAGCCATCAAGGATGACTTCCAGGTGAGCTCTGTTCTATTGGCCCGCGGGAGGAGAGGAGACGGAACTTTTTCTTGACTTGCTATTTATTTTCTGCTATTCTTAGTCCCCTGAAGCCTCTAAATTTTTAACAAATGATTATTTATTAATATTCCATTAGCAAGTAAATTTTCTAGTTTTGTATTGCTATTTTCAGGAAAGCAGATTATAATGAAGCAGTTGCAGTATATCCTTTTACTACTAGGCATGTCCCTTCTCACTTCTTACTCATGGAAATGCAATTTACAATTTCAAAAGAAAAAACAATGTTAAATCTGGGTTTTTTAAATCATTAGTATGCATTCTTAACATTTTTGGAAACATTTTCATACTTAACATTTCAAAATTTTATATTCAACGTTTGAGTATTGATCAGATGATTGAAGCTCTTCCAGGTCTAACAGATTGTGAATCTATGAATTACTTTTATAGTGGTGGTTATATCAAGTAGGAAATTTCCCTTGGGTTTTTGCTTCTGGGAAGAGCAGAACTCTATGGCTTTTGAGATTTATGGGCTGGTCTCATTGAAAATGCTGCTGCTGGGTCTTGTGTGTGAGTCGGGAGTGTGAAAGGGACGTTCTCGCACCAGTTCCAATGGAGGAGCTTTCCCCATACCACCAGGCAATTCTTGGACACCAATTAGGTGTCCTCTAATTCAGCCAACTCCTGATACTGGCTGGAGATAGTGTCGTATCTCACAGGTTAAGGATTCAGTCCCACAAGGCTGCCTCCTCCTCCTCCACCATGCAAAGCCCAGATTGTTACCTGTGCTTCTGACCAAGTGGCAACAGATTAGGGGTTACCATGATCTCCCCTTTGGACACCAGATGCCAGTTGCAAGTCTAAATTGTTACTAGTACTTAAGACTGGCTGGCTTTAAATCAGAGGTTCCCATGACCCCCTCCTCAGGTTTGATTAATTTGCTAGAATGGCTCACAGAACTCAAAGAAACATTTTTACCTTTGAATTACTTGTTTATTACAAAAGGATAGGATAAAAGACACAGATAAACATCCAGATAGAAGAAATGCAATGGGCAAGGGATGGGGAAGGGGCACAGAGCTTCCTTGGTCTCTCTCAGGCACCTTGTGGTCGCCAACCTGGAAGCTCTCTGAACCCTGGCCTTTTGGGTATTAATGGAAGAAGCTTCATTAAATCATTGGCCATTGGCAGTTGATCCAGATTCCAGCCCCTGCCTCTTCCCTGGGAGGTCAGAGGGTGGGACTGAGAGTTCCAACCCCCTAATCCTGAGGTTGGTTCCCCTGGCAGCCAGCCCCATTCTTAGGTGCATCTAAAAGTCACACATCGACGTAATAAAAGACACCCTTTATGGCTTTCATCGCTTAGGAAATTCCAAGGGTTTAAGGGCTGTGTGCCAGAAATGAGAGTACAAGACCAAATCTATATTTCTTATTATAAATCACAATATCACAGGGTTAGTGCAAATTATGGTATATAACCTACCACCTTTTCTTTGCTACATACTTGAATAGCCATTTTAAGCATAATACTCTACTTCTGGAACACTGAAACTTTTCTTCGTAGTGATATAATTAATACCTTTGTAAATGTTGGAGCTGTCAAGTTCCTCTGAAAGTCTTTCAGTTATTTATCCAAACCACTGCTTTCTGTCAGAATATAATACAGCCTCTGTATTGTTTCAGTTGCTATAATGCACTGGTTCTTGACCCTGGCTACACATTAGAATCACCTGAATAAACTAACCCTCCCCCCACAAACACACGTACACATGCATGTACTCACTTATACTGATGCCAAGTCCTCACCCTAGACCAACTGAGTTGAAAAATCTAGTGGTAGGCCTTGGCCCTGGTGTGCTTTTTAATAAGACCCCCCAGGGGATTCTAGTGTATGGCCAGCCCTGAGAACCACTGTTGCAAGGGAACGGAAGGGCCCTTTGGCCCTCAGTTGGTACCTTTCTGATTTGCGGGATTGATTTGGTTTATCTGGCCAAGTAGGCAAAAGTCCCCTTCTAATGCTCCACTTTATGGGCATCTGTTCTCTAAAGGTGGCGACCGCCTACATGGAGGAGTTTTCCATTTGTGTGTATGTCATTATTTTCATTAAACTAGAGCACTGAAAATAAGCAGTATGAAGTAAATGTAATAAATTTGGTAAGGCAGAGATCTAAACAAATCTTACTCTGTTTTAAATCCCCATTTAGATTTGGAGGTTGATATGTGGAAGAATAATTTGCCTTGATTTGAAAGATACTTTCTGCAGTAGTCTGCTTATTTATAATTTTAGGATATTTGAAAGAAGATATGGAAGCAGAAAATTTGCAGTAAGTTTTTATGTATTTTTCCTTTGCTACTTAGGTACTGGAAAAAAATGTTTTTGTTTTCTTACTTTTAAATAGTTTTATTTTGTTTAGCTTGGTGTTATTATTAACAGTTATCTTTTAATTATATGATCTTCTATCTGATTTGGAGCATGACTATTAACCAAGGAATTTTAAATTTAAGCCACTAACATAATAAAATGATAATGATAATAGATAATATCAGATGTGTGTGGGCAATAAAAATTTTTATTAGGATTCTGACTTTAATAACATTTTAATCACTTATTTTGCTTAATGGTTTGTATGTTACTTGTTAAAAATAAATCATGCTATAAATATCTATTTTTTTTACCATATTGGAAATTATGGAAGTGTTAATGCATTTGACCAATATGGCTTTACTCCCCCATTCTGAAAACTCTGTTCTAATAAAAACAAATATTAAAAAGTAATATAGAGCTGGTTTTAATTAAATAAATGTTAGCTTATTTTTCAAAGACTCCTTTCAACACCACTTAAAAAATTTTTTTTAATTTACTTTTAATTTATTTTTTTAAAGTAGGCTTCACGCTCAGAGTGGAGCCCAATGCGGGGCTTGAACTCATGACCCTGAGTTCAAGACCTGAGCGGAGATCAAGAGTCAAACGCTTAACTGACTGAGCCACATTGGCACCCCCAAAAAGACTCCTTTCAATAATGTTCTTCCTGTTTTATTTTTAGTCCTTTTTGCTGGGTTCCTGGGTTTTGTCGGCCTTGGTTGACTTCATCCTCGTTGAGGCTGTGTGGTATTCCTTTGGTATTGCTGCAGCTGGGAATTTGCCTTCTGGATTGTAAGTAGCTCTCAAAGATTAGCTTAATAATTACTTAAATCTGATTTAAGTTAAGTGACTGTAAATCAGTAAAAGAATATTTTAAACTCATAGATGTAGTAAAATTGATTTTATGGGTAAAAAAAATTCAATGTATACTTAGTCACATTTTCATTATGTTCTTGAAACAGAATCTGTTTTATAGTCTTTTTTTAGAGAATTTTAAATGAATTTCCTGTCCTGGTCCAGAAGAGAGAATTAATTTTGTATTTTTATCGTGAAATTTTGTCTGTAGTTTTGTGAAGTAATTAAACACAAAAATACAGAATTTAATTAGATTAGGAAATAATTTGTCTGAAGTTAAGCTTCTGAAGAATGATGTTTTTAAAAATTTATATTATTTAGATACTTATGCCAAAGAGAAAGCAAAGTTTACAACTTTGTAGCCAGACTGCAATGTCTAACCTAACTCAGAGTTTGTATGTGTGTATGTATATATGTATGTATGCGTGTGTGTGTGTGTGTATATATATATATATATATATATGTATATATATGCTTTCATATTGTATTGATCTTCTTTAAAAACAAAGCAAAAAAATCGTTTATGAAGTAACTAGTATCTAAAAGTAGAGTTAGCACATATAGATAACCTTAGACTGTTGTGGAATTAAGTATCTGAGAGATGAGATACTGTGAAATAAAGATCAGGTATTTAAAATTCTGCGGGTATTAACTTCTGCCTTATTTTAATTTAGATGCATGTTTTTGAGGACTGTTTGGATATTGTATATATCTTAATTCAGATTTGCTTTGCTTGTTTACATTAAAAATACAGCTAGTGATCTAAATGGCCTTCATGCATATGTTGTTACTATTTACAGTGTAGCCTTTATGGGATTTACTTAATTATAGTCATAGTCATTAAATGAGCTCATTAAATTAGCTATTTTAATAATGTGTGATTCTGAATGATATCTGAATGGAGACAGGTAAAGTTCTGTGTCAGAGTCAGATTGTTACACAGTTTTGTTGAGTTCCAGGGGTTGTAATTATGATCACACTGAGAGGTTTGAAGTGATTCTTCTGCTTTTGCAGACAATAGTGTAGTCATCAGTCAATCCATGTTGACTGAATCCATGTTGATTCAGAAAAGCAGCAGTGTTACTAAATCATTAGTTTTCCCCAAACATTTCTTATCTAGGCCAGTTCTTTTTGGTTCTTTATACAGCCTCCTGAGTTAGGGAAATATATTGGAAGACAGCATGGATGTTAATTTTGCCATCACCTGAATGAGAACATATTTCTCTTTTCAAATCAGGAGACATTACAGTATGGCTTTTTAGAGTCTTGAAAGCTTTCTCAAACAGACTTCTTGGAACATAAATCTTTATTTCAACAAACTCTGTATTTTGTAAATATATCTTTCATTTGATGGTAGCGAAGCATCAAAAGCTCAGGAGAGGAAACTTCTCTTTTTGTTGTCAGCCTGCTTTATAATTTGCAGTATTTTTCACATAACATCTCCTTACCCTTTTTCTTTTCCACCAATGCCAAATTTATCTGCACTCTCTACAATTCTTCATTTCTATTTAATTCTCTCTTTTTTAACCTCACTATTATTAAAACTTCTCCTATAAATGTCACCAGTAACTCATTTTTTTTTATTTTTTAATTTTACGTATGTATGTTTTTTTTTTTAATTTATATCCAAGTTAGCATACAGTGCAATAATGATTTCGGGAATAGATTGCAGTGATTTATCCCCTGTGTAACTGACTAATTTTTAAAGCCAGTGGCTTATTTTCAGTTGTTTTATTTGACCTTTCAGTAGCTCATACATGGTTTTGACCTCCCATTATTTCATGAACTAACCTGCTCCCTCGAACCCCAGCACACTGTTCTCTCCTGGTCCTTTTTGACCTTCTCTACTGCTTGTGGCTCACTCCGGGCTTTCTTGCCCATTCCCATGACTTCCTTCACAGTTAACATCTGTTGTTTGTGTCCCAGCTCTCTATTTCCAGTCCATGTTCCTCTCCTGATCTTGCTAGAGTTATATTTCCTGGTGCCTTCTACGACTCAGAGAAAATTTGTCCTGTTCTGGAGCTCTCATCTCTGGGCTTCCATCCCTGTTGACAGCATAGGGCCCGGGTCCTGTTAGTTCGAAGTCCTGTGTAAATCACTCATTCACCCCATCTTCTCTCCTCCTGCTGTCAGGTCAGTCTAAACTCAAATCTTTTCCTGCCTAGATTTTTGTAGCAATTCTCTAACTAGTCTTCCTATTCACTTCAAAGCATCCCATGCAATGTTGTCAGAAGTTAATCCTTCCAAAATGCAAGTTTGACCATGCCAGTCTTCCTTTTAAAATCCTTTAAATCCTCATTTCCTTCAAAATAAAAATCAGACTCCTCCAAGATGGCATCGCAGCAGCCTGGAATAGTGGGAATGCAGACTTTGCCATCAGATATGCCAGATTTGAGATTCCAGCTCTCTCACGTTATTACGTGTGTGTAATCTTGAGCAAGTTACTTCTCTTCAGTTCCATTTCCTAAGCTCAGTTTATAGATGACCCTCGTGTAAATTGAGGGTCAGTACTGTATACTTCCAAGGCAGTGGAAAGAATTAAGTAAGCTCTTTCATGCAAACATCCTAGCAGTAACAACCTCACACTAATTTTCTTCTTTCTCTTCAAATCCCTCATAGTCTGGCCCCAGTCCTGTGTTTCAGGTCACTTCGTCAGTCACTCAGCTTTCTTAACATGCTGTGTATACGTACACTCATGCCTGCTTGGTTTTCTTTCTGCACCCTGCTGCCCTTTGGCATGAGTAATTGTCCTTTTATGTGTATTCCAATAACTTTATTAAGATCCCTAGCATTTATTACATTACGTTGTCATTGTCATTGTCATTATTACCTGGGCCTTCCATGCCATCCTTCTGGCTGTTTGAGGGAGGACTGGTTTTACTTGATGTACTCATGGCCTCACGTTCTGTAATGTGGAAGGGCTAGTCTTGATTACAGTGTAGCCCCACAAGACTATAAAGTAAGGTCTTTGAACCATAGGCCTGTACATTTCTTTTTCTAGTGCTCTGCATAGAAATTATACATAGCATCTGATACATTCTCATGAGTGTTGTTTGAAATTCAGAAAATGTGACCATTATGTTTTGAAAGTAAAGATAGGTCCATTAAAAGCTATGTATGTCAGATGCTTCTAGTACTCCTTGCCCATCACACACCTGTCCTTGTATACCCATTATCTTTTAGTTGTTAGTATTTACATGTGGACATTATATTGTTTCTCAGAATCAAATACCTCCAGAATATGTGAGTTTTTACACATCATGTTAAAATGTATCTGATCACATCACTTAATAAAATTATTTTGTAATTGTGTTGTAGATTATTTAGTTTTACTGTGGAAACCATAACATACATTTTCACTTTGTATCAACAAAGTTTTTCACTGTATTTTTTTTTTTTAAACTGGGTTCCACACCCAGTGTGGGGCTAGAACTCATGACCCTGAGATCAAGAGTTGGATGCTGTACTCACTGAGACAGCCAGGCACCTCTTTTGTTGTATTTTGTGCTCCCAAATTAAGTTCTTCTCATTGAGAAAAACCATTGCAGAGAACTTGCCACTTAATAAATTATATAAGTGGCACTTGGCTGGTTCAGTCAGTGGAGCATGTGACTCTTGATTTGGGGGTTGTGGGTTTGAGTCCCATGTTGGGTGTACTTAAAAATAATATCTTTAAAAATAAATAAAATTTTAAAAATGATAAATACATAAGAACAGATTAGACTGTATAGTTGAGAGTAGGCTATGACTATAAACCTATAAACCTATACATAAGTTACACGAGTTACTTCCTTTTTTCCAGAAATAATTATTTGTTTAAAGATACTTACTATCTTTAAGATATTTGTTAAGATATCTTGCTCACTTGACTGTCCAAACCAAAAACTTCAAGTAGTTGTCTCTTTGTTGAGAAACTACATCTCAGTTATCACCTTGATTCCTTTATCTTATGTAGCTTTGAGAATGTTTATGTTCTGTGAGCTTGTTTGCTTTTTATTACTGAAAAATTGGTGGTTGACATAACAGGAACTTGGTTTGTAGGCCTGGTTCTTCAGCTGAGCAAGTCACATAACCTCCTTGGACTTTAGTTTCTTTATATATAAGACTAGAAGATCATCTAAAGGATCTTCTAGTATTAAAACTCTTTTTTATGATTAGACTCCTTTGTGCTTATCTTTTTTTAAAGAATATTAATTTACCCATGTTAATTATAGAAATCCATTTATAACTAATGCATTTATTTGATTCTTAGTCCCAATAGGAGGTGATCATCTTAAGAGTAATGAAGGTGATTTAGCAGGGAGGAAGTTATGGCTGGCTTATTTGCGTACTTCCATAATATTTAGAATAATAGACACTTTACAGATGATGGTTCACTTCCTTTTCTTTTTAAATGGGGAAGTTACGGGCACCTGGGTGGCTCAGTTGGTTAAGCGTCCAACTTCGGCTCAGGTCATGATCTCACAGTTCGTGGGTTTGAGCCCCGTGTTGGGTTCTGTGCTGACAGCTCAGAGCCTGGAGCCTGCTTTGGATTCTGTGTCTCCCTCTTTCTCTGCCCCTCCCTTGCTCATGCTCTCTCTCTGTCTCAGAAATAAATAAAATATTAAAAAAATGTTTTTCAATGGGAAGTTACTTGGTTGTTACTTTATTAGGGGAAATTAAATGGCAAGGCTAGGATGAGAATCCAAGGTCCCTGACTTGTGCTGTTATACTGTGATACACAGCCCAGGAAAAAAATCATTCTCCTGTAGTATGATGTTTGATCACGTAAGAAGCTTAAACTATATTGGAGAATGATAGTTCACCATACAGCAGAAATTTCATGTCATAGGAATGAACTTGGGTTATTGGGCAGAAACAGGGTCTCGGATTAGGTCTCCTGCATTAGTTGTAGGTAGAGTATGGTGCATGGTAGGCTCTCAGTGTCTGTTTCCAAAAGAAAAAAAATTCCGAGTAGGGGAGGGTTGCTGACACTTGCCTTTGCAGGCCCCTTCAGGTGATTGTTCCTGCTGATTTTGGTCTGTGGCAAGTAACAGTGATGGGTTGAACATAGTTGTTTGTGTAGGAATCCTGGAAGTTTGGTGTTTAGAACACGAAATGTTGTAAAATTTAGACCACCAGTCCTGAATATAGATTAAACCAAATGAAGCTTTGGTTTTGGTTTAATAAAATTATCATCTAAAAATTTTTTATTTTTAATGTTTGTTTACTTTTGAGAGAGAGAGGTAGCATGAGTGCGGGAGGGGCAGAGAGAGAGGGAGACACAGAATCCGAAGCAGGCTCCAGGCTCTGAGCTGTCAGCACAGAACCTGATGCGGGGCTCAAACTCACAAACCACAAGATCATGACCTGAGCTGTAGTCGATGCTCAACTAACTGAGCCACCCAAATGCCCATAAAATTACAATTAAAAAAAAAAAATGTCTTTAAGTTTATTTATTTATTTTGAGAGAGAAAGAGAGCCAAGAGCATGTGGGAGGGGCAGAGAGAGATGGGGTGAGAGAGAATCCCAAGCAGGCTCTACACTGTCAGCACAGAGCCCCAAGTGGGGCTCAAACTCACGAACTGTGAGATCGTGACCTGAGCTGAAATCAAGAGCTGGCCACTTAACCGACTGAGCCACCCAGGTGCCCCTAATCAAATTATAATTTAATAATTTAAACCATTTTGGGGGCACCTGGGCGGCTCAGTCTGTTGATCATCTGATTTCAGGTGAGGTCATGATGTTGTGGTTTGTGAGTTGGAGCCTCACATCAGGCTTGCCGCTGTCAGTGTGTAAGCGCATTGCCTGCTTCGGATGCTCTGTTCCCCTCTCTGCCCTTCCCTCACTTGCATTCTCCCCCCTCAAAAAGAAAATTGAAGTATTTTGAAAAGAAGGTGGATTTTTTTTCCCTACTGACTTTGTAGAAATCACGATTCCCTTGCATGTAGAATTAAATCCAAAAAGTTGTCAACTATGTATTTAGATAAGGCTTGAATATGAAGTACAAATTGGATATTTTTCTCCCAGTAACTCAAGAATATGTTTTATACAAGTTTTGAGAATAAAAATAATGAGTTCATGAGAATACTTCAGAATATTTAATTATGTTGCCACAGTAGTAAGATCTCGCAAAAGTGTTACGTGTGGTTTTTTTTTTTCAGGAGGGAAGGGACTTGGTAGTATCATACAGAATATCCACTGGCCTTAGAGTAGTTAGTAAAGTGAATATAAAGAAATTAAAGACCAAAACCTTCTTTTCATTCATAACATTTCACTGTTGACATTGCTTAGTGACCGTAAACTACCTGATCGGAAGCTTTTTCTGCGCACACTCCGAAGGTAATTGCGGTAGAGCATGACACTAATAACTCGAGCCTGAAATTGTTTTGAAACAATGTAGTAGAGAATCACATCCAGACAGGTGCTGAGGTTCATGAGGAAGGTGGTAAAGGCCCCCCAGGGATTGTAACTGTTCTCCTCCCCTTCCAGCATCAGGAAAGCAAAACAGATGTGGAAAGGCATAAAGCACACGAGCACCTGCACCACGAGTGTGATGATGATCCTTATAGACTTCTCCTTGACTTTTGGTTTCAGCTTAGATGTCTTCCCATGAAGGAGACTGTGAATAATGATCAAATAGCACCCAATCATGATGAACAGAGGAATCAAGAAAAAAAATATGAGCCGGGTGAAGTTCAACATGTTAATAGCTTTTAAGTGGATGATGTCAGAAATCTTCAGGCAGGTGGCGGGGGTGGAGGCTTTATCTGGGTCTTCATAGAGCAGTAGGAGCGGGATGGTGGTCGTCAGCGTCATTATCCAGATTCCCACACATGTTAGCACGGCTTTGCCTGTGTTTTTAAGTTCTTTGGCATATTTTGGCTGTACAATGGCCATGTATCTGTCAGCACTAATAAAAGCAAAAAGCCATAGAGCAATACTTGGATAAAACACCGTCAGAGCCCCAAGAATCTGGCAGAAGTACTCTCCAAATGGCCACTCACCTCTTGCGTAATAAAACATCCGAAAGGGTAAGCTCATTATAAATATTAAGTCCAGTAATGCCACATTCATCATATAGATGGTTACAGTGGTTCTCTTCTTGGTGGTACAACTAAAAACCCATAAGGCAGTGGCATTAACAAATAATCCGATTATGAAGATACAGCTGTAGAAGACAAGGGCTGCGATCTTGTATTCTTCTGGGTGTGAGGTGTTAGAAGGGCCAGGTTGAGCTTGATCATGAGGAGTGGTCATCTTATAGTTGGTTGGGGGAATGGCACCTAGAAACTGCAAAATAGTTAAGAAGAATAGAAGGAATAAAACCCTTTGTTGAAAAGTAAATGCTTAAAACTCTCATACTTGACTTGACATGTCAATGGATTTTAATTGTGAGAGTATTTTATGTTGTAGAGACAATATATGTGTCTTAGTATTTATTAAGAAATTCATGTCTTAGGTATTATTACTAATATGCACCAACCTATTAAAATGGTCTGGTGTGTTATGTACTGGCAAATTTATTTTTTCTCTCTCTGCTCACCTCGCGTCTCCTCTAAAGAATAACCTTTTTAAAAATGATTTTTTCGGGGCGCCTGGGTGGCGCAGTCGGTTAAGCGTCCGACTTCAGCCAGGTCACGATCTCGCGGTCCGTGAGTTCGAGCCCCGCGTCGGGCTCTGGGCTGATGTCTCAGAGCCTGGAGCCTGTTTCCGATTCTGTGTCTCCCTCTCTCTCTGCCCCTTGCCCGTTCATGCTCTGTCTCTCTCTCTGTCCCAAAAATAAATAAACGTTGAAAAAAAAAATTTAAAAAAAAAAAATGATTTTTTCCTGTAGTGTGAAATTGGGTAGCAAGTATTCTTATAATAAACATTCTTTGATTGGGACTAACTGGGAGAAGGCCATTCTGAATTTTGAAAATAGTTTGCTACTTTTTACCATTGTTTAAATATTTTGTGACCCAGGTTAATAATGTCCAAATAATGAATTTTTACTCATTAAATATAGTCTTAATATATAAAATGTGCATTAGAAAACC